>NC_141940.1:74975811-75282393 GCF_057802395.1 Ceratotherium simum simum | reverse complement strand
CATTTCAACCCACAACCTTGGAGCCCTTATGGTCTGCACCTTCTCCTCTGGGCCTTGCAAAGCAAGGGCAATGCCCACTCAGCCACCAGCCAGCAGCCCTGCCTTATGCCAGCTGTCTAAGGTGATGGGACCCCAAAGCTCCATGGGGCTTAGAGAATTGAGCTTCCAGGCTCCAGGCTAAAGGGTGTGTGTATGCACGCGTGTGTGTGTGTATGCGTGTGTAACCTGCACCCTAGCGGTAGTACATTCCCAGAGAGCCATGGGCTTTCCACTGGGGTGAGAAAAGAAGGTGACAGGCTCTGCTCTCAGAGGGCCTGGAGATGATACTTGACCTGGTGGGGTGGAGCAGCTGCTTCAGACCTGGAAGAAAGGATTCTCCATCTCAGCCACAATGTCTCTGCCTGGGGTTTGTGGGATGAAAAGAGAGGTCCAAGGCCCATTTACTCACTGCCTGGAGGGCAGACAGACCAGGACATTTTTGGTGGCATGGGAAAAGGGACAGGTGTCTCTCCTCTCCCCATCTTATGCCCTCTGCCCTGTAGAGGCTGGTATGATGACCCTCCCTGGTGGTTGGGTTGCTCTTGGGTGGCATAGAAGGGAGACAGGTCCCAGTGGGTGCAGAGGGGCCTGGCAGTAATCCATGCCAGCCTCTCTCCACGATTTCTGCCCCAGCCCAGCCCACAGTCAGGACCTTGGTTGGCACCCTTTCCCCAATTTGAGCTGTAACCTAGGCCCAAAGGAGGCCCCAAGCAGTCTGGTCACCCAGCCTAAGAAGAAAACTATTCCCATGCTCTCTCCCCATTTCATACCTTGGAATACAGAGGCCCAGTCAGTAGGAATGGCTGGATCTCCCTCAGCAGAGCCAGGGCTCCTAGAAGCCCCAACTGACCAAAGTCTGTTCCTAAATAAGCATTTCCAGCAGCAGAAAGAACCCCCCAAACGCCCCCAGGGCTCTCTCGGCATGGCTTTCTCAAGGACTGCACCTCATCTCTGTAGGCCCTGTGCCCACAGGGGTGCCTGGGCAGCACCTGCCAGACAACCAACCCACTTTATTTCTTTCAGGGGCAGCATAATACTGAAAAAAGAACATTCCAGTTTATCATCCCCGGGTTTAAACTTAAGATCTGCCAACTCCTAGCTGTGTGACATTAAGCAAGTCTTTGAACTTCTCTGAGCCTCTACTTTCTCACCGACCAAAATGAGGGTAAATCTCTAGTGCATCCCTGCACTACCCACCTTGTAAACCCAAGGTCAGGGGCATGGGGGATGGGAGGAGAAGTCATTCACTTGTTCATTCAAAAAAGATTTATCAACACCTACCATGCACCAAACACTGTTCTGGGGCCTTAGGCTGCTCTGGTGAACAGAGGAGACAGAGTCTCTGCCTTTGAGGAGCATCCTTTCTAGAGGCGGGGCAGTCAGTAAACAACAATAGCTCATATAACAGCAAACACTGATGGGTCCTGTAAATATAAAGCCAAATGAGGGGGCAGAGAGTGAGAGCAGTGGGGCCGTGGCTCTGTCTGCCTCGTCTTCCTGCCCTCCGGAGTCCACATGGCTCCTTGCTTCTGAGTGGCCCAGCCAGGCAGGCACTTATCTGGAAACACAGTGGCCTGGCCTATTTCTGTCCTGGGGCCCTGGCCCTGATCCAGCCCAGATCCCAGTCTGCCTTGCTTCCCAGCTCCAATTCATGAGCTGGGCAGAAAGCCGTCTCTGCTTTCCCTCCTGCTAGTCTCCTCAGCCGCCTCCCAGCAGTCAGCCTGGGCATGCCCTCAGGCCTGGCTCCCCCATATGTGCTTCCTCCTCCCCACCCCCTCTGCTACTCTGGGTACAAGTGGGGCTGCCACTGTCCTCCACCAACGAGCTAGAAGGCGGCAGCTCAGATGTGACTCAGGCTTCACTGAAGTGGTACTAATGCCATTGCCTATGACCTGATAGGAGAGGAGGAAGGAATGAATGTGCATTGGCTTCCTAGAGGCCCTCCAGAGCTCAGCCCTCCCCACCAGCCTCCTTGCCAGGGCACAAAGGACACTGTGGCATGATGGAGGGTGGAGCACCCCCAGGGGAGCAGAGAGATGGTGGGGGTGTCCTCAGACTAGGGGGAGGCTGAGGTGGCAGAGCAGAGGGGTCTCTTCACGATACCCTGCACCCCTGGGGCCTCCCCTGGGCAGACACGTTTGGGGGCTGGGGCCCAGTGGCAGCTCCCGTGACCCCATCTCAATGTGTTTGCTTTTGCTTTGACGTTTTGATGACTTAGTATTGATGGAGCTGCTGTGCACATTTAAAATTGTTGAGAAATTTTTTGGTTTGCAAGTTAGTCAAGCTCATTATAAGAAATTCGGGAGATACAGAAGAATATGAGGAAGATAGACATATACTCTCCACCACCTGCTACCCAGATATAATCCCTGTTCACATTTGGGTTTATTCCCCGCTGTCATTTTCCTCTGCCTCGCTCTAGAGCCCTGTGTAGCTATACTGATACCTACACATATACATTTTAATATACTTGAGAACATGGATAAGAACAATAGCTAATGCTTAATTGTATGCCTACTCTGGGCCAGGCCCTGTTCTTTGCACTTCACATGCATTAACAGGATATTCTTCCCAACAGTCCTTAAAGGTAGATACTATTGTTAATGCCATTTTCCTTTTGAGGAAACTGGGGTAAAAGGAAGTTGAATATCCAACCTAAGTTCATGCATCTAGTAAGTGATAGAGCTGGAAAATGAACCCAGACAGACATGACTTCTGGAATCTATGTGTTTAATAACAATATTAGACTGCTTTAATGTTCTTAAAATTATAAAATATACGGACGAAAGAATATATACACTATTCATGCCCAGTTTAAGGGACAGTGATAAATGAACATTTGTGATAGCAGCACCCAGCTTATGAACTAGAGCGTCACTGTTTGTGCTTTCTTTCCTTTCTGCTTCACAAGCTATCAGGCACACATCCCTATACCATTCCCTACTCTTGGATAATATGGCTCTTTAGACAGCAATGAGCCTTCCTCCTCCTAGGCTTCCAAAACCCCTGAGAGCTTTGTCTGCCAACAGCTCATGGTAAGGCACGAGGGCCCACTTCTCTGCCCCTTCTGGGACAGGCCCCAGGACACACAGTGGCTGGCCGGCTGGGCTTGGTGGGCGACCCGGGCAGCCCCACAGGTGCCTGCCTTTCCCGCAACAGGTATTAGCTCAGCCCTGCAGGCACGCCTTTTCTCTTGCTGACGCCAATCAGCCTGTCCTCTGGTAGACGGGGGAGGACAGAAAGAAGGGATAAGGAGGAGACGGGAAGGACAGGGGAGGAAAGGAGGAGGTACAAGCTCACTGAGCCCCTGAGGTGGGGCCTGGGGCCCAGACCTGCGGCCTGAAACCCTGGTGCTAGGAGAGCACAGGTAGGCTGTGCCTTCCACCTCGGCTGTAGGGCCCAATGTGGGGACTGTCTCCTTCAAACCTGAGAGGTAGGTACTACGCACCCCCATTCCAATGGGCCGAGAGGCACTCATTCATCCTTTCCCTTCAATGTATTTTTTGGACACATACCATATGCCAAGCACAGTGTTGTGTCCTGGGGACACAGTGGCAGAGGAGAAACACCATTCCTGCTCCCATGGAGGATTTAATCTATCCGGGGGACAGGCACTCAATGACTAGCACCAAATAATGATTTAATTATGGGTGACATGAGTACTCTGAAACGGACGTGTGGGCTGCTAAGAGGGTGTACGACAGAGGTTCCTGACCTAGCCTAGGGGTCAGGTCTGGGTAGGGGGAGCCCTTAAGTACCTGGCCTGCCTCCTCTCCTGCAGGTGAAGGGGGGTGGGGATGGGAAGGGCAGGCAAGGCTCCTATCCACTTCAAGTCACTTTAAAGAGCCAGAATCCGCTGGCTGGTGGCCCTTGGCCTGGACCCAGCTGAGTCGGGTAGTTTTTCTCTCTTCTTCCTTCTCCTTCAGTCACTGCTGAGAGAAAGGCTTGGCCCTGCTCCTTTGCTGAGTCCTACACCTAGTGGTAGAGACTCTGAATGAGCATGCTGGGCAGCCACCAAGGCAGGAGCTACCCTAGTCAAGTGCCACCCTGGTGATTAGGCACCAGGATGCCAGGGCTTGCCCACACTCAGGCCCTCCTGTTGGCCCAGCCTAAGTGGCCTTGAGCCTCACCATCAGCTTCTGCCCTTCCTGGGGGCCTCTTCTCCCCATTCTGTACCCACGTAAGTGCCCAGGACCCAGGGAGAGGAGACTAACATTTCCTCTGTTCCAGGAGACACTGGGAAAAGAGAGGCTGAAAGGCCAGATGTCCAGAGCCAAGTCTGACTCACTTTTGGGGCCCCAGGTGACAGAATGAGGCCTCTCCCTCCTCTTGCCTATCCATCCATCCTTCGTGGAAAGTGCTTAAACAGCACAGTATAGTGGTTAACAACACAGCTCCCATCCCAGGTGGCCAGGGTTTGAATCCTGGCTGTGTCACTTAATAGTTGTATAGCCTTGGGCAAGTTACCTAACCATCCTAGGCCTCATTGTCCCATCTATAAAATGGGGATGACAATGCTGGTACCCATATCATTAGATGGTCACAAAGACTAAATGGATAAATGTTTGCGAAGTGCTTAGAATAGCACGTGGCACTGAACAGTAGAAGATAAAGATGAGCTCTTTGTAGCTTGCTGCCTCCCAGGACCTGAGATAAGAGGCAGGTGCTGCTCTGAGCCCTGACTTGGACATCCCGAAGCAAACCTATTGCCTGGAGTATGGAGGCTGAGGATATTTTGTTTCTTTGCTCTGTCAGGGATTCATAGAACCTGCATCTGTTGCAGCTGGAAAAACCCTCAGAGATCATTCCGATCAGCCACTGCCCCCTCCCCAACGGATAGAAAACTAAGGTCCAGGGAGGAGGCAGAAAGTGAGTGACAATGTCACACAGAGAGTGACAGAGAAGGGGCTGTGACCTTGGTCTTTCGTCACGACTTTAGTCTAGGTTAGTCACTAAGAATTCAAGCTTGGATTCAAATCTGGGCTTTGGCACTTGATGGCACTTGATGGCTGTGTAAACTCAAGCAAGGACTTTAACTCATGGGAGCCTCAGTTTCCTGGTTTGTAAAATGGGAATGATAGTATATATCTCATGGAGTTGTTGAGAAGATGAACTACAATAATGCACTTGAAGTGCTCGACATGGGGCCTGCCACGGTGTAACACATGTTTGTTGTCATTCTTAAGTCAAAGGTCTTTCACTGCATCAGGCTGCCGGTGCTGCTGCCCAGGTGGTGCTCAGTGAGCAGGCCAGGCTGACCCCAGCGGCTCACCAGCTGACTCTGTGCCCGTTTGGCTGGCCTAGTCTTCCCCTCTAGTCTCAGGCCCTCTGTGCCTGCTGTGAAGGCAACCTGACTGGCTGAAACTGGAAATGACCTGTCAGGGGTCTGGCTGAATTAGACAAAATCGGGCCTAAGGACAAAAGAGATGCCAGGTGGCGGTGTAAAGGTATCACACATTCTCCCTGCCCTGGGGGGAAATCATGGCTTTCTCTGTGTTATTCCTTAGGTTGAGCCAGGCAGGAGACCCAACTTCCTTGGAAGTCATTTCTGGGTTTCCTTTGAGCCAGTGTTATTCCCCTCAGAGGCCAGCTCACAGGCTCTGGAGTCAGAGCCATCTGATGGAGAGGCCATCTCAGAATGCCTGTTCCAGCAGTTCTCTGGCCTGGCTGCATGTTAGAATCTTCATGTGGAGAGCTTTGAGAATGCCCATTCCCCAGGCTCTGCCCCTCTGGACTCTGCTTTAGTGATCAGGACTGGGTCCTGGGCGTGAACCTTGTGTCGAAGCTCCCCACGTGATTCTAATGAGAGCACCTGCACCAGACTCTGTGTAATGTACAGCATGTGATTCTGAGATGCTTTGGCTGAGGTCCCTGGAGACACCCAGGCCAGTGGGGAGACAAGACAAGTGAGAAAACAACAACAAGACAATGGGACATACACTCTGACAGGGGTGCAAAAGTATGCTGGCAGCATGAAGGGGCTTTGCCTGGGATGCTTCGCAGAGGAGGTAGCATTTGAACTTGAATCATCCACACAGTCAACATTCAGGGACTATTTATTGAGTACCTACTATGCACCAGGGACAGTTGCAGGTGTTGGAGATACAGCAGTGACCAAGAAGAAGTCCGTGTCCTCCTGGAGCTTCCACTCTAGTAAGGATGTCCTATGAAAGGTCAGTGAGAATTTGACAAGCATGGAAGCAGAGGAAAGGTATTCCAGGGAGGTGGAACATCATGAGCAAACAGGCGTGAAAGAAGTTGGCTTGTTTTAACAATGATGTTTGATGTGGTCAAAGCCTTGGCATCAAAAGCAAAAGTGGTAAAAGATGAGAAATGAGATCTGGGCAGATGATGGAAGCAGATACACTGAGGCCCTATTGAGGAGTTGGAATTTATCCTGAGGACAGCAGGGAGCCATGTCAAGGTTGTGAGCAGAGGAATGACTTGCTCAGATTTGTGTTTAGAATGATGACTCTGGGGTCTATGTGGAAGAAGCTGGGCCACTGGCGCAGCTCAGTCAAGACCCTACCTCAGTCAAGATCCTAAAGTATTGATTTCCTCTTGAGGGAAGGCCTACATGAGGCAAGGTTTGAAGGCAGGGAGCAATTAGCATAGTGGTCATCTGTTGGGTGCACTTTTCCAAACCTTGTACAGACGTTAACTTATTTAATCTCCACAACACCCTCTTAGGTAGGCATGATTCTTATCCTCATTCTATAGATGGGGAACCTAAGGCTCAAAGAAGTGAATCCATTTTACCAAGGTCACATAGCTGGTAAATTGCAGAGCCAGAATTTGATCCCAGGCAGATTTGATCTCTTAAGCACTATGCTATACTGCTTCTTGAAATACCTACTAACTTCAAGAACTCGTGGTCTTGAAGGAGTGCCATGGGAGCATCACTAGAACTCCTGTGCTTCTGGGAAGGACAAGGGATATTTAACCTCATTTTGAGCTTGAGGTTTGTCCCCTTGAGGGCAAAAACTCCTACTGGTGCAAGACTGGTCCTGACCTGTTGGTAATTTCAGGCTCTGAACACCTCGAGGGTCCTGCACAGCACCCTTATCCTGGATGGCTTCTTGTCCTCAAACCCACCTGGGCAGTTTGGAGGAATACAAGAAGGATGTATGGTCTTTCCACGCCTAGCACAGTTCACCGGGCACAAAGGAGAGTATTCAATAGATAGTTGGAGGTTGGATGAATAAATGAATGAACAAATGAACAAATGCATTGAGCTGAGCCCCCTCAGCAGCTCCTGGGAAGCAGTAGAGCACAGCAAAGCCTGGGCTTTTGTGTCAGGAAGGCCTGGATTCAAATCTTGTCTTGACCAATTCCCAGCTGGATGACCGCTCTAGGCTCCCCCTCCTCCTGCCCAGGACTGTTGGACAGGTTGAGATGAGAGC
Organism: Ceratotherium simum simum; assembly: GCF_057802395.1. Lineage (NCBI taxonomy): Eukaryota > Metazoa > Chordata > Mammalia > Perissodactyla > Rhinocerotidae > Ceratotherium > Ceratotherium simum. The sequence continues at coordinate 75,274,951 of NC_141940.1, read as the reverse complement.
TATAAAGCTAGGCTGGTCCTTGGCAGACAGTGAGTGCTTCATAACTGGTAGCACTTGTTCACTTTCAGGAAGCTCCTCTGAGAACCTAGTAAACACTCTGGACCATCTCCCCAGAGTAATCTGCCAAGCTGCCAATTTTCCATATAAGATCAGGGGCTTAGGGGATCTCTAAAGACTGGACCCCACAGTTTAGAGTCTGGCTCCAGCTGCCCTCACAGGAATGATTTTGGGGGGCAGAGTAGTCTTTGCTCTCCCCTCTGCTTACCCTTCCCCAGGACCCGCATGTTGGGAGTGGGCAGTTTGGGAAGAGAAGTTCAAGGAGGCTTGGGGAGATTCAGGACAAGGGGAAGGGTCCCTCACCACCTCGAGGCTCCTCCACCTTCCCCCCTCTCCCTTGGAAGGCCAGAGAGTGGGTGGGTGAGGCTTGAAGGGCTACTGGATTTATGCTAGCTTGGACCGAGGTTTGGAGGGGAGAGCAGGAGTTAGGAGACAGCAAGGAACACCAGCTATTGGACATCCACTCAGGCATGGGCTGCGGCCTCTACAGCCATCTTCTCCTTCACCCTGTACATAAGACTGCAAGCACTGGAGAAGACATTAGCACCATTTGCAGATGAGAAAGCAGGCTCGGAGAGGGTGGAAACAAGCGCAATTCCCCTCAGCACAGAAGTGGCCGAGTCATGACTGGAACTCCAGCCTGTCTCATTCCAATGCCCTTAGTCTCTCCTCCCCACCATCTTGCCTCAAGGGAAGGCATGGCTCCCAGGCCAGTGAGCTCAGCCTTGTCTTGTTGGTGGGCATCCATGAGTGAGGGGCCTCAGACACCCATACCTGAGTGCCCACCTCCTGCCCCGTTTAGGTCTCAGGCGTGTTGCGTTGGGAACAGCAGCCACCCATCCCGAGGGGGTGGTGAAGCCACAGCTGGGTTTATTAAGAGCAAAAGATGACTCCAGCTGCACAGGAAACTCAGTAACCCTGATTATGTGTTTACTCTTTCCTTTCCCTGCTCCTACTCCCTCCCTCCCACCTCCTTCTCCTCTTTGTTCCTGCCTCCTCCCTGTCTGCCTTCCCACCTTCTAGCCTCTCTCAAATCTGCCTATTGCAAGCTGCCCTCTACCCTCATCTCCTCTTTTTCCAGTGCCAGCCCCAGCCCAGCCAGCTTGCTGGAGGTTGCTCTGGCAGGGGCTGCTCAAGCAGCACACAAAGAGGCCCAAGCCCCCTCCCTCTGGGAGGGAGCCACAAGCTGGAGGCAGCCTTAGAGATCAGCTTGCCCAACCCTACTCTCCCTTTTTTATAGTTGGGGAAACTGAGGCCCAGAGAAAGAATGGGACTGTGGTCAAACAGCTGTAACCAAGCCAGAGTAGAATTCCAGATGCCCAAAGCAAGATTCCAGGGACATTGGTGACAAGATACCATGGGTGCTGGAGAAGGTGCCAGGGACTTGGAGCCCCTGGGCCCATGCCTCCATCACTAAAGTTCGGGACAGACTGATGCCCAGCCAACTCCTTCTGTTGGTGTAAAATCCTAGAGCTACAGGCTATCTGAGGCCATAGGACCCACTGAGATCCTCTAGCCCAATCCCTGTGACTCAGAGAGGGAAACAGAGGAACAGTGCCAGGAAGGTCTTTCACCCTGAGCCACGGAGCCCCATGGCAGGCCTGAAAACACTCCAACGGGGATGAGCAATAGGAGGAACAGGAAGAATACATGTAGGACAAGAAATCACTTCCCGCCAGCAGGCTTTGTGGGCTAATGGAAATGGGTGAACAAAAGTGGCTAGGACCTTGCCTTTCCCAGAGATCTCTCAGAAAGAGGAAAGCCCTGCCAAGGCCCCTCAACATCCTTGTCCCTTGGTAGCAGCACTATGTGTGGCAAGTGGGTGGGATGCCTCCTTTGGGGAGGAAGCTGAGGATGGAGGTGGCGGGAGGAGAAGCAGACTTTGCTCAGCTCAAAAAAAAACCTCCATTAACCCAACCTGACATGTCAGTATTAGCTTTTCCTACGCTAAATTACACAAGGATAAACTTGGGACTGCAAGAGAAACCACATGGATTAGCGTCAGCTCCAGACCCACCGCACCATGACCAGGGGCAGGGGCAGGGGCAGGCGTTTGTGAGGTGGCTCTTTCCCTCCTGATTTCTTCCTCAGAGCTTTTATTCCCCTGCCTTTCTGTGGAATACCAGGGACACAAAGTGGACTCGTCACATTCTCCACTGAGCCAACATGACCCTCTGCAAATTTGAAAAGGGGGCAGCAGGGGTGGGGAGACTTCCCTAGGGCCTGGGGTTGGGGGGACTAGAGGAGCAGGGAGAAAAAGAGGAAATCATCATTCAAGACATCAGCGGGGATAAAAGTGACTGGATCTCCCTTTGTTGCCAGAGTCCATTCCCAGCCACTAATCACTGGGCCCTGGGGTCTCTGAGAGGTTACATGCCAAGAGCAGTGGGACAGGGAATGTTTGGGGACCAGAAGCTGCAGCTGGGGTTCTGCTCTCCAGATAGGGGCAAGGGACCAGCATTCACCAGACACCACCTATGCGCCCAGAACTTTGCCAGGTACATTGCTCCACTTCTCTCATTGAAACCCTACAACACCACTCTGCAGTTGAGATTATTAGCCCCATTTTGCAGACGAGGAAAGTGCAGCCCAGAGAGGTTTAACAAGACGCCAAAGACCACACAGCTAAAATATTGTAGACCCCAACTTGAACCCAGGTCTCTTGGACCCATTTCCCCAGGCTTCTGCCACACCCCACAGCATCTGATAAGTATCTTTGGAAGGGAATTAATGAGAAGCAAGAAGCAATGGAGGAGGGCCGGCTCCGTGGCTTAGCGGTTAAGTGTGCGCGCTCTGATGCTGGCGGCCCGGGTTCGGATCCCGGGAGCGCCCCGAGGCACCACTTCTCCGTCCAACGTGAGGCCGAGTCCCACGTACAGCAACTAGAAGGATGTGAACCTATGACATACAACTATCTACTGGGGCTTTGGGGGGAAAAAACTGAATAAATAAAATCTTTAAAAAAAAAAAAAAAAAAAAAGAAGCAATGGAGGAATCCCTTTCTTTTCATGGATCACTGATCGGTTCTGTGGACCTCAGGCTTTGCCCAGCCTGAATGGTACAGCCCTTCAGTCCCCACCCCATCTGCTCATTTGCTGACCCATCTCAGTCCCTAGGAAACATGCCCTCTCCCTTTGTTGGATATAGGGGCAGGTGAGAACAGACCTCAATCTGTCCTTAGCCCTTGGCCCAGGAAAGGGCAAGTCTCTTACTGAGACACAGGAGCAAGTTCTAAGTGCAGACACAACCTAGTTATTCAGACGGCCTGGTTCAGATGTTAATCCTAGCTTAACAATGTATTGGTGGTGAGACCTCAGGCAAGTTGCTTAATTCCCGTCTATTCGTTTCCCATCTTATAAAACTGGGGTGATCATAGCACCCACCCCATAGGATAGTTATGAGGATTACATGGGTTAATACTTGCGAAGTACTTAGAACAGGGTCTGGCACATGGAAGTGCCATGTAGATGTCACCTCTTATCATTATTCAATGTCACAAGGAACTTCTGCATTGCCAATAAAAATATTTCCCAGCAGGAAGCCTTGGGGGACCTATTATAATGATTCAATGAGGATTGGGATTGCTGGTAGCAGGGTTTAGGGCACCCACTCTAATGATTCAATATGAAAGGCTATTGCTTGGGGCAGTCATTGCAAGATCCACTTTACCAATTCTCTTAGAACAGTTGGGAACTATCAGGTTGAACCATATGAAATTGTCAATGCTTGACCATTTATCACCTAGCAAAATGACAATTTCATATGGTTTAACCTAATAGCAGAGTTAATTTTGGGGTAGATAAGGGCTGGTTCAGCCCCCACTCATTTCTTACCTCCTCAGCTGAGGGAGGTTGCTAAGCATATCTGACCCATTTCTATAAAGAGTAAATAGTTGGTTTCTAATAGGTGCTTCCAAAGTGCTTAAAATTTGTACTTCCTTGAGAAGTTGAAACATTCCTCCTGGAACCAATTTTGCACTATTAGAGCCCTTGATATTTAAAGCCAAGAGGGATTTTAGCTCAAAAAAAAAAACCCTTTATTTTTAGGTGTCTGAAGATGAGTGCTGAGTAATCAAGGATATTGATGGCTTTGCTGGAGGTGCTTCCATTACTGGAAGGCAGGGGTCACTGGAGATGGTGTCTTCAAGTCTTGTGGAAACTGAATAGAAGGGAAGGCGGCAGGGTCCCTGCCATCTCTGCTCCTTGATGGCCCCAAGATTTATGGGAAATGGCTCCAGGAGGAAGCATGTGTGCATGTGTGGTGTGCGTCCTCCTCTTTCCTCTCTACCTCGCTGCCTGTTCTAGTGCTGTCAATGGAGTGCTATGGTCCCTCTGAACTTCAGTTTCTACTCTATAAGCTCCGTGAAGTCAAGGACCACATCTGTCTTGTCATCATTGGTTCCTCAGCACTTAGCACATTGCTGGGCACAAAATAAGCCCTCAATAAATGTTTTCTGAATGAATTAATTAATAAACAAATGAAACAAGTGGGTTCTGTCTTGCCTAGCAATCATAGTTTCCAGGAGGAAACAATGAGGACCTTTGAAAATCCTTCCCAAGAACTTGAAGTGCTCCGCAAATACCTGGGGATGGCACGGGTGTTGCCCAGGATTATGATCAAGGCTCCCCAAGACAGTCGGAGCCCGCGCTCTCCAAACGAGAAAAGCGAGAAAGAAGAGGAGGCTGAGGGGGCAGGACATGGCCACTTTGGAGTCCAAAAAAAAAAAAGGTTAGTATGGGTCAGTAACTCCACTGAGGGGTGACAAAAACAAATACGGTTTATCTGCAACAAGAAGGATTTAGATCAGACTTTCCATACCCTGTGGGGAGGTGAGGCAGAGTGTGACTGTCCTTCCCCGAACACCTTTAAAAACAGAAAGCCTCCCCTCTCATCATACCATCCCCAACCACTCACAAGCAGTGGGGCCTTGGGCTAATCCCTTCCCCTCCCTGGGCCTCAGTTTCACCTTCTGGAGCTGGAGGTAGGGGGACAGTAGATAGACCCCATGGTCTCTATAGTTCCTTCTAGCTCTTAAAGTCTGGAATTCTGCCTGGAGGCTGGGCCGTGCTGGCATAACTTCAGTAGACGGCCATAAAAGTGGCGGGATCCCTGGAGATGGAGAATCCTGCAGGGAAGCCCCCTCCCTCGGCTCTCCACCTCCTGCCCTTTTAAGTGCTGCAACCACAGCCCTCCCCTGCTCTCCCAGGTTTCTCCTCCCCAAACCCCCACAGCTCTATCTAGAGGCCCCATTCTCTGACCAACTTTGTTTGCTTTTAATAAAGTTAATCGCACTCCTAATTTGTATGTAATGAAAAGATAAAAGGGAAACATGGGGGCAGACCTTCCACTGGAGTAGGAGCAATCCAGTTCCAGGGCCGCCAGCTGCCTCCCCACCACTACCTCCAGCACCGCCTTGCCCATCCCTGGAGTCTGAGCAGGGGCTGCTGTCTGGGACCCCGCCCAACCCGGTTGTCCCTGCAGTTCCACCAGGGAAGCCTCCTGGGCCTGCTGGGTCTGCCCTCCACCTTGCCTGTGCTGGAGCGTGAAGATTCCCGTCCACTAGCTAAGTCCTGATGGCAGCCCAGAATCTACCTTTGTGGAGCTCCTCCTAACCCACAGCAGGTCAGCTCCTTGAAAGCAGGGGCTGGCTCAGGGCTAGGCACACAGCAAGCAGCAGCAGAATTCAGTTCATACCTTCCTGACGGGGTGCCCCCCCGCCCCTCTGGGAATGCCTTGGATTCCATCATGAAGAAGGAGGGGAATATACCTGGGTGGGGGGCAGAGTTGATTTTACTCAACTGGGGGTCTATACTTCAGGCATCTCTCACTCCCTGACTCACCTTCTCCTTCACAAGTTCCACTCAACTGGTTGGTCATCTTAGGCCTTGGTTTTCACCCCAGCCCTGCCACCAACATGTAGCCTTGAGACCACTCATTTCACCTCCCTGGGCCTCAGCCTCCCCATCTATCTGGAAGGCAGGTAAAGAGTTTAGTCTCTGTGGGTGGTGGATAGAGAGATGGCTAATTATGTGGGGTGGTGCCTAAGGCCCAGCATGCTAGAGAAGCTAGGGGAGCTCCTCCCAGGAGGCCAGGCCCCCCAGAACAGAGTCCTTGACCCCTTGAGGGATTCCTCCTGTACCCACCCACCCCAGAGTCAGCTTCCATGGGAAAGTATCCCCTGCAGTAGTGGTTTGGGGGTATGGTGTTCAGGGGGAGATGGGGCAGGAACCCAAGCCTCCCCATGAGGACTGCTTGGTGACACAATTCAGTGAGGACTGTGGCAGGGGGTAAAGGCAGCAGGGGTCACCTCTATCTCCAGCCCTTGTCTCAGAGGCCTGTGTCCCAGGCCCTTGACTGTCCCCAGTAGAGGGACAGAGGTGAGGCTGGTGGGGGTTCTGGATGTCTTAATGCACTGGGAAGAAGTGAGGCTGCACAGCAATCTGCCCTTCCTCTGCCCCCCCAGGGCCAGGTCAGGCAGGGCGCAGGCTGGGCTTCAGACCCAGATGGGGGTAGGGAGAAAGCAGCTCCACTGGAGGGGGGCTCCCAGCATGGCACGCCTGAGCAGCAATCTGGAAGCTATTGGGCTCGTGCGTTTCTGCGATCCAACGCGAATGCCAGGCCCAGTTCATTTCCTCTAAGGAAACACAACCTCAGGGGATAATTAGAGCTTCTTTGCGTATACAATCCCATATTGTTTATCCAACACAAATTAAAAAATGTGGGCCCTGAGAACATGGAGCGAGAGATAAAGGAGACCTCCTCCTACTCATCCTCCTCCTCCTCCTCCTCCTCCTCCTCCTCCACCTCCTCCTACTCATCCTCCTCCTCCTCCTCCTCCTCCACCTCCTCCTCCTCCTCCTCATCCTCCTCCTCCTCCTCCTCCACCTCCTCATCATCCTCCTCCTCCTCCCTCCCAGCTGGATCTCATTACCCTCCCCAGCCAGGCCAAGCCCCAGCCCCAGCCTTGCCCCCACTCTGCCAGCTGCTGCTTCTGACACAGCCTTTGTGTGCCCCCAGACCCAGATCCTCAAATTCAGGGCCTGGGATCCTTCCTAGCCTTCCTCTCTGTCTGTCTGCCTATTGCTCTGTCATGAAAGGTGGCTCTGCAGCAGGCTTCTCTCACCACAGTGCTTGGCAAAGAGTGACCATTTGTCCATGTGTCCGCTCAAGGACCCTCCCACTGAGGAACACGGGAATGTCAGCCCACAAACACCACTCAACACCCAGGAGCAGAGGCAAGGCCTGTGCCCTAGGGGTTTCTGGGAAGGAAGGGCTGGTTCTCTTGGCCCTGGCCTGGGCCCTAGGTCTCTTCCACTGCCCAGATGCACTCCACCCAGACAACAGGGAGCCCAGTCAGCCTGGCCTGGGGGCCCCTCCTCAAAGCCCAGCCCCTCTTTCCCCAGGCCTCAGCTCAACAAAGGAGGATTCTCAGCTGGGGTGGCTCAGGGCTGGAGGAAAGAGGGTTGCGGGTGGAAAATAGCTTCAGAACCCAAGGTTGGCCATCTCCATGAAAGCCCTATTATTGCTCGGGTTGCTAAACATCTTGCTCAGCATGGCCAATTCAGCTCCCCTCACTTCCCTGTCTCCCCCTAGGAATAGCTCCACATTCCAACACTGCACAGCCAGCCTTTCTCAACCATGGGAGGCCGGACAGGAGGCGAGGCATGGGCAGGGATGGGTTGAGGAGGGGGGAGGGCTGCAGAGGGAGAACTCATCTTCCCCAGGCCTTAGAGAGCAAAGACAGCCCCATGGAAGTCAGTGCATCATCAGCTCTGACCTCCTGGTTTCTCTTGTATCACAGCCTGCTTCTCAGGGGTGCCTTGTTCTGGGGGGCCTGCCTGGGCTTTTCTCGGGGGCTGGGAAGGTGTCCCCCTATCCACTGGTAGCTAAGCAGAGTAGCTTTTCTGCCTCCCAGGGCCTGGGGCTGGCAAGGACAGGCCTCTCTGTTCTGCACCCCTGCCCCCCCATCACTAAGAAGGCAAGAGAGCTGGGAGATCAAATGGACTCTCTGCTGGGGGCCAGGCCCTCCCACTCTCCCGCAGGCACAGAGCAGGGAGCTGGCCGGCTGGGTGAGCAGAGTTTGACTTGAGATAGAATTTTCTCTGGTTGAAGTGAAGAGGAAGTTGTGTGAGCTGAGAACACATTCCCTGTCTGGTCTGTCCTTTCAGCTCCCCTGGTATTTTTTTTTTCTTTTGGTTTGTCTCTGAGCTGCAAAGAACATGTGCTTGGCAGATTTCTTATTAACTCTGTAGATCTCTCTCTTTCTCACTCGCTCTCTCTCTCTGTCTGTATCTGTTTCTCTCCTTTTCGCTTGCTTGACAGAATTTAGATTAGACAAAACATGAGCTCATTTCTGCCTGAGAAAAAAAGAAAACCACTCCTCCTCCCCCGCCCCCACCTTCTCCTCCTCTTCCTAGCCTCACTCACCTCTGCTCACCAGGCCGGGGGTGGGGGGTGGGGGTGGCAGGCCTGCAGAGACATCATCTCTAAGTCAGGGCTTGGGGTGCTATTGCCCCCACGTTGCCCTGGCAACCAGCTCTGGAGGGCAGATAGTCCCACAGTCCTGCAGTCACAGGCCTTCTGCCTAGAGTCTAGGCAAGGGGTAGGAGGCAAGGGGGCAATCTGGAAGGGACACACCTAGGTCCTGAGGGGTAAATAGGCAAGGTGGCCTGGCCAAACCCTGGGCAGCATCTGCATTCAGCACGCAGGCCCCAGACTCTAACGCCACCTGGACCTCCCCATTCCTCGCTTTCCTCTTTTGTCACTCTCCTGGACATTCCTGGACATCACCAGGCCACCTAACCAGCTCATCACCTCTGAGCACTTGCCAGGGTTGCCCCCCGAACTGCTGAGCAAATCACTGAAGCTCCTTGTTTCTCTCTTCATGGATACGGCATATGGGCCGGTGGCTTGGGAGGCCCATCTGAGGTGGAAATCCCAGCTTTATCACTCACTTGCCGGGTCTTGGTGGAATCATTTCCCCTCACTGAACCTCAGTGTCTTGTCTGTAAGACAGAGATGGTAAACTCTACCTTACAAAGTCGTCCCGAGGTTTAAATGACATTTAAATCAATTTTGGCCTCCTGAAATGGGTGAAAACCACTAGCAGAATCTCTGATACATTGTAGATGTGCAATAAATCTCCTCCTCCTTCTCCTCCTCCTTCTCCTATCTCTCCCTGTCTCTATCTGTCTCTCTCTTTCTCTGTCTGTTTCCCCTCCCTCCCTCCCTCTCTCTCTCTCTCTCTGTCTCTTTCTCTCTCTTTTTCTCCCCAGCACTCTTGCTCTCTCACCCAACAGAATACAGGAGTAGAAGAACAGCAGGAAAGATTGTGCTCAGACATAAGAAAGAACTTCCTAGGAGTGTAGTGGTTAGGACCCGAAAGAAATGACCATGGGGATCTGTAGACTCACCTTCCAGCATAAGATGGAGAAGAGTTGCCTAACCTGGAAGGAGAATGGCAGGAGTCCTGCCCTGGAGGGTATGGAACAGCAGATTGACCCTGGTTTATGAAGGAACAGAGCCTTGAGTTTGGTCATTTGCCTCTCTGACCTTCAGTTCCTCATCTATACAGCAGAAGGGAGGATTTTGCTCCTCTCAAAGCTGTCATGAGGTATCTTCATGAGCTTCTGTGGGCTGCCCAGATGCGCCCCTTTGTTATTCTGCACCAGTGGGGAGGAAGGCCAGAGGGGGTTTCTAGGGCTTTCCTAGTAGCCGAGGCTTCTGTGCTCTCAGGGACCCTTCTGGGCACTCAGGGCCCCTTGTGGTAGTCCTGGCAGGCAATGATCCAGCGCAGTGGGGGCCGCAGCCCAGGTTCCAGGACAGGTGGGCCCCTCTGAGTCAGTGGGCCCCCCCTACTCTTCACAGCCACCCCCAACACCCACCCAACCACCCACCCTTGAGCTATCCGTCAGCCAAGCAAGGCAGTATTGCTCTTTAATCTCGTTTTATAAATGAATCCCTCTCTTCCCTTAATCATTTTCATTGCCTGCCTCTGAACCCACTCCAATCCGTCTACTGCTCCTGTACCTTCTCCCACTTATCATCCCCTTCTCGTCCTCTGGCTGCAGAGGGGCCCTCCACACAGCTTGCTGGGGCCACCACATTTGCATCCTCAGGTGAGAGGGTGAGCTCCAGTTCCCAGTGGGTCCGGCCCCTTGGAGACAGCTGAGGGCAGCAGAAGCGCATGGAGGCTGCAATCTGACACAACTGGGCTGAAATTCTAATGCTTCTGCTTACTTGCTCAGTAGCCCTAGGGAAGTCTCTCCACCTCCCTAGGCCTCAGTGTTCTCCATCTGTAAAATAGAGCATCTGGCAAAACCCCAGGTGAGAAATCAAGTGCTTTGCAAAGGGCTGGGCATATTTTAGTCACTCTCTTCCAGGGAGGGCAGGTCTCCAGAGTCACCTCTCTCATAGGCCCTCTCAGCTTATCTTCTCACCTGGACCCTGCCCCCACAGCCCTGGAGCTCCCTGGTATGCGCACAGGGCCCCACAGCCCGCCTTGGCCACCAACAAGAGCCCCAATCCCCAAGCCGCTGTCAGCTTGTTTGGGGAAGGATAGGCTTTGCCTGCAACAGGAAGAAAGCAAGCAAGACCTGAGATGGCATGCCAGCAATGGAGACTGTAGAGAGAGGCCCTGAGCGCAATGCGGTGGGGCCTTCTGGCCCTAAGCTCAAAGACATGGCCAAGATGCTGGGAGTTCCTCTTCACTTCATCCCCTAGATTCTCTCTGGAGAAGGCGGCTCCTCTGTCTGGCCACCTGTGCCTCGGGGGGCTAGGACAGGGTTGAAGGGACTCGCTCTGTGGAGCACCTGCTTTGATAGGCCTTGGCATTTTCTTGACAGCCCAGTGAGGCCGGCTCAGAGAGTCTTATCTCCATTTTCCAAACAGGAAAACTGAGGCTCACAGAGCTAAAAAAACCATGCCCAACTGAGTGCCTATGCCACGCCGGGTGCTTGTGGATTGAGCAGCAGCGAACAGGGTTGACATGCTTCCCACCTGCACGCAGCCTACCATCTAGACAGGGGCAGAAGCAGGGTTTGAATCCTGGCCTGTCTGACGCCAACGCCTGTGCTTATAACCAATATAAGCATATGTTATATTGTGCTTATAATATAACAATTATATGCACATTTCAGACAAAGAAAAGAAAAGCCATTCTAGTCCTATGACACAGGGGGAGGCTGACAGTGACCAAGAGGCTTCTTGGGGCCAGTTCCAGCCCTGTAGGAGCTGACGATCTAGAGGAGCAGAAAAACCCTCCTGCAACAAGGCAAGGACATGGATGGGGCTGTGGGGGCACAACAGAGTGGGCAGCATCTGCAGGGGTCGGCAAGGCTTGATGGGCTGGGACTTCTAAGCTGGATCTTGAAGGATACCTAGGAGTTGGCCAATCCAGGGAGGAAATGGCATGCTAGATAGAAGGATGAGTAACTGCCAGAGCTAGTGCCAGCAGACCCATGCCCGTGGGGATCCCAGCCTGCCCTCCCTGCAGGGATGGAGCAGTTTGAAGAGCCTGGGTTCCTATCTCTGTTTTGTTCTTTACTGGATGTGTGGCCTTAGATAAGGACTGAGCCTCTCTGAGCCCCAATCCCTTGCTGTGAGTGCTGGGTACCTAGTCAGTGTGAGATGCTAAGTAGCCACTAGCATTGTTATCCTCATCATTATCTTCACTAAAACTATCATCTGGGAACGTGCTGGGCTGCAGTGGGCCTCACAAGCAGTCCCTGACCCAGCTCCATCCTGCTCTGCCTGCCCTTTCCGCCAAGTTTTCCCACCTACTCTTACTTCCCTCACCTCCGGCTCCTGCTCCTTCCCTGAGCCTTCCCCTGCCCCTACTCTGTGGCAGACTGGATTGGCTCTGGATAAAGTCCACAAGATCAGGCCCTCTCAAGCTCCTCGCAGACTTTAGAGCAACTAGCACCCTACCTGCCCAGCCACACCATTTTGAGGCTGGGGGAGGGGTCAGGGAAAGAAAGATGGAGCAGGAAGATTTTCTCTCCTATTCTAGTTGGGGTGTGTTCTGCCATGCAGCCTGCATGATCTAGGCTGAGGTCTGTCTCCTTTATCTGCTTTGTCCACCTCAGAGGCAGGGAGGAGGGGAAGAGAGTTATTTAGAGTGAGAGGGTAGATGCAAGAATACTCCCCACCACAGCCCACCTTAGACCTCTACCACTGACACCTAAACGCAGTGCCTCCTGAGCAGCATGGGGTTAACCCTCCCTGGGCTCTCTGCACCGCTAAGGCCTAGCCTTTTCCAGCCCTCTCCCCAGGCTAGGGAGATGGGGAGGGGGCAGTGAGGGAGGTAGGGGAGGTGGGGCCAGAAGTCCAGCCTGGTTCTGATTTTCCTGGCTGGGGCTGGGAACCAGAGCCTGGTCTGTCTTCAATCCACCCTCCGCCCCCTCCTGCAACACTTCTCTGCTTTCCGGAGTGGCCTATAACCGCAAACACATTTGCTAATGCAGCTAGCCTGCCTGCCCTGGGACAGCTGGCTGGGCTGTGTTCCTGGGGCCAGGCCAGGCAAAGGGCAGGGGACCTGGCTGGGCGAGGGGCCTGAGGCTCCTGCTCCTCTGCTAAGCTCCCTGTACGGCCCTGGTCACTGCCCCTCTGGCTCCGTAGCCCCTCTCTACTTCGTCTCCTTCAATGCCTGAGGTGGGTGTCAGAGAAATTGAGGCCACTAGAGGGAAAGGCTACATGGCTGGCTACACGTTAGCCAAGAACGGGACAGCTAGACATGCTCTTTGGCCAAGAGAACACTGCCTGGCTGGGCTAAAGCGTTTCTGGGCCTCTCCGTCTAAGAGAGGCCACCTATAAGAGCGTAAAATCTAGGGCCCAGGGAGGACTGGGAGTTTATGGGCTGCCCAGGAAGGCAAGAGCAGAAGGAGGCCAGGACTTCTCTCTGCCACTATGTGACTTGGGTAATCACTTATCTTCTCCGAGCCTCAGTTTCTCCATCCTGCCCTGACTACCTCACAGGCTTGTGATATGGGAATGAATAGGCAAGTGTCTTGTAAACTGTAAAGTGCTGTGTCCATGAGAATGATCATTCGACCAGATCATATGCTCTATCATATGGCTGAGCTACCTCTGTGTCCCCTGTGACCCCAGCCCTGAGTGCCATCGTGAGGGACAGCTAGAGAGATGGGCCTGGGGACTGAGAGACACAAGTCAGTCCTCTCTCTTGTCAGCCCGAGTTCCTGCAGCCTCTGAGAACTAAGACTGAGTCCTGAGGTCCCTGAACTCCAGAGCTGGAGCCGACCCCCAACCAGACGTCAATCCCAAGGCTCCAGCCTCACTCCACTGCCTCCATCCACCCTCCTCCCCATCTCCTCCCATCACACACAAGGCATGCAGCTCAGCTTCCCCCTGCCAAGACACCCCCACCAAGTCCCACAGCCCCTCTCCAAAGACAGGGGCCTTTCTCTGCCAGGTTCCTGAAGGCTTTTCCACTTAATAGGGCCTTGAAATCCATTTGCCGTAGACTGTGAACTTCCTCTTCATGCTCCTGCCCGCTGGCCCTCTTCTAGGCTGACCCCCACCCCACTTCCACCCCTACCCTGGTATCCGCAAGCCCATGGCACAGCAGCTGTCACCCTGATCTCCCCATCCCCAGGCCTCTGAGGCCAAGCAGAAGACACCTGGAGGAGGTATTCAGGGCCCAGGAAGCAGCAGCAGCCTGAGCTGAGACAGGGAGCTGAGAGCTTGCTCCCTAGGTGTGTCCTAAGCTCCAGCCAAGACGCAGAGGGCTGCTTCCCCATCTCTCAGCCCACTAGAAAAAGAGGCTGCCTCCTTCAAGACTCTGAAGCCATCAAGGCATTCCTTCCTAGATCAAACCTCTATCCCTCATGGCCCTTGCTTCTATTGCTGGTGGAGATGCATGACAGTGGCCTGATAACACTTCAGACATAGCTGGCAAAGTAGGCAGTCTGGCTTCTTGTCCTGTCTTAGCCAAAATTCATAACCTTGGGCTAGTCTGGTCCCTCCTTGGGCCTCTGATTCCCTTGGAGTTCCTCCCCACCCAATTTTGACCTCCTCTTGTTTCTTGGATTAAACTCTGCCCTCTGCTTCCCCAGGGTAGTCAATTCCAGGTCTCTGTGCCCTTATTCCTGGAGTCCAAAAGGCTTTCATGTTCTGCCACAAACTTAATTTCTGATTCCACAAGTCCCTCTGAAGCTGTAGAAATGGCAGGTACTATGGCCAGGTATTTCATGCCTTCCACCTCATTTTGGCATTAATAGCTCCATGATACATGGCGAGGAAACTGAGGCTCAGAAAGGAGAAGTGACTGACCCATGGTCCCAAGGCCAGGAAATGGTAGAGCTATGACTTGAACCTGGGTGGTTGAACTCTTCAAGCATCTGTGTTCTTTCCTTGCCCACATCCTCAGGCCCATGCCTGCACACCAATGTACCCCGTGATGGAAAGAGGACCCATTAATCCATACTTTCTTTTCAGTAGCTATTCGCAGAGCTTCAGATCCTGGTCAGGCTTCAAACAATGAGTTCCATGCTGACACATGTGCAGCTTGTGAACTACTCTAACTGAAGTTTCATCTCAGCTCTGTTTCCCTAAAATTATAATATTCAAAAGCTAAAGCCAGAGTGAAGAAGAAAAGTGTGCCCCAAGGACAGAGCACTTGGTAGAAGGAAGGACTGCCTTGTGGGCCTCAAATCACCCAACCCAGCTGAGTACCCACTACGTGTCAGCCACTGCTGGACACTTTCATACACCGTCTCTTGTTTAAATACTCACAACAACCATTTGAGCTAGCAATTATTTTGGCCTTTTTATAGATTGGGAAACTGAGGCACAGATAGGGGAAGTAAATTGCCAAAGACCATACAATGAGAAGGTGGTACAGTATTTCTCGCATCCTTACTCACACACCTCAGCCTAGCCTGTCCTGAAGGGAGGAAAGGTGATGTCTGCAGGAAGAGGTCCCCCTGTCCCAAAGATGCAGGGCCCAGACAAGAGTGACACAAGCACAGAGAACCTTTATGGCAGGGGCAGAGCTACAGTTTCCTCGGCCAAATTTTGCTCTCACCCTTGCTGCCTGGAGCTCACCCTTGTGCAAGCTCGGGGGGATGCCTGTCTCTCTATATATATATCTTTCTCATACCTCCCCACACTGGTATTTAGCAATGAATTTGTGTGAAACCTGGACTGAATTACCACCCATTACCCAACCTGCATCATTCCAAATCCCTGGCATTAATGCAATCAATGGAGGGGAAGTAGGCTCTCATCGGCCACCTGTCGTGCCTACCCAGCACTGACTTTCCAGTGCTGTGTCACCCCAAGCCCTCATCCTCCTTGCATGTGGATGGCCCCACACATTATTTACACAAGTGCCTGTCGAATTGGAGCAGGTCCTCTACCCACACAGGAGGCCCTCCCCAAAACTCGGTTGAATGAAGACATGCATATTTGTTCTTTCAGTGAACATATACGGGTACCAAGTATGTGCCAGGCACTGCTTCAAGGCACTGGAGGTATAGCAGTGAACAACCAAACTCCTTGTTTTCATGGACCTTAGAGTCTAGAGAGAGGAGGGATGAACAATTATACATTAACAAGGTAGTCCCAGATTGGGGCAGGAGCTAGGAAGAAAATAAGCCAGGCTTATGTAATTGTGATGTTAAGGGGGCTATTTTAGGTTGAGTAGTCAGGTAGGGCCTCAATGAGGAGGTAATGTTTGGACTGAGACCTAATTGACAAGAAGGAGCTGGCCCTGTGAGGAGCTGGGGGAACGGTTTGAGGGAGAAAGAACAGAAAGCGTAAAGGCACTGAGGTGGGATTTACGAGGTGGAGAAAAGGGCTATAAGCTGAAGTTGGAGAGACAGATAGGGATCAAATCATGTAAGGCCTTATAAGTCATGGTAAAGAGTTTGAGTTTTATTCTAAGTGTAGTGAGAAGCCATTAGAGGATTTTAAGCATGTTTAAGAACATGACTGAATTTGTGTTTTAGAATGATCACTCTGGCTGCTACAAGGAGAACAGATTGCTGAGGGGCAAGGGTAGAAGCAGGGAGCCCTATTGCACTAGTCCGGATGAGGGATGATGGTGGCCTAGGCTAGGTTGGCGGCCACAGAAAGAAGTGGATATCAAGTAGGTAATTAGACATGCTAGTCTGGACTTCAGTGGAGATGTCAGGCTCTTCCCAATAATCTCAATGGATGGTTTCTCCATATCTCCACTTGGATGTCCAGGCAGGCATCTCAAATATACCATGGCTACAAAAGAATCCTTGATTTCCCCACCAAACCAGGCTGTTAGATGCATAAACATGGGATTTAGGGGAGAGATCAAGATTGGAAATACAAATTTGGGGGAGTCATTGGCATATAGATGGCATTTAAACCCGTAGGGCTCGATGAGGTCATCTACTGAGAAAGTACAAGCAGAGAAGGAGAGAGCACCTAAGACTGAGCTCCAGTGTTTAGAGGAGGAGCCTTCAAAGAACCACAGAAGGAACAATCAGTGAAATGAAAGGAAAAGCATCAACCAGAAGAGTGTGGCTCCAGGAGGGAGAGGTCAACTGTAGCAGATTCTTCTGAGAGGTCCAGAAAAGCAAGACAGATCGTTGGGTTTGGTAATGTGAGGTCATTGCTGGTCTTGACAAGAGCAAATTCAGTAGAGACGGAAGTCCATTGGGGTAGCAAAAGGTGAGAATGGGCTATGAAGAAGCAGAGACATTGAGTGTAGAAATCCTTTTGGGAGGTTTCATGGTGAAGGGAAGCAGAAGAGATGGGGCAGAAGCTAGAGGAGTATATGGATAAGGACAAAGTAGTAGGGTCAATGGATTGGAGGCCTAAGTGAGAACACAGAATTGTTGGAGTCAGGGTAATAGAGAGAATAATAAGGAAGAATAGAGGGTGGGTTGATTTAAGCCAAGATTTTGAAAGTGATGCAGTTAACAGTGATGGCAAGGTCAAGGGTATGGCCATGGGTATGTGAGACTGAGATGGGGTGGAGGACCAGATTGTTGGATGTGAGGTACTCCAGGAACAGAGAAGCCAGGGTGGCGGGGTGGGTCATCTGTATTAATGAAGAAGTTTCCAAGAACCTTGCCAGGATTAAGGAGTGGAGAGGAGGCAGTGAGCTGCCTACTGACATCTCAGTGAATAGAGGGCACTGACAAAAAAGGTCAAAAGATGACAGTCTCAAGGAGGGGTAGGGGATGAGGCAGTGTTGGGAGGAGCCATTGTTTTGGAAAGAGGAAGAAAGACAAATGGTTTGGAAGCAGCCATGGGAAACAAGGAAGACATCGCCCCCACCTCCCTGCTCAGAGGTTTGTGGGGAGTGTGGGAAAAATAGAGCCCCATCTTGAGGGAGTTGAAGGACAGTTGTGTCCTCAGGGAATAAGAATGAAAGAAATGGTCCTAAGAGATTGGGGTTGTGGGGAGGGGGATCAGTTGCTAATGGTGGATCATGGGTAGCAGAAGGCCGAGTGTAAGGGATTCAGGAGCTTAGAAGAAATGTAAGATGATGCCCAAATTAGGCAATGTATAGAGCAATATAGAGATTAGAGTTGGGAGGATGATGAAAGGCCAAGGAGGCCTGGGCTTCTGTGGTGATTAAGGTAAACAGGGACGTGAGTCCTGATGGGATAGATCAGAGTTTCTTACAGAATGCATGGTCATCAGTTCAAGCCAGAAGACCTGGAGAGCCTGAGTGACTGACTTCCTGCTGCTGGCTGGAGGTGGGAAGGCCAAGGGTGAGCTAGGACCTGTGACCGGGGAAGCTCTGTAGGCCCAAATAACCTGCAGAGGGCCGCGTCTCTGCTGAGGGAGAAGAGGTCGAACCCAAAACGAGCAGTGTGTAAGCACATGTCCAACCAGGCACACGTGACAGTACACACATGCATGTACACAGAGACCCTAACCCCCACACACAGCCTGAGCATGTGAGCAAAACACTACATACATGCAAACTTGTACATATGCAAGCATGCACACTTTCACACATGCCCACACACACACACCATGCACACACATAATGCACACAAGCCCAACACACCACACATGCCCATATTTCCCCATACCATCTTGTACACACTCACACATGCATGTGCGCATGCACACACACACACACACACACACACAAACAAGGGAGACTGGGCTTTCTTATGTCTTGCCAAGCCACAGACAGCAGAAAATCAAGCTGAAGTTGAACAATTCAACCCATAAAAGGAGGAGGAGATGAAGGGGCATGAGAATGAGGTGTGTGTTGGGGGAGTCAGGCAAGGGGGAACGAGTGAGCCAAGCACTGAGGAAAAAAATCTAGACCATTTGAAAAAGGGAAAGCCTTCAGACAGAGCAGGAATGCAAGCTGTAATTAGAATCGCTTCAACCGTCTCTAGATTTGAAGAGGATAGGCAAACTGGTTGCACATGCAGCGTGGCGATCCCTAGCCTAGATAATGTTGGGAACGTACACGTACGTGTGCACGTGCTTGCGTGTGTGCATGCATGGGAGCCTGCGAGGGCTGTGGAAAACGCACTTGACAACATGACATTGGGCCCCAGGGAAAGCCAATGTAAGGTGCCTCCCGATTTGCCCCTGCAGCCACCTGCCTTCAGGCTGGACCCCTCACCCAGCCCAGGGCCACTACTACAAAACACACACACACAAGGTCCAGCGGGGTTAGGACTCACCCAAGGCCACATAGCTTGCCAAGTTGAGCCTAGGGGTGACGTGACGTGGTGGTGAAAGCACTGGATTAGAAGACAGTATCCCTGAGTTCAAGTCTTAGATCAGCCACTGACTGGCTGCCTGACTGGGGCCACATCCCTCCCTTTCTCAGGGCCTCTGTAGCCTAAAGGGAGATCTTGGGGTCCTTCCAATCTGGCCCTGAGTATTCATCCAGAAGTGTTGGTTCAGAGCAGCTGGAAGCAGGCAAAGGAAAGAGATTTGTGGGGTGCCCACAAGAGGAGGAGCTGGGCTGGAAGGGACATGAATGTCTCCGGCTCTGCTGGCTCTGGGCAGAGGTTGCACAGAGGGCAAACCTTCACATGCTGGCCTGGCCAGTGTGCTGTGGGTGCCCAAGGGCTGAAGTAGGCCCCAGCAGACAGGAACAGGCGGCCAGGAGGGGCCCCCCTGGCCACAAACATAATCCCTCATATTCCCTCTGGCCCTCCCCTTTCCTTCTTCTCACCTTCCTCCTTCAGGCTTGCTGGGAGGGCCTTGGAGCCAGCTGCTGTCGTCACTAAAAATAGCTCAGCCAGCTTTGGGTGTGAAGGAGCCCCTCTTACTTGCAGGGTCCCAGAGGCCTGGCAGGTGGCAGTTGGTGTCTACGGCCCCTCCAAGCCTGAGAGATCAGATTCTCCTTTTCAAGTGCAAGCTCCAGTTCAGCCCAAACCTCAGGTTCCCCACGCACCGCCCTCTTTGTTCCCCAGTATCCCAGGAACTCCTCTTTAGAGGTTCACACACTGGGTGGCTTGGGTCCTGGTGCTCAGAGAATACTGATAATAATAATAGTAATACTAATAGTTAACACTTATTGAACCTTCACTGTGTGTCAGGCGCTCTGCTAAGGGCTTTGCATTCTAACTCACTACTCCTCAACAACTCTCTAAGGTAGGTACTATTACCCTCATTGTGCAGGTGAACAAACTGAGGCACAGACAGCTTAAGTAAATTACTCAAAGTTACATGGCAACACCTGGTAGCATGGGGGTTTTTTTATCCTTTTAATTGTAGATTCCTTCAGGGAGAGAAAAATTCTGATAACGAGAAGAGTTTGAGTTACTATTTATTCATCTTCATGTGCAGGGAGCCCCCCTGAGTTCTTCAAAACTGGCTTTATATAGCTGGCCCACTGGGGTGGCTGGAAGAGCCTCGAGGCTAAAGGGATAAAGGATTAAATCCTTGGTTTGCCCCTCACTGGCTGTGTGAGTCTGGGCAAGTACCTTCTCCTTTCTGAGTTTGAGCGTCCTCGTCTGTGAAACAGAAGTAATAATAACGGCTGGCCCCCAGAGTGCTGTGATGATCTGGGAGACAGTGTGTCAGAACCCACTGGGCCCGGAAGAGTCCACATTGCCCTCTTCCCCCTTCTTAAAAACACCTGGAGGCTTCTTTGTCTCACTCTTTCCAGCGGCAGGGCAGAGCCCCCTGAAGTTCTGTCGAGCGGGCTGTTTTCTCCACGCGGCACTGTTGGCACAGAACCCAGGGCCTCCGGGCTTTTCAGGGGCCTATGAAAATGTGCAAGCCCCAAGAAAATTTATTAGCTCTAAAATATGAAAAGAAAACAGCAGAATTGGAATTAATAAATGTTCTATTATGTGTCTACAAAACGTAATATAATATCAACCTCATTGATTGTTAAATTTAGTATTCCTAAAAATTTGATTACATTTGAAAACAATTTGTTGGTTAGATTTCCTCATTTTGCAAGAGTTCCCAAGTATGCATGATGATTACCAGGAAATCATAGCCAATTGGGAATGAAACAATTTACTCACAGGCAAATCATTTCAAAAGCGGAATTATAAAAATCCTTTGAAAATTTTTATAGCAAAAACTACATTTAATATGGGACGTGGGTGCATTTCCATCTATTTGCTATGCTGTGGGGTAGAGCCACTAAAAGTGCGAGTGCCTGGGGCCTTGGAAGGTCTGGAAAGGGCCTGGCCCTGAGTGGAAGAGGAGCGAGGGCCCTGAGAGTGAAGGAATAAAAGCGCCTGTGTGAGAAGCGCTATTTGGGGGAGAGAGTCTATGGGCCATGGTGGGCGCTCACTCCTCTGCTTGTTCCCCTCATCTCAAACCAAACAAAAAACCACCCGGGCCACATGCGTGTAGGCGCTGGCAGAATGGCCCTCACGGAGCAGCCCTTTCATGTGCTGCCCTCGGCTCTTATCAAAGGCCCTTTCAAGAAACAGGCATGCCTGTGTGCCTTTCATAATCAAGAAGAGAAATAAACATTATCTGACAAAAAGCGAGAAGAAAACAGCCATGTGTCAACGGTGTCTGTTGGGTTGTCAAGCCTCTGCCCTGGACATTGTCCACTGGGCTGCTCAGTGCCCCCGGGCAAAGGCCCACATGAGGCATTTCTCTCCCATTTAGCACTAGCATCGACTTGGTGTCCCTTGAGGGCCTGTCAGTTTTCTCCTCTCTGATACCAACAGCAGCAGAGTGCTCTGCTTCTCGCGGGCTCACCACGGGAGGCCGCCTCGGCGCAGGCGAGGAGTGGGAGGAACACAGGCCGCAGCTTACTTCTACGTGACCTGAGGCAGGTCCCTTCCTGCTGAGCCTTCTGTGCAACATGGGTGGTGTAAGTCACAGGGTTAGTGTGAGGACGCATTGAGATAATGAATGTCAAGTGGCAAGAATAAGCGTCCGTGCGGTTAAGAACTCAGGATTGGGAGTGGGTTTGCTCTCGATTGCTTAGATTTGATGACTCAGACCCCCTACCCCAGGATGCCTGCCTGCTCTGCATGATCTCTGACACCTGGGCTCTGTGCCCAACACACGCCAGCAACCTGACTAGGTCAAGCCTCTCCCTTGTCAAATCTGCATGCCTGGGAATCACTGAGGAGCTCAGGGGCTGGGAGCAGAGACTCCACTGTGACCCCCAAAAGCTAAGATGACTCAGCCTCACCCGGTCTAGATGTTGTCCCTGCTCTAGCTAGTTACCCTATCCTGGTTTCTTGCCACTCTTCCTTACCTGTTCCATGCAGAAACCCAGTGAGGGTACATTTCTGCTAAGAGCTCTCTGTCCTACTTATCGCTGTGGCCAAGGCAGGGAAGAGAGAACCCAGGCAAAAGGACTGGTGGCATTATGCCAGCTCATCCATCAATGAGAGGCCAGCACTTGGGCTAAGACACCATCTGCAGCTGGGCCACTCCCTCTCCAGGCTAAACCCCTTGCTGCCAGCTCAGGAGCTTGGCCCACTCTTTTGGCTGCATCTCTCCTCTGCCTCCATCCTCTCTCCCTCAGGCCCCCGCCTCCTTCTGCCCCTCAAATGCCATTAGCCTTCCCTCCTTTATGCTCCTGCCACACTTGGTATGTGACTCCATTGCAGTTCTTAGCAATTCTTGCCTCCTTGGACCAAGGAGTTCTGGCATCTGTAGCCCTTAGATGGCAAGGGCAGAGGCTGTATGGTTTCAACACTGGGTCTTTGGTGCCCTGCACTGGGCTTGGCACAGGCGTATCTGCTGAATAGGAGGGAATTCAGCACAGGCAGAGGGAGCAGAGAGATAAGTAAGAGAGATTCTGTCCTTCCAGCTCTAGATGCCAGGGCTCAGAAGATCTGGGCTCAAGTCCTTGACCATTTTTAGCTGTGTGACCTTAGGCAAGTCACTTTCCTTTCCTGTGAACCCCACTTTTATCATCAGAAAAATTAGCTTCCCAATCTCTTCCCTGCCTCCTGGCTAGGGCTGTTGTAAAGATCAAAGGAGAGAATGGTTGGGAAAGTCCATGAGACCTTGTGAACTGCTGGACCAGTGGCTGAGGCTCTGTGCATTTGCCCAGCCTGGGAGTTCCTCTGAGTTCATTTTCACAAGGAGACTGCAAACCCTGGGAACATGCAGACGGGCCAACTGCACACACTAACACCATGCCTGCTAGATTGCTCCATCGCAGAGGAAACCCAATTTGCCTATTACCATGTGATGACTCACATTCGTGCCGTGTGGTCCAGTTCACAACATCAAGAGGGCTTTCTCTGCCCGCTCATTTCTTTAATCCCTGCTCCTACCCCACCTGCCGAGCACCCTGGGCCCCATTTGACAGTTAATAATATGATTAATCATAATGGCAGCTAGCACTTTTCAAGGACTTACCATAGCTCTGAGTATTTTGCATTTATTAATTCACTTAATTCTTACAACACTAACAAACAGGTACCATTATTTTCCCCATTTTTAGAGATGAGAAAACTGAAGGTCAAAGAGGTTAAGTAACTTGCCCAAGATCATAGAACTAGTACATGGCAAAGGTGTGGTTTGGCCCTAGGCATTCTAGCTCTAGAACCTGTGAGTGTAACCACTTTGCTACACCACCTGTCAGACAAGACACTGAGGCTCTGAGAGAGAAAGTGACTTGCCCAAGGTCACCCATACAGTGAGTTAGTGGCATTGCCTGGATCCTCTAACTCACATCATCAGCACTTCCTACAGCCTGGACTTTTCTGTTAAATAGTTAATGAGGTGTGAATGCACACTTAGCTGCACTGTCTTTGTGGAAGGGGGGAGGCCCTGTGTGAAGGAAGTCAATCATAGGTATTTCTTTTGTTTACAATTCAACAAACACTTATTCTTGCCCTCTGGGAGACACTTATTCTAATATTGCACTGCAGGAACAGAGGTAATCCAGGAACAAACAATGGCCCTGCAAACAAAGCTGGACCTGGGAGGATGCAAAGAGCTGGAGAGATGGGAATGAGTGAAGAGCCATCACAAGCAGGGGCAATACTCAAGCAAAAGTGCCGCCATGGGAGAAGGCCTGGTGTGCTCTAGGAATAGTGAGGAGTCCAAGGCGACTATAGTCTTTGTGGAAGAGAAGTAGGGCCCAATGGTCAAAGGACTTGGATACCAAGCTAAGGAATTGAGACTTGATTTTTGCAGGTGACAGGGAATCTACTTTCCTTTGGTTGCAGAGAGAAGTAACACCCACAGAGTCACTCAAGAAGAGTAGACTGTGAGAGTCATGGTATGTCCCAGCTAGAAAGGACACTGAGACCTGAAGAGGGGCCAATGACTTGAGCAAGGTCAACCAGTGAGTTTATAGGAATCAAGCCCTAATTTGGGTCTCAGAAGACCTTGGGGATTTGTACAAGAGGAGGGAGGAGGGGCCGTGAGAGCAGGGGTCCCAGGGAGAAGGGAGGAAAGGGGCCTGACTTTGGGCAGCCCCACATCTCATCCTTATGCCCATCCAGGCTATCAGGTGTGGCTTTGAGTAGGGGGCTCCCTACAGGGGCAGCCAAGCCCCTGGAATCCTGTTGGCTGCCCAGAAACCTGGGCCAGGGCCCATGTCCCAGGGAGGACCCCAGAGCTAGGTCATGGGTCTCCTTTCCCTTGGTGGAAAGCCTATGGGGAAGGGTTTGTCAGGGGGATAGAGGGGCTGGCTGGGTTTGGATGGGCAGGCAAGTGTCCTGCTTTGAGAGAAGCCAGGCCTAGCTCGGAGTGGGCAGCCATCCCCAGGTTGCCAGGAAGCCAATTAGAGCTGGAGTGAGGTGGGGTCCTGTTGGCCTCTGCCCTGGGTCCTCCACTCCCACCTGGAAATCATTAGGTTCACTAAGAGGATCCCCGTCAAGAGAGCTAGACTCCTGGGATAGCTCAAGGTGAAGGGGAGGCTGGCAGAGAGGACCCCTGTGCCCAGACCTCACACCGAGGGCCCCCCACGGCTGCTGGCTCCCTTGGGCATGTCAAAAGGACATTTCAAAGACCTGGATGGCCCCTTATCAAGTCATGCGTGCCCCTCTACCCACGTGGCAGGCCATGTGTCCAACTCGCATAGGGAAGTATGGACCTATGGGCTTGGAGGGGAGGGGCTGCTTCTCAGAACAATGGACTGATTCATCAGACAAAAGCTGCTAGGAGAGTGTTAAACTCTGGGACTGGGAAGATGGGATGCAGGAATCCCCAGGATGCATTGCGCTGGGGGAGCACATACAGGGGCTGAGACCATGCCTCTTCTTCTCTAAGCTCCAGACTCAATGGCCAGTTCCCCAATCCTCAATGTCCTCATCTGTAAAATGGGCATAATTCCCCCGTCACAGGGCTGTTGTGAAGCTGAAACAAGAGACTAAAGATAAAACTCTTAGAACAGTCCCAAGCACAAAGTAAGTACCCAAGAAGTGCTAAGCCAGCTGACTCCCTTTTTGTCCCTACAGAGGGGTCAGGACAAAACAGATGAATATTCACCAGTCCATGAAGCTCCTACATAGTAGAATTTGAAGATCCCGTATCATCTAGCCCCTGCCTCCTCTATCCTACTGATGCAGCAGTAGAGGCTCAGAGAGGTTGAGTGACTTATCCAAGACCACACAACACATCAGTGGCAGCACTGGGACTAGAACCCAGGTTGCCTGTGTGGGAGATCAAGATTTGGCCACCCTGAAATATATCTCTTTACCTTGATTGTTTTCTCTGACGGACATTTGACCTCCCCCACTAACTGCCTAAAGAATTTGACATAGAAGACCTGTTCCAGGGAGAAGTTCTATCTGATGGCTGTAATATAATGTAAAATAGATGTTACAATAGGAAAGGCACCAACAAGCCCACCTTATCAAAAATTCTGTCTTTCTGTCCACATTCTCTAGATGGCCCTGCAAAGAGTTGCCAGACAGACATTTACATTTATAAGGGCAATCTCCATTTGTAAAGGTATCTCCCTCTCTGTCTTGGGAAGAGGGGGTATGACCTCATTTCTAGAAACTTATCAATGTGGAAGGTGAGGCCTTAAATCTGCATAATAACCTTACTCTTGTTTACTGTGCTTTAGTGGTAATCTCCTGTAACTGACTCCCCCAACCCCCAACATCCTCCTTTGTCTTTAGCTGAAGATGGTATTTAAGATGAGAATTTCTGCTATTGTGTTGAGAAACGCAGTGTCCCTGGTTTCTCCCATGTATACGTGTTATTAAACTTGGTATTATTTTCTCCTGCTAACCTGTCTTGTTAATTATTTAGCCAGCCATAAGAACCTTAAGGGAAAGGGCAGAGTGGGATTCTCCCTCTTCCCCCACACCTGCATCACAGAACACTGGAATGCTGCTTGTCTCACAGCCCCGGCTCAGCCCAGCAGCAACACCCAGTGATTTCTAGTACCACTCCTTCTCAACAGGATGCGACAATGAGGATGCTGGAGGTTTTGTCCCAGCAGGCTGAGGCCGGAGATGGGGTGTTCTCTGCTTTCACTCCATGCTGCAACAGCCTGGGCCCATGCAGACCTTGAAAGAGAGACAGAGAGAGAGAGAGAGAGACTTTATTGGGCTACCATATCACATTGCAAGCTCCTATCTCATTTGCTGTTCACTAGTCCCTGGCCCCCCTTCTCTCGCTCTTTCGCGGGCAGATCTGCATGGTTTGCATTATTCCCCTTCCCGTCCACCCCCTCTCCGGATATCTTGGGTCCATATTTTCCATGCCGTGGCTCAGTTTACTCCTGGCTAGGCTCCGGGAGTGCACCTGGGTTCTAAGAGAAAGGTCTGGGGGGTGTGAGTGTGCTGGGTGGTGGACTACTGCTAGTCATCCTGCCTTTCTTTCTGCGGGGCAGCTGACCAGAGCATCCTCCCTACCCTCTGCCTTTCACTCTCTGCCCCTGAGACAGCAGCAATTCTCAAAGCAAATGTCACAGACGTCTGCTCCTGAATCACTTGATGCTAGTCGAAAATGAAGATCCCCGGGGCCCTATCCAGACCAACTGAGTCAGAATCTCTGGGGACAGCCCGGGAAACTTTATGATGACTGGTGTTGTATTTGTAAATATTCTGCTTGATCCCTGGCAGGGGGTTCATTTTGATAGCTGACCTTGGTCACTCCCATTCCAAGTTCATTTAACAAATGTTCACTGATCGCCCCCAACACTTTCTTGGTTTCTCTCCTAACTCTCTGGCTATTCTTCTGTTTCCTTTCCTGGCTCTTCTTTCTCTCCCATTCCTTAGATGCTGAAAAGCCCAGGGATTGGTCTTGTCTCCTATTTTTCCGCACCACTCAATCTCCCTGCATGAGCTCATCTTCTCTCAGCTCTAGCTCCTATCTGAGTGCTGATAATCTCCACCCCAAACCTCCAGCCCAGCCCTCTCCCCTGAGCATCAGCCCCATCCCAGCTTGAGTGTCCCGCAGGCCCCTCAAATTCAACAGGACTCGTGCTGAGCTCATCTTCTTCACACACCCACTGAACTTTCTGAGGCGCGCATCTGATTTCGTCACTTAAAAACCTTCTGGGAACTCTCCATGGCCTACAAGATAAAGTCCACACTCTGTAGCCACAACGCAGGGCCTGGCCCTTATTTACTTCTCTAGCCTGCTCTCTCCCGACTCCTCTCCTCAACCCCTCACTCCTGGCTGCCCTGCTGCAGATCGGTTGAATGACTCATAGTTCTATAAATCCAGCAGACGCCCCTCACCTTTGGCTGCTACATAAGTTACTCCCACTTCCTGAGACACAGGGACTCTGGAGCCAGCTCGGTCACTTACTAGCTGTGTGTCACTGAGCAAGATGCTGTACCTCTCTGGGCCTCCCTTTCTTCATGGTAATGATAATAATGGTACCTCATTTATAGAGTTGTTATGAAGATTCAGTAAGTTATAAAGCACTTAGAATAGTGTCTGGAACATATTAAGTGCTCAGCAAGGATAGGTCATTATTATATACCTTTCTTACAAAAAAGTGTAACATACTATATATGTAGCTTGGTATCCTATTTCTTCCTGTGGGGTAGGATTTTGTCAGGCGGAGAAGGGCATTCTAAGCAGATGAGGCAATCAGTGCAAAAGCATAGAGGTGGGGAAAATATGTGATGTGTGCTTGGGGAAATTCAGAGAGGACCAGCGTGGCTGGAGATGTAGACAAGGGCTGGATCCCAAGGGCCTGGAAGTCTCCCTTGACATGATTGGGCTGGGAAGCAAGCCCAGGACTCCATGAGGCTCCTGTGAGCACTGCCTCATAGTTGTAGAACAGGCTTCTCAGCCCTCACATCCTCCTGCAGAACCCCCACGGGGGCAGCTGGGACAGGGACTGGCCCTACCCAGGTCCGGAGCTCTAGGCCTGCTTCCCACTCAGGCATCTGAGGCATTCTTTCCTCCTCAGAGACGAGAGGAGGGGGAAGGGGCTACATGGCCAGGGCCCCCTCAGCACCTGGAGGCGCCACCTTGGGGCGAGCTTGCCTCTGAAAGCCCAGGATGGGGAAGCCAGGGTGAAGGGGCCAGGGCAGCCTGCCAGGGTGGGCTCCCCTTCTCAGCTGAGGTCTAATGGGAGCTGACAAGAGCAGCTGTGGGCCTTTGATATGCCCTTCAGGTATATGTCCAAGCTCAGGATGGGGAAGCTGGAATGAGGAATGTTGATGGGAGCGGAGATAAGAAAGGATCAGTCCAACCAGGCAGAAAGGGCCTGGGCCACCAGGCCAGAGCTCAGAGAAAGAAAGAGAGAAAAACTAAGCTAGAAAAAGGGCTGCACAGCCCCCAAATAAATGGCCTCCTGAAACCTTCCTTCCCCACTCAGGGGGAGGCCCTGAAGGCGAGAGAGGCTCCTCTGGACTCAGACTCTGCCAGGCCCCTCTTGCATGGGTGGGGTTCAGACTGCCATATGGTCTTCATTTCAGGTCTGCACACAGGTGCTCCACCCTGCTGCACCTGGTCAGACATGAGATGGGGCTGGGCTTGGACTGGAGTCAGCCTCAGCAGGTGAATTGGGGTGGGAGCCTCTTGGAGCTGCCAGCCCTGAGATCAGAGGCCCAGCCTGGGCCCAGTGGGTATTTTTCCAATTGGCCCCAGCCCAGAAGACATCTGCTTGGTGTGGCCCAGACAGACCCGCAAGCCTTCCAATTTCAGAGTCTCAGGCCACCATGACTTCCTCAACAGTGCTTTACCAAGTGGTCAACCAGCATTTTGTCGAAGACTTCCAGGGACAAGTTGCTCACCACATCTTTAGGCAACTTATGGACTTGCTTTGTCACACCAGCAGCCCTGCGCCACCCTGTGCTGACTCTGTCTACCTTGACTTCTGCCTCTTTAAATGAAATCCCCAGACACTGACCCAGAGAAATCAGGGCCTGAGCCCCACAGAACTCTAGGCTACAGACTGAAAGGACTGGTGAGGAGCTGAGTGAGCTTCTTCTAGGCTCTGAGCAGACCCTGGGGGATCTGAACCAGGTCTCTGGGAGGGGGAGCCAGGCATTAAGGCAAGGAGGAAATGGAAGCACAGAGACAGGAGGGGATTCCCCTGGCATGTAGCTCTTTGCAGCCCAGAGGACTGCTGTCATTCTTGGTCCATTTCTTGACTGTCTCACTTTAGCATCAGAGTGTTATGGCTGGTGGGAACCTGGAAGGCCATCTCATCCCATTCCCACCTAATTCCCTGCCAAGGACTTCTTGCACATGTCCAGCCCCCAGCAGCTCAATACTTTTCCCTTCTTGGACTGTTCTGGTTGTTAGAAAGTGATTCTCTATTAATAGTCTGAATTCACCTCCCTGTACCTTTCCCCCTGGGCCTACTCTGCTTGATAAACTCTCACGGATGGGGAGGCAACTTGGGATGCTAGAAAGAGCACCACGATGTCTGCTCCAGCCTCAAGTTTTCCCTGGCCTTTCGGTGGTCCCTTCCCCTCAAGGTTGGACCCGATGAGTTTTATCCAGATCAAAGATTTTTTTGTAAATTTTCTGCCCCATGCCAGCTCTTGAGATTTCTGAAAATAGAGACCGTGCCTCCCATTCTTTCCCACAGTTTTCTCTTTTCCAGGATAAACAACTCCAGTTTCTTCAAGTGATCCTCCTAGCTAGGATGTGAGCTCCTGTCCCCTCTCTAGATGGTCATTTCCCCTCAGTGGGAAGAGAGGGGCAGAAATCCACAGCGGCCTTCCTCAGGCCTCCAAAGTGTCTGCTAAAAGGAAGGCAGGGGAGGGCCAAAGTTGGACTCTCATCTTCTCTATCTCTGCCCAGTCTTCCTCTTGACCTTGCAGCTGCCCCTTTGCCCCTATTCCTAATGGCCGAAGCAGCAGGACCCCAAGCAGCCACCTGATACCTTTGCCAAGTCTTTGTGCCCTCCTGACTTTCTCTCTCTCCTCCTGCCAGGGCCAAACTTTGCAGAGTGGCAGGGAGCTCCCCGGGAAGGAAACACACCCCCAGGACCTAGATCTTGTTCATTTTCCTGAAGAACCCAGCTCCATGAGCAAGGCAGCCTTGTTGACTTCTGTTTGGTTTGCCTGGCTTTACAGTTGCCCCTCTTTTTGGAGCCCTCTCCGCTTCTTCAGAGGCCAGGCGTAGAGATCTGACTGATGCTGGTTTGTGGAAAACGGGATCTGCTTCTATTTAGGAAGTGCGAGCTGGCCACCTCGAGCTCCCAGGGGCCGCTGAAGCATCAGAGGTGGGGCTGGACTCTCTGTAGCAATCGTGGGCCAAAGGCTGAGGCCTGGCCCAGAACCTCTGAGCCCTGGGACCCTGACAAGCCCTCCAGAAGATGACAGCATCAGCAGGAGCTTGCAAACGAATGAGGCAGACCAGCCTCCTCCCTGGCCCCCTTCCTCCTTCTCTTCAGGCTTCTGAAGAGTTGGAATGTTACCCTCTCTCCCTGGGGTGGTCACCTGCTTCCTCCCCACCTGAGCTCTAGGCTGCTAAGGAGGTGGAGGAGGGAGGGGAAGGGGCTGGGGAGCACTAGCTAACCGTGGCCTAGAAGAATGTGCAGAACAGGCAGGTGACAGGGCCCCTTTCCCAGCCAAGGGCCCAGTGATAAGGAAAGGGGAGGAGGCAGCTGGAGGCCAGCAGTGGGAGGGAGAGAAGGAGAGTGCAGAGAATGTGCTGTGTCAGCCTTGTGCTCAGCCCTCAACTAACAACTCTCTCCCCCTCCCCTCCGCTCCCCTCCCCCTGCTCCCTCTCTCTCTCTCTTCCTTCCTCCCTTCCTTCCCATTCTAGGTCTCCATCGCCCTTTCTGTCTTTGTTTCCTTCTCTCTTTGTCTCAGACTCTTTCTGTCGGCCTCTGTTCCTCTTTCCATCCCAGTGCCACTCTCTGTCCGCCTCTCTCCTTCCTCTTTCTCCCTCTGTGTGCATCTGTTGCCCTGTCTCTGGGCTTTACTCCTCTGCCTGTGCCTTTCTCTCTCTGTTTGCCTTTCTTCCAACCTGTCTCTTTCTCTAGGTCCGTCCATGTGGCTGTGTCCCTGAGTGTGTTTTCCTCTCTCTCGTTTCTTTGTCTCTCTGCTTCTCTGTTTCTCTTCCCGCCTATGTCTGTCTACCTTTCTCTGTCTCTGCCCTGCCCCCTCCCCTGTCATCTCTCCCTTTCTCTCCCCAGTGTGGCTCCCAAGAGGCTTTCAGTAGCTGCTGAAGCACCAAGTGTGAACTCTAGCCCCCTAACTGGCCACCTATGCTTCTGATAGGCGCCGGGCCTGTGGCTGCCTTTCCCAGCCCAAAGAAGGAGGGAGAGAGGGAAGGAGGAGGGCAGCAGGGAAGGTTTGCCAGGGAAGATTGGGGAAGGAAGTAAGCCACATTTTGTAGTGTCTCTGATGAGCCAAGCATGGTAACAAGTGCTTTCACAAACCCCTTTCTTTATCCTGTGGTGAAAAGACTCTTTTATCTATTTTCCAGATGAGGACACTTAGCCTCAGAAAGATAAGTGAATTGTCCGAGATCACACAGTGTGTCAGCAGCACAGCTGCTGGGATTTGAACCCAGAACTTTCTGCCTCCATTGCCTCCGAGGAGAGAGCCTGTCTTTTTGCTGTCCTGAGGCCACCCTCTCCAAGTCTGTGCCTGCCTCTGCCTGATAATTCTCTTTCTCTGAGCAGCTGCTCTTGGGCTTTCCTGATAAGGGACATATTTGAAGACCTACTGGAAAGCAGGTGTGCGAGATCAAAACTGGCCACCCTGAAATATGTCTCTTTACCTTGATTATTTTCTCTGACGGACATTTGACCTCCCCTAAACTGCCTAAAGAATTTAACACAGAAGATCTGTTCCAGGAAGGAGTCACTACTATCTGATGGCTGTAATATAACGTAAAATAGATGTTACAACAGGAAAGGCACCACCAAGCCCATCTTATCAAAATTCTGTCTCTCCCTGGACACATTCTCTAGGTGGCCCCCGAAAAGAGGTGCCAGACAAACACTTACATTTACAAGGGAAATCTCCATTTTTAAAGGTAGCTCCCTCTCCGTACTGTGAAGAGGGGGTGGCCTTATCTCTGTAAACTCTTTTCAGTATGGAAGGAAAGGACTTAAATCTGCATACTTTTGATTACTGTGATTTCTGTCTTCCTCCCCTCTGCCTTCCTATTACCTCCAATATCCTCCATTGTCTTGAGCTAAAGATGGTATTTAAGGTGGTGGCTTTGGCCATTTTGTTGAGAAACTCAGTTTCCCTGGTTTCTCACATGTATACCTGTTATTAAACTTGGTATTATTTTCTCCTGCTAACCTGTCTTTTAATTATTTGGCCAGCCAGAAGAACCTTAAGGGAAAGGGTAGAGGGGGATTTTCCCTCTTCCCGGACACAGGGCTGCTGAGGTTTGAGGTTTCACAGTGAAGCCACCCTGAGCTGGCCCCCAGGAGAGAAATCCCCAGGGCCTCTTGGGAGTCATGGCTGAGAAGATGGCATTTGTTGGGTAACACAGAGAGTCAGAGTTGAAAGGACCCTTGTCCTTGTCCTAGTCCACCCCCCTCATTGTACAGAAGGGGACACAGGCCTAGAGAGGGGCAGTAAGCCTAGAGCACCTCAAGACACGCCCTCAGGGGAATAGGGATAACATTTGAACAGGGAAATTATCAGGGGATAGTTTGGTTTGTATAAATAACAGGAAAATTCTATGCAAGCCAATCCACTCCCACCAAGCCACACACAGCCCAACTATGGACCAGGCTCTTGGGGAACATCCCGGGGCAAGTCCTTGCGCCCAGGCCCTTCTCACAGTCTGGGGCTTGCTGCGAGTGGGGATGAACTCTCCTGAGGCCTCCATGGTCTGCAGCCTTGGACCTGCCCACTCCTTCCCTCATAGCAGGTGGTGGGCAGTGCAGCTGGTAGGGAAGAACACTCTCTACTGAGACAGAGACAGAGAGATCAAAAGACAGGAAAACTGATAGAGGGGTGACCAAGAAAAGGAAGGCATAGAGAGAGACAGAGGCCAAGAACGAGAGGCAGAAAGTGTTAGCAGGCGAGCTGGGCTGGGGGCCTTCGGGGGGGGGGGGCTTGGTGTGGGGAGGCATCCAAGGACTACAATTGCATTTTTCCCTTCTTCTCAGGTCACAGCAGCAGCAGGGGCCCAGTGCACTGCCTCTGACAGTCTCCAAAGGGCTGTTCACCTGCGATTTCATTTTGCTCCTCACCACAAGCCTGTGACGTTGGTGGGGCAGGGATCATTGTTGCCCATTTGCCAGAAGAGGAAACTGAGGCCCAGCAAAGCAAAACCATTTGTCCAAGTGCACATGGGCAGCAAGTGAGCAGCCAACCAAAGGCCTTAAGGAAGCTTCTAGTGGCCTTTGCCACTTTGCCCTTGGTCCGCTCTGGGAGACAGTGGCATGGGGTAACCCTGAAGAATTCTCAAGTGAAGAACAGGCAAGGGACAGAAGCAGGGGAGCGAGACTCGCTGGAGGGTGTTTAGAGGGAGAGAGAAAATGATTAAGGGAGAAGAAAATTGGCTGAGGGGAAAAGATGAAAGGAGCCAGCAGATAGGGCTTGCCTCCGGGATGAGTCAGGCCAACAGCCTCCTGAGATAGTGATCTACAAATATCTCTGAGGTGTCAACAGCCAAGTAGGCTACAAGGAAGAGGAGGAGGAGGAGGAGGAGGAGGAGGAGGAACACAGCAGGAGCAGGAAGAGGAGAGGAGGGGTAGGAAATAGAGTGGCTTGGCCAGTCAGCGTGGGGATACTCACCTTGGGAACTATGCTGGAAGAGGCAGGCTGGGCCAGGAGGAAGGGCCCTGGAGGGCTACCCTGGAGAGCTGTAGGGGACCTTAGTAGGATCCCCTTCCTGAGGGGGCTGCTGACCTCCCACCCTAACCCCTCCCAAGGAGTAGGCAAGCCATTGCTCATTTTCTGCCGCCCACTCCAGAGTGGGGCCCTGCATCAATTTGGGTCTCTTCCATCTCTAATAGGACTGTCTCGACGAGCACACACTGCATATTCCCAGGCCTGGGGCTGATTGCCCATCTGCATGACTGCCTCAGGGCTGCTCAGTGGCCTAAGGGTAGGAGTTGTGAGGAGCAGGAGCCTAGACATGTCCCCTCCTGCCTCCCAGAGGCCCAGGTGCTGGGAGGCCTGGGCTGCCTGAGCAGGGCGTAGCCTCCTTTCTTCAACTCAGAGAAGAGGCCACACAGAGAAGCCACCCACAGAGGGCAGAAACCAGTGCCTGGGCTTCACACACACACACCTTTCTGTGCTCTGCCCAGTGTCCTGGTGAGAGGGCCTGGGGCACTGATCCTGTTTTAGGCAGTTGTGGAAACTGAAGCTCAGAGAGGGAAATGATGTTCCCGTATTGGAGATGAAAATGTTGCCTGAAGAAAATAGAGGAAGTGGGACAGAAGCCACTCTTCTTGTGGGGTTAGAAATATTGTTCCACCGCACCACCAGTCCATGTGTACACAAACCTCACACTCACAGACACACACTCACATATACATGCAGGCATCTCTTCTGCACTCCTCCCTGGAGTAAAAGGGGGAAACCTGGGCAGGGCTCAGAGAGGACCAGAAAGGCCTGGTATGTTTCTTTCCATGTGGTAGCTCACTGCTGCCACGGCTCTGCAAGGTAGAGTTCATGATTCCGTTTCACAGATGAGGACTCTAAGGCTTAACACAATGAAGTAACTTGCTAACACCCTCACAGCTAGAAAGTAGTAGAGCTGGGCCTCAAACTCAGGTGTGTCTGCGTCCAGGGCCTGTGGTCTTTGCAACCTCCTCCAGAAGCAGAGATTCTGTAGCTTCCTCCCTTCCTCCTGTGGGAGATCACAATTGACCACCCTGAAATATATCTCTTTACCTTGATTATTTTCTCTGACCGACATTTGACCTCCCCCAAACTGCCTAAAGAATTTAACATAGAAGATCTGTTCCAGGAAGGAGTTACCATCTTATGATGGCTGTAATATAATGTAAAATAGATGTTACAATAAGAAAGGCATCACAAGCCCCTCTTTTAAAAAATTCTGTCTCTCCCCGGCACATCCTCTAGGTGGTCCTGCAGGGAGTTGCCAGACAAACATTTACATTTATAAGGAAAATCTCCATTTGTAAAAGTATCTCCCTCTCTGTATTGGGAAAGGGGGGGGTGACCTTGTCTGTGAAAACTCTTATCAGGATGGAAGGAGGCGACTTAAATCTGCATACTCTTGATTACTGTGATTCCTGTCTCTCCGGCCGCTTTCTCTATAGGTGGCCCTACAAAGCATTGTCTGACAGACATTTACATTTCCCTCTCCATGTAAATTGTCTCGTTCCCCTCTGAAACCCCAAACCCCCTACCCCCAACATCGTCCTTTGTTTTTAGTTGAAGATGGTATGTAAGATGAGAATTGCTGCTATTGTGTTGAGAACACTCAGTTTCCCTGGTTTCTCCCATGTATACATATTATTAAACTTGGTATTATTTTCTCTTGCTAACCTGTCTTTTAATTATTTGGCCAGCCACAGAACCTGAAGGGAAAGGGCAGAGGGGGATTCTCCCACTTCCCTGACACTCCCCTCCCTGTCCACTTTAGTTATAAGCTCAGCCTCTCAGGAAGATATCATCCAGGCCTCCTCAAAAGCCCCACCTTCTGGAGAAATGAAGCCTGGCCAGGTGCACTGGCAATGGGGAGGTGCCCAGTTTCTGCTGTTCCGGCAGGTGGGATGAGTACCTCCTGTCTGCCCCTCTTGGCTCCCTGCTGGGAGGGAGGGGTGGGGCAGCTGGGCAGCCCCTTCAGAGCAGCCATGCTGAGGCCTTCCCACCTGCAGCCTCGGATCCCTACACTGAAGACACCCTGGCACAGCCCACACTGGATACCATGTGGCTGTGAGGCCTCAGAGAGGAAACAGAAGGATGGGCAGGACAGGCACAGTGGGAGTTTGTCACCTGTTACAATAATATACTCCTGTGTGCACAGCGCTTCTCAGTCTTCAAACTGCTTCCAGAGACATACCACACAGACCTCAGCTCTAGGAACAAGGGAGAGAGGGAGGGATTACTATCCCTATTTTTCATGTGAGAAAAATGAGGACCAGAGAGGGCAAATGACTTGTTCAAGGTCACACAGCTAGACTATAGAACAGTGCTTTGAGGTTTTGTTTTAATTGCAACCCGTAGTAAAACAAACATATATGTATATGTGTGTGTGTGTGTGTGTGTGTGTAAAAGTAGGTATATATAAAATGGAAACAGAAGTGTTGTGAAACAATACTGATCCTTACTGCATGAGATGTACTCTATTTCATTTTTTTTTTAAATCCTTGCCAAGATTCACTGAACTGATTACATGACTTGCTAATGAGCTGCAATCTGCAGTTTGAAAAAGATTGCTCTGCTGGCTACAAGTTGGAGACTCAGTTCTCCCACCTCCAAATCCAGAGAGGGCTCTTGGGTTGTACTCTATAGCCTCATTTTGAAAGAGAGAAGAGGGGATGTGATGGACTTAGTCAAGCGAGGAGATGACATGGTAGCGGAAGATTGGACTGGCATGCTGTGGCCTATGGGGCCAGAAGGAGGCTTCCTGTTCCTTTGAGCAAAGGTAAGAGTAAGAGAGACTTCAAAATGCCAGCCCCTGAAGGTACAGAGTCAGGATGCTAACACTGAGGCCTGATGGTGTGGGGCCCATGACAGAAGGGAAGGGATGTGATAGAAGGCGAGATGGAATCATCCTGTGAGAGATGTGAACACTCACACATGTGTGTGTGCACGTGTACCCATACACACACCATAAACCTTCCATTGCAGCCCCCTCTCTGCAATGGAGCGTTGAAGGTGGATGTTCCCTCTCCAGACTGCTGTGAGTGTCAAGTCCCTGCTGCTAGAAGCAAAACAGCTGCCCCATCCTCGGTGGCCCTTGGTAACCATGGGCCTCTCAATGGGCAGAGGGATGGCTGAGGCCAGCAGCTTCTCTAGACCTAATCCTGGCCCACGAGAAGGACCTGGCTGGGGAGGGGGAGGTGCTGGGAACCCTAGGAGGAAGTGAGCAGGTCTGCTCAGGGCCGGCTCCCACTGGGATGGAGGACTGCGCCCAGGTATGGACCCTGGGCACCAGAGACACAGAGTTCAGAGAAGCCACGGAAAAGATTGAGGGTGGAGGATTGGGGAAGATGATCTCACAGCCCAACATCCTCCAGAGGGCGATGGCTCAGAGGCTCAGGAGGGATGGGAGCACCAAAATATTTGACTTGAATGGTAGAATTGCCCGTGGTCCAGACTAAATGGGGGAGGTATTGGAAGTAAAAGAACTACAAAAGGATTTTCCAAAGGAACTCAAAAATGGAAAGGTCATACACCAAGGCTGCAAAGTAGAGAGAATGCATTCACGAGGGCAAAAGTCAGGAGGCAGCGAGGCCAGCAAACAGGCCCAGACAGCAAGTGTTCTATAGCTCTACTTGGAGGCCAGGAGATCCAAAGGAAGGGCCAGGCCTGCTGCTCTGGGAAGACAGCGAGGAAGCCTACAGCCTGGCTCCCAGAAACAGCTGTGGAGAAGGAGGGCGGATCAAACAGCAGCAAGAGGGCACTGAAGCTCAAAAGAGGCTAAGAGGTGGAGACTTGGATGACTTATTAGTTAAGACTGTTGGTTTTGGAGTCAGACAGTCCTGGCTCAAAGGCCTAGCACGGCCACATGCTAGTTGTGGGACCCTCGGCAAGTCATTTAATCTTGCTGAGCCTCTGTTAGCTCATGTGTAAAATGAAAATGATTGTAGTACCTACCTCATAGCAGGCATTGTGATGTCACGATAATGTATAATACAATCCCTGGCACATAATAAGTGCTTAATAAATGGCAGCTATTATGATTATCACTCACTGTTCATGCTACATACCTCAAGCAAGGCCCCACTTCTATGCCTTTACTTGGGCCCTTCCACCTGCCTAGAAAGTCTTTCACCTCATCACCACATATCCAAATCCTGCCCACGCTTTAAGGCCCAGCTCCAAAGCGACCTCTTCTACAAAGCCATCCCAGCCTCTCAGCTGCCTATCAGCTCTTTTCCCTCCAAGCACCTCAAGATTGTATCTGTCCCTCTTTTCTGGCGCTCACCACTTTCTCCCTTTTGTTAGGACTACTGGCATGTCTCACCGCTCTGACTAGATGGGCAGCTTGCTGAGTAGAGGAATCGCATTTCACTCAGCCCTGGCTCGCCACAGTGCCCAGCCCAGTGATGCTGAATGCGTGGTTGTCATTCTAAATGACTTTATCTCCAAGCCCAGGATACTGAAGGCAATTGAAGACATGAGGTGGGAACCATCACCACGACTCTAAGAACAAATGGAGGCTGGCAGATTTACAAGTATAGCATTGATTTTTTAAAATGGGGGAAAGGTAGACTTTGGTGCTATCAAGCCACTTAGTTCAGTCTGGAGCCTTGACAAAATTCTCAAGAGAACTGTCAAGTTACTGGTTGTCGGGAAACCTCCGAAAGAAGCCAGGAGATGAGGAAACAGTGCTTCACAAAGAACATGCTGGGGCCAGTTAGGCCTACTTTCTTTTATGACTGTGTTCATCTCTGCAGTTCAACAAAGCTCTGACAAAGACCCTCACACTGTCCTTGTGAACAAGATAGAGAACTGTGGGCTGCAGAAGGTCAGATGAGGTGCATTAGTAGCTAAACAATGGAACTTAAAGAGCCTTATTGATGTCAACCAGGAAGGAATTATTTAGCACGCTGCCACTGGGCCTTGATCTCATCCCACGCACCAAGGTTATCAGTGACCTGGAGGAGGATCCAGAAGGCCTGGGACAAAATGCTCCCCACAGATTTCCCCAGACGTGGAGCTGTGAGGCACAGCTACTATGTTGAATTGAAAAGTAAAAACAAAAAAATTTTCGACAGGCTAGAACCAGGGGCCAAAAGCAGCCAGATAAAATGGAACAGGGGTAAATGTAAACTCTTCCTTTAAGATCCAAAGCCCAAGTGCACAAATACAGGCTGGGGATACAGGGCTTAACAGCTGCGTGTGTGAAAAAGACCGAGGGCTTTGAGTTGACCACAAGTTTCATCGAAGCCAACAGTGTGACATGGTGGTTAAAAAAGCTAATGAAATCTCGGCTGTATGAATACAAATACAGTTCCCAGATGCAGGGAGGTAATAGCTCTACTGTACTCGGCCTGTCTGGACCATCTGGAATATGGGGCCCAGTTGTAGGCCCCACATTTGCCAAGGCACATTAGGAGTCAGCCAGGGCAGGTCGCCCAGGCCAGGGAACTGCAATGTGTGAGAAATAGTTGGAGAAACGGGGGCTGTTTATCCTGTCCAAGGACAATCCTGAACCTTGGCCCAAAATAGCAATGTTCTGCAGAGGCTCAACCATATCTAGCACTCACTTTGTGCTAGGCACTGTGCAGAGGGCTTTACAGACATGAAACTCCCACAACGACCCTAAGGGAGTCACCTTCCTCTGATTCAGAGAAGAGAAGTGAAGTAACTTGCAGGAGATCACACATCTAGGAAGCAGCAGAGCCAGCACATATCCCAAATCTGCTTGGCTCCAAAGATCACGCTTTTGTCCAAATAGCTGAAGGCAACACGGGGCAGAAGGAACAAGGGTGGTCTGCATGGTCTGAGAAGGCATATCTGTGATCTGTGGGTGGAAACTACTGGAAAGTATGATTTCAACTCAATACATACATGGTGTTTGCAGGTTCTCACTTACTTTGTTCTGTTTTGCTTTAACTTTTTATTATGGAAAAATCTCAGGTACGTGTAAAAGTAGACAGAATAGTTTCGTGAGCCCCCATGTATTTACCCATCCCCCAGCTTCAGTGATTATCAATTCATGGCCAATCTTGTTTCACTCCCATCCATACCCACTCCCATCCAAGAATTATTTTGAGGCAGATTCCAGACATCCCATCAGTATGTAAACAGATGGTGATTTCAAGAGTCAGCCCTGTCCTGAGACAGAACTAGCATTCAGAAAAGAGAGGGAAGGAGCTCATTGTCACGGGAGGGGTAAAGTATCCATAAACAGAGCATGGCCATAGCCAGCTCCCTCATCTTTTGGACACAACTGAATTACTTGGGACAGGTCAAGGAGCAGAGGCTGGTGCTTCCATCTGGGCCAAGGAAGCTACTAAGGTGCATCGGGCTTGCAAGGCTTTTCCCCAAGGGCACAAGCTAGGGAGCCCCTTACCCTCTCTAGCCTGGAACTGGCACTGCCCTACTCTTGGTACCCAGGTTTTGCTCAGAAAGAAAGGGGCACACGTTTCCCTACCCCCAACACATACATACACACACATACACACACACACACTCTCTCTCTCTTAAACACGCTCACATACTCACACACTCTT
Organism: Ceratotherium simum simum; assembly: GCF_057802395.1. Taxonomy (NCBI): domain Eukaryota; kingdom Metazoa; phylum Chordata; class Mammalia; order Perissodactyla; family Rhinocerotidae; genus Ceratotherium; species Ceratotherium simum. The sequence goes on along the minus strand of NC_141940.1, from coordinate 75,234,786 downwards.
TTAGCGGCTTTGGAAGGCATGTCCTAGGCCGCCTCTCACACCTTGCCCTGGAGCCTGGCATGAGTCACCTCCTTACTGTGGACATGTGGGCACAGGTCTTCATGGGAGCCAGCCATGGGAGCAAGCACACTTCAAGGCTTTAGGGGCCGCCAACTCCCAGGCCTAGCCTACACTTCTAGCAGGTGGTTCTTTTGGGCCCTGCCCACCCCTCCCAATGCCCTTTAAAGATGGCCCTTCTTTACCAGCCCCTCCCTCAGCCTTCAGCAGGGCCTCCAGCCATGTAGTGCCCAGATCAACCAGGGGAACAGCACTTGACAGAGTCAAGGCTCAGAATTCCCTCAACCTTGGCAGGGCTCTGGCCCCTGACCTGAATAGACACTCCCAAACATGTCAATAGCATGACAGGTATACAGGTTGGTTTTGATGGGTCCCACATGTACATGTCTCTATTAGTTGATCAGTCTTTGACTAGAGGGCAGGGGTTGGTCCCCTGGTGTTCTCTCTGAATGGAGAGCAATGGCAATTAGCCTTTTAAATAAGTAAATATATTTCCAAAGAAGGTGGTGGAGATGACAGTGGGTGGAAATTATATGTGGCAATATTGGTGGATGTCAGTGATAACAGAGGTGGTACAAATGTAAAAGTTGAGGCAGGCGAGGACAGTGATGTCAGATTTCATTAAGTTGATGATAATGGTGATGGAAGTGGCAGTGGTGACAATGAGGGTAGATGAAATCATGTTGGTGATGGCTATGGCTGAAGGTTTGGGCTCCAGGTAGCTATCTTTGGTGATGTGGAAAATTCTCCCCACAGTAATTCTAAGAATCAAGGCCCTTTCTGCAGGTTCACAGCCTGCCCTGAGAGCAGCTCCCTGGCCAGGAGCTGACCTAAATACATGGGTTCTGGAGGTTTGTCATGGTGACATCTGTCCAGTTAGGTCTCACCAGAGGCAGGCAGGTCAACTGTATATATGACATCTCTGGGGGCCTCTTGGCACAGGATTCCTTGCCAAGCCAGAGAGTGGGTTCAGACCCACCCTTGTCTCAGGCAAAAGAAACACTTTCCAGCCCCTTTTTCCCAGTCTCATCCATCCCCAGGTGTGGCTTCACAAAGACTCTGTCAGGGAGAGCACTGAGCCAGACTGTGGGCTTCTCTTGCATCTGAAGGCCCTGTAGTGGCTGGTGGACAAGAGGCTGGATCACCAGTGGAGGCTAGGAGGCTCTTTTCTGTCCCCAGGAAGACAGACCCCATCTTCCTGGGCTAGAAGCCCAGCTGGGAGCAAGATGGATTGGCCTCTGAATCCCCAGGAGGCTGAGGCCTTCTAAGCTGGCAGCCTGAGGTACCTAGGGAGAGAAAAGTGATCCAGGAGTCCATGAGGAGGGATTCACCCCTCCCTTGGCTATCCCAAGATCAGTGATGCCAACCTGGTCTTCTTGGGGAGGACCAGCCCCACTTGTTCTGTGGGAGAGTGAGAAAAGTAGGGTTTTTGAAGCCAGACAGATCTAGGTTGGACTTCAAGCTTGACCATTTCCTAACTTTGTGCCTTTGCTCAAGTCCCTTCACTTTGCTGCACCTTAGTTTCCTCATCTGGAAAGTGGGCTAATAAATTGAAGTTTGCAGAGGATTCTATGACATATTTCTACACTGCACCTGTCACAATTCCCAGCACACTATGGGCGTTTGTTCCATGACTAGCAGTAGTTCCTCTTCCTCCCTTTGAACCTCACTGAGAGACTAAAGCCTTCCCCAACACCTTACTCACTCTGTGCACCCAAACATCCCTGAGAAGGACACTAGGTGGCCAAGAGCCTTGAGTTGCCACCACTTGACCCAATTCACTGGGAAAACTCCAGGTTAGGCACTGGTCAGTAGGGAGGTCTCCCAGAATGCCAAAGGGTGATGATCTCTTTGTGGCCAGGAGAGAGGAAAGTGGCTCTTCCCTGATGCTTTGGGCAAATGTGACAGGGCTACCCAAGGAAAGGACACTGTGTGCTTTCTTCCTGCTGTACGGTCCTCTGGCGCTTATTCTCCAAGCCCCTCCGTCTGGCGCAGTGCATATATTATCTGGTGATGTCTCTTGCATTGCTGTTAGGAAGCCTTGTATTATTAACTTGGCGTGCATGTCTGTGTGTATCTGGGTGTGTGCTGTCTCTACAACTGGACTACAAGGCCTCCAAGAGCAGAGGAAACCCCTTCGTCCCCTCTCTCCCCTCTGAGCACAGGGCTGGGCACCTGGAAGCCTTCAGTCCAGCCCAGTTCTTGCTTCTGTGGTTGGGCAGCTGCTCAGGGTCTTTCCAAAAAGTGTAAGATTCCAAATCCCTCCTAAACTCTGGGTCTCTGGGCTGAAGGGCCTTCTTGGCTCTTCTGCGAGTGTCGTCCTGGCTCTTTCTTTCTCTGGGAAAATCTGTACAGGCCTCTGACTCGAGTTCTCTCAGTCTCTCGGGTGTGTCTCTGTGCCAGTGTCTCTGTGAGTGAATGTCTTCCAGTCTCTGGGACATGAGGGAGGGGCCAATGCAAACACTGACGCTGAATAGAATCTTTGTGACCTAACGATTTTGGAAAGCGATTTGCACTGCAGGCTTATTATTTGGAGGATGGGAAACAGCTGTTCCCCTCTCCCTGACAGCAGGATAAGAAGGAGCGGATGAGAACTGCGGTCGGAGAGACAGGTTTCTGACCTAGAGAGCCAAGTGATACAGGAACCCGAGGCCCTAGATTTAGGGGGCAGCCTCCTCTCTAGAAAGCTCTCAGAGCAGATCATCTTCTACTCCAGCTCCATCTGGATGAAGGGTTCTCTTTGGAATCAAGGGTAGACACAATGACCCCAAGAGGCTCAGGGAACAAGAAGGCACAGAATAAGCAGTGATGGGCAAGAAATGGATAGGAAGCTGGAAGTGAGAGGGCCATGTGAAGTTCTGGGATAGAAATTTGGGACTCCTTGGACTAGGAGCTCCTTCTGAGAGACTGCGTGGCCACAGGAGAAACTATTCCTCATTGAAGGCCAACTATGCCAGGTGCTTTTGAATCTATTAATCTCATTCATCCCTCAAGGCAAGCCTTTGAGGCGAAGGGGTTATTGTGCTCATTTTACCAATGAGGAACCTGAGGCTCATTTGGAAAGGTGAAGTGACTTGTCCAAAGTCACACACAGACAGCAAATGGCAGGGCTAGGATTTGAGCCTATGATGTCTGGCTCCAAAGTTAGTGCTCTTTCAACTGCCCCACAGACCTTAGTGTCCAAGAAGAGCAATGACAAGCTGGGCCAGTGATGCTGGTGGAGAGGGAAGAGGAGAAGAGCGTGACACCAATCCACTGGTGCTCATCAGGAGCAAGGCATTAGGCCAGGCCTCCACTGGTGAAGCTCCTCGAGACCCAAGCACCCTTGGCCCTTGATGTCCCGGTCTGGGTGCCAGGGCTTGCTGGAGGCAGTGTCTAAACCAGAGCCCTTTCTGGCTCCAAAGGAGAGCAGGTGTCAGGGCCCTAAGCTCAAGAGTCACTAATGGGCCTGGCATCATTCAAGGTGAAGATCCACCAGGGCATCCGGAAATTTCTGCCAGTGCCAATGTAGTGCCTCCTGTGATACAAGGAAGCTGCCCCCCCCATCACAGAGCTACTGAAAGGCTGAGACAAGAGAATGTATGTGCTAGTGCCTGGGGGTGGTACCATGCACTCGGGTACTCAATAAGTGTAAAATCTGCTTGGCTAAATGAAGGACAATGTGGTGAGGAGACCTAGGACCTTTGAGGGTGGTAGGGGTGGGGGCGAGCTGGAAATCCACAGGGCCTGGAGCCTGGCAACTTTGGAGCCCACTTCTCCTTCCTTGAGAGGGCTTCTGCTTCCTTCCACAAGCTGCAAGCAGTGGGATCAGCTCTCTTACTACATCTCAGCCTCTCTAGCTGCTCTGCCCCTGCTCCCCAGGGAAGAGCATCTCTCCTCCCTGCTGTCTCTGCAACAAATCCACGGAACTTTTTGTGTTTTAAGGACTTTATGGCTACCCTGAACCAAGAAACAAGTTGGGGAAAGGGATGGTCACCAGAATAACAACTGTAGGGAAGCCTCAAAGGGTCAAGAGAGTAGAGTTCCAGTTGCCCTTGGCATTCATTTAAATGGAAATGTAGCTGGGGCAGCCATTCTCAGAGGCCTTTCCCAGACTCCTTTTCTTCCATGGTCCCATGGACATTGCTAGTAACTTCATTCTATCCCTCCTTTATGTCTTAGCTTCGGGATCCTATATTCTCCAGCAAGGCACCCACATGCTCAGCTTCCAACCAATCCCTCCTTGCCATCAAGAGGCCCTAATAGTAGCAGAATCCCTCTTAGGGTAAAATAATAGGCATGGCAATTCCATCATTCACATTCACCCAGACTCAAGTGGGTCATTTACATGAACACTGGAATGGCAGCACTTGCCCCTGTCCCTATCTTCTTGAGGAATAGAGAAGGAAACTGAGGCACAGAGAAGGTAAGGGAGCTCCCCAAAGTTATACAGTGAGCAAGAGTCTGCTCCAGAACCAGAGGCCAGGGCTCCTGAGGGCTTGAAGGGCTCTCACTACTCACTGCTTCTGATCAGACCTTCCAACTCTGAAGGCCAGTCGGCCCCTGAGAGCCTCAGAGGCTACAGCAGAGCCAACTCCCTCCTACTTTACACAGGGGGTTTCAGAGGAGGTTTTCCCCTAGCTAAGGGGCAGCTTAGGCAGTCCCTAGAGGCTCAGAGGAAGAAAATTCCCATCTGCTGCTAGCCTACCGCATGCAAAATTCTCCCACATGGGTTCTTTTGTTTCATCCTCATGACCAACCTGCTTAGGAGGAAGGCAGCATTATTATCCTCATTTTGCAGATGGGGAAATAAGGGTCAAAAATGTGAAGGGACACATATGTGAAGGTCACATAGCTAGAAAGTGATGCTCTGGGCTCAAAGCCTGTGTCCTATTACCTACATTCTGCTGCCACAGAGAGCTCCTCAGAGCTCATCTTAGCCATGCCCCAGCTCCGGCCCATGCTCTTTTCCTCTTCCACCTCCAACCCACCTCCAGTTTACCTGGCATGACTCCAGTAGGAGTGGCCGGGTGACGGATCCACAGAGCAGTGCTTCTGGGAACCACTAGGTCCTAACTCAGCCACCCCTGAGTACCGTGAGGGATTGAGGTGGCAGCTCTCAGCACACTGCGGAACAGACAACGTGTGTGTGTGTGTGAGACAGCGTGCAAGTCTCACCTCTGTATGGTTGCGTGCGTGTGTGTGTGTGAGATAGCTGGGTGTCTAGGTCAATTTGCAGTTGTGCGTGAGGCTCTGTACATGTGTCCGAGTCTACACATTTGGGGCTCCATTTGTCTGGGTTAATATAGATGTCTGGAACTGTGTGTGATTGTATACACGTGCCTGTCCACACGTGTCACTGCATACGTGAAGGTGTTCCTTTGTGTAAATAAGTGTCTGTCCCTGGCACACTGACAACCATGTGTGTGCCTGATTGTGAGCAGACTCGGCAATCTCTGCAGTGTCTGGGTGTGGGTGTGGCACCTGTGCCAGTATCTGTGCCTGTTGACGCTGTGATTTGTGTGGGTGCCCAGGTATGCAAAATACCATGCATGTGATTTTTGCGAGTCGCTGTGTCTACAGAAGCATGATTGCCACGGTCTCTTTGTGCATCTGGGGGAAAGCCTACACACATGCATCCAGGTCTGGGGCTCTGTGTGATGGCATGTATATGCTGTGCACATGAGTGAGTATGTCTCACATGCGTCTGCGGCTGAAAGCGCCTGATAGAGTGGAGCACTGGCCGCGCGCACTCAGACCTGATGTCAGTCTCCACCAGCGAGTCTCAGCAGTCTGCAACACCCCCAGCTTCTCTGACCCACTCCCCACGCCGAGGAATCAGGCCCCATCGGGTGTGAGCATCCCTATTACACCCTGCCAAGTGCACTAATCCCCCTGGGGAAGTCATTACCAACAACCATACACAGCCGGAGTTGCTTAATCACTCTTAAGAAATTTCTTTATAATCTGAGTAAATTACTTTAATTACTTGCAACTACCAATTAGTGTTTGAAGGTTTCCCTTCAAGAGAAACAAATGTCCCACTCTGGACTTCCAGTCCCCTTCTTTCTCCAGGGTGAGGGCTGCTTACCTGGCCGTCCCTCCTACCAGGCACCAGGCTGCCCCATTCTCCGCCCACAGGGCGGAGGTGCCTAGCAGGAGGCTAGGGCACCAGCAGACCTCAGCTCAGCCTCTCCCAGCTTACCTCCATGGGGCCTGGCTCAGTTCTGCTCTTATACCAGCCTCTGCTGCCAATGGCCAAAAATTTCCCTCTCTGGGCCTCCCTCCTCCCCAGGCACCTCCTGCCTCTCCTGGGATGCAAGAAAAGGGCTGCTGCCTCTGAGCTCCTTGCACAGAAGGGGCAGAGTGGGTGCAGGTATCTGAGGGCCAAGCACTCCTCCAAAGTCAAGCTGCTGGCAGCTTCTGCTGAACCTCAGAAGAGGTGCTGGCCCTACCCAGCTTCCACACCCAGCCCAGGGAGCCCCCTGGAAACTCCTAGAGAAAAAAACTGCGTGCTGTAAGAAAAGAAAGAGGAACACTGGCTTTGGTTGGACTCCTGGCTCTGCTTCACCTTAGCTGCACGACCTTGGGCAAGTCACTTCCCCACTCTAAGCCTCAGTTTCCTTATGTGTAAAATGTGGAAGATGAGGCTGACCTCACACTTGGGTGTGAAGATTAAACCCCTCCCCCACCATGGCACCAGGAGGACGCACACACAGTCCATGCTAATTCCCAATATGCTAGGGGCGGGGAACTCTGAGAAACAAGAACCTGTCACTGCCTCCGGTAAGCTTCCAGTCTCATAGGGAAGATAGGACATGTGGAGAAATAACCGGAGCAGGAGAAGAATTGTGGTACTTGCCCTCAGAAAGGGACACATAAAGGATTGACGGTGGTCAGAAAAACAAGAGCAAAAAAGGTAGGCTTACTCAAGGGAGGCTGTTTCATTTGGCACTCAACTCACCACCTAATTCCCATTTGTCCCTCCCTGGCTTCACTTAGACCCTGGACACCTGGGCGGGAGCATCTTTGTGTGGCTGGATGCTGTGTGCCTAGCCATATGGGAAGTTATGAGCCATTCCCTGGGGCTGCTCCTGCTCATTTGGATGCCTTTGTGTGTGTTCATGTGTGTGTGTGAGTGTCTGTGTACACATATGTACACGAACGTAGAGATGAATGTGTGTGCGCACAGGTGTGTGTGTGTGTGTAACACTTGGAGGAGAAAAAGAGTAAAGACGAGGAAAGAGAAAAAGGTGCCAGGGAGCAAGTTTCCCGCCCTTTCCTCTGCCAGCAACTCTCTCCCTCTTCTCAGTGCTGGGTAGCAGCCCCTGCTCACAGAGTGCAAGGGGCCTGCCTTCTCACCCACTACCCCTTAAGGGCCCTCTCTTCCACTCCGCACCACACCTCTGTCCATGGGACATCTCCTGGATACTCGTTCTGATTTCTTCCAATCATTGTTTGGACACACAGCTCCCAGAGTGTTTGCTCTTCCCACGTCCCATTAGATTGTTCCCACAGTCCTGACAACTAGGTGCTCTTAATGTCTCTGTTTTAAAGCTGAGGGAACTGAGGCACACGGAGATGATATGACTTATCCAAAATAAACTGTGTTGCAAGATAAGTTCTTTAACCTCTAACCCCTTGGCTGTACGGCTTGGCCTCTGGGAGTCCCACTAGCCTTTTGAGGGGTGGGGCTGAGGGGGGATTGAAAGAGAAGGCAGCTTCCTTGTCTGGGATCCTGGAATCACTTGGGTCCCAGCCCCACACCCTTTCTTCAGTCTTCAGTTTCCCTGGCTCTCCCCTTTCCCCACCCCATGGAGATGAGGGAATCAGCAGCCTTCTGGGCAGGAGGTAGGGCTGTGGGGGTTAATTAAGTGTTTCCCAAAAAGCTTTGAAGATGAAGCCTCCTTCAGGAGGGAAGAGGGGGTGCAAGGCAGCTTGCAGGCAGGCAGGCAGAGCCGCTAATGAATTGGGGCGCCAGGTTGTTATTAAGGAAAAATCCCCAGCTTCTAGCCTCCACTCCACCCACCCCCTTCCAGGTGCTGCCAGTGGGCTCTGCACTCTGCAAGCTCTCTGGACTCCGTGCCTTACCATGCCCAGGCATGATTTCTGGAGGTATGCAGCCCTTGTGGAGGGGGGCTGAGACCCTGGTCCCTGGTGGGCAAATAGGGGAAGGAGAGGAGACACCCCAGGCTGGAGGCAATGCAGGTCCCAGGGGCCACACGGAGGGGAGGGTGGAGGTGCTACCCAAACATCTTGTGTGTGAGCCTGTCCCAGCTGGATGTGGGGAGAGAGGCCGGCTCCCGCCTTGGCTCAACCAAGCCAGGATGTGGGCCTGCAGTGTGCCAAATGTGGGCCTGATCCAGAGGTCCAGAAAGATGGCTCTTGATTCAGTGCCCTGTGTCCTCAGACGGCCAGAACTGGTGTTGGAGATGTTTTTGCCCAGGAGAACCTGGTGGAAAATAAACATCCTCCCACCTGCAAGTCAGAAGGTTTCCACAATCGCCTCTTTGATCTCTTCCTTATATCCCCTCTTCCTTCCCAGTGCTGCAGGACCCTGACTCTGTCCACCCGGAGCTTGCAGTCTAGTCGGGGGGACAGGGTTGTACTAAGATAAAATATAACTATTTAACTCAGCATTCCTCTTCTGGGTACTTATCCTACAGAAGTACTCACATGTGCACAGTTATATATGTAAAATTACAGTGCATATAAGAGGGGCAAATTGTAGACAACCAAAGTGGCCATGAATAGGGTACCGGTTTAATAAACTATCCCGTACTATGGCATCCATTGTAGCTCTTCAAAAGACTAAGATAGATCAACACACGCAGAATGGAAAGATACCCCACACCTACTGTTAAGGTTAAAAAGTAAGTTGTAAAACATGCGTGCATATAGAGTAGGACCCCATTTGTTAAACATAAAACCAGTTCTACATCTCTGGATGCACTCATGTACGGGTGCAGATGCACAGAACGAAGTTCTGGCTTTTCCTCGGCCCCGGCACTGCTCCGCTAGCCCTGGCCTGCAGGTTGGGGCCTGACACTTCTTCATGGACCTTCATCTTCATAGTCCAACAGCAGCAGAACTACAGGGCAAGGCCAAGAATTAAGCTAGCTCCCACTCTGGGCCAGGCCTTTGCCAGGATTGAACATGTGTTTCCCAAGGGTGGGTCAGGTCTTCCCAGCGGAGGCTGCCCAACACCTCCGGAAGTCATCCGTCCTGACCCCTGCCTCCACAGCAGGTGGCTTCCTCCCACACCTGTCAAGCAGTGTCTCCTCGGAGCTGAAGGCATCTGCCTGGCCTCTGGCAAACCATAGCTCCCTTCCCCAGTCAGGGGCCAGGAGTGTGCAAGTGAGTGTGTGCTCCATGCACTGTGCTAGGCTCTGAGAGGGCACCTGGGGGACCAGAGGACAGAGTGCTGGCCCCCACAGTCTGGTGGGGGGTGAAGAAGGGAGAGTTCAGAGGGCACACACAGAAACCAAACTGGATCACACCAAGTGGAGAGGGAATTTGTACGAAGAGGGGCGCACTCAGAACTCATGGGAGCTGCAGAAACAGACTTGAGAGTGACCAGGAGCCAGGGAAGCTCCGAGCAGCCAAGAAACAGGACGTGCAGTGCCTGTCTTGTAAGTGGCACACCTGGCCAGGACACCTTCACTGCCATGCAGCCAACGTGGCCAATACCCACCCCTCTACTGTGGCACTTGCTCAAAGAGGGAGCATCCTCTTGGCTGAGCTCCAGTCACACACCAGCCCCCTTGACCTCCCGAGTTGAAGCAATTGCCTTAGATTACCCCCCACTAAGACCATACAAAAATGAGAGAGGGAGGGGCCGGCCCCCTGGCATAGTGGTTAAGTGCGCGTGCTCTACTGCTGGCGGCCCGGGTTCGGATCCCGGGTGCGTGCCGACACGCTGCTTGTTGGGCCATGCTGTGGCGGCGTCCCATGTAAAGGTGGAGGAAGATGGGCACAGATGTTAGCCCAGGGCCAGTCTTCCTCAGCAAAAAGAGAGGAGGATTGGCATGGATGTTAGCTCAGGGCTGATCTTCCTCACACACAAAAAAAAATGAGAGAGGGAATTTCTCCAAAAGAAATCAGGGTGCCATTAGGTTGGGGAGGATGGGCAACCCAAAATGACAAATGACCATGACAAGGGACAAGCTCTGAGACACAGGCATTATTACCTCCTTATACGAATGAGGATCTGGAGGCTCACAGGCAGGGAGTGACTTGTTCAGTATCATCACCTACCAAGTGGCTGAATCTAGACTTGAACCCAGGATTCAGGCTGTGCTCTCCTCCCTGCCCCTCAACCCCGCCCCCGTAGTGTGGAAGGAGCAGCCACTGCTGTTTGAGCACCCCTTGGGATCTGCCTTGAGAGCTCTGTATCAGCAGCATCTCCTTGAGCTCTCTCTTCTCCCTCCTTTCCCTCTCCTGCCTCCAGAACTCAATCCTCAGCAAATCTCTGAGCTCAATTTAGAAAGGGTGCTTGAGCCCTCTGGTGCCAGCTGGCCTTGTGGGCAGAGGCAGGGTAAGCTGTGGTCACATTCCCTGGACTTTCTCCTGCCAGCTCCCTGCAGGGCTGGCCGAGATCCCTTGGCTGTGGGCAGGGCCTGGGAGGGACCCTCAGCTCTGTGTGGGGGAGAGTGGGGTGGGGGTGAGAAGGACAGGGACTCCTCTGATTCCCATTTCTCACCTGGCTCCTGCTTCATCAGGCAGCACTGAGGCAGGCTGGGGGCTGCTTAAAAAGCAGGGGTAGTGGAAGATGGCTGCAGAAGGTATCCTAGGCTACCCAAGGGATAAGGGGGGGTATCCTTTTGGCCAGAGGGTGGGCTCCTGGGTTCTCTTGTTACCCCACCTCTCCTCCAAACTAACTATCCAATGCTCCATCAACCACTTTGGTGGCACTCCTACCTCTCCCCTACCCCTCTCGACGATCAGGACAAAAGCTCAGCCAAAAACTTTCCACTCAGCTTCATCACGGACTCCTGGCTTCTTACTCCCACTAGGTGAGTTGTCCCCTTAGGGAGATGAGTCTTGGGGGACACTGGGTGGGTCTTTTCAGGGCCCCGGGCAGGTCTAGGCCACTGGCTTTGAAGCCTATACTATCTCTCTGCAGCCATGGCCCCGAGGGATTAGCAGTTCTCTGGACCCAACACTTAGAGATCCTTGACCTTCCCCTTGGCCCATCAGCCATGTAGCAAAAGTGAGAATTTCAGCCTGGATGAAAGTTCCTTCCCCACTGTTGCTTGACTGAGATGCCATGGGCAATGCAAGGAGGTACACAGGTAGTGGGTGGTGGGGAATTGGACAAAGAGACCTGTCACGTCCCAACCCTGCCCCAATGGCTGTGTGACTTGGGGTAAGGCCTTCCCTTCTCTAGTTTTCCACTGCAATCCCTAGGTCACAGGGTTGCTCGAGGCTCCAATGAGTCAATGGATGTAAATAAACTGTGTAACAATAATAATTTACTGGGTGCTCACCATGTGCCAGGCACTATTCTAAGCACTTGACGAGTATTAACTCATTTAAGGCTCACAGCAATGCTGTTACCTTCAGACCTACTGTTCTTGAGATTGTACAGAGGGTTTGAGGGACACCTAAGGCACAGAGAGACTAAGTAACTTGCCCCAAGTCACAGGGCTAAGAAGTAGCAGAGCCCAGATTTAAACCCAGGCAGCCTGGCTCCAGAACCTTCATTCTTAGCCACTGTGCTATACTATAAAAGACTGCACAAGGCCTCAGTATTATGTTTTTCTAACTGCCTCCAACTACGGCTGGTTACAGCTGGAGCTCTTCAGAGAGGCGACTCGAAGATTTGGAAAGGAAAAACCAGGGTCTGCTTTCTGAAGCTGGTAGAGGTCTGCAGAGGTCAGCTCCGCCTGCCCTGACTAGGCGCGGAGGGCCCCTTCCCCTCACACAGCCTGGGATTTGGGGGAGCATCTGGGTGGCTCCCGTCTGCTCTGGCTGCGGGGGAAGGGTGGTGGGGCAGGAGCAGCGGGTGAGCCGCTAATCAGAAGCAGTGGGCCTGCCCGGGCGCAGCCCGACCCTTGGCTCGCTCCTGCGCAGAAGCGAGCGCCTACTGAAAGGGCCCTGCTCCACCCCAGAGCTACCGGTGGCGGCGGTGTGATGATGGAGAACCCGGGAAGCCCCTCCCCAGGGGCCGGCTGCCCGCCACTCTGCTTTGATAGCCCGGTCCTAGCAGCAAGCCCACAGTCCAGCAGCTCCTCCGGCGTAGCGCACATTCTTCCTGGCCAAGAAGGAACGTGGCAAGCTAACGGGATCCAGATGTGGGACTGTGCTGGGCTTGAACCCCAAATACCAGCCGGGCCACTGGGAGACCTGGAGACACACAGGAGGGCTGCCAGGGACTCCTGGCCTCCTTGAGGGTCTGGAACCCAGCCTCAAGCCCCTCTTATCCTTCTCTAGGGGCCTGGGAGCTGGGCTCAGAGCGTGGGCCCAGGCCTCTGCTCCCTCTTTCGATTCTGTGCTTCATCTTGATGCTCAACCCGCTAGGCAAACCAACTCCCTCCCCAGGGGAGTTGGAGAGCCTAGTGGGTAGCTCAGGGAGGCCCATCAGAGAGGTTATATGCTCCTGTTTGAATCAGACGCCCCATCATCTGATACTGGCAAGCCAAGTAGCCAGCTTGAGCTGGTCGTCTTTGTTGGGGTGGTGCGGGCTTTAGTCAGCCGTGAGGCCCAGGGATCATAAGACTTGAATGCCAACTCCAGCTCCACTGTGTCCTAGTGTCACAGCCTTGGGTGTGTCACTTCAGTTTTCTAAGGCTCAATTACCTTATCCCTATGATGAAAGCATGTGTGGGCAGTTCTACCATGTGAGGACACATGGATCCTAACCCTGAAAGCTGCACCTGGCACCCGGTACCATAGCAGGAAAGGAGGCCAACTCCCCAGAAAGCTCAAGTCGGTACCATGACCCCTCATTCTTACATGCTGCCTTCTCCCTCAGGGCCAGGCTATGCTAAACAGGAGGAAAGGGGCTGGTCAAGTGTGGCTAGGTCTCCGCTGCTGGAGCTAGAGGGCTGGGAAGAAAATGAGCGCAGGCAAATCCAGGGGCCTCCTTGGCCATGTTCCTTTAAGAGCTGGTGCTACTCAACCCATGGCAGTGTATTCATCAATATGCTGTGATTTCAAACCAACAGGCATTGACGAATATGTGGCAACACAGGGTGCTGGATAAATGGTCTGTAATATAATGTGATGGGCTCTTAAAATGTCTCCCTATCCCCACAGCTCTTTTCCAGCCTCCAACAAGCCCAGTGAGCCTGAAATTGCACCATGAGCACTTTACAGTAAGTTATTATTTGCCATTGAGACCACAGTGTGAATTAGTTGATTAGCTGGCTGGAGGACTAGGAGGCATGGGAGTGGGGAGATCATTTCAGAGGCGTGTGGAACTGCCCAGAAGGGTCGATCTGGGCCTGACTCAGGTACAAGGGGAAGCAGTGCTAGGCCCCCCAGATGCTAGGCACAGATTGGAGAGCTAACAGAATAGGAAGACCTGCACCTTCTGGGGCACTGAACTAAGAAACAGAAGACCCGGGTTCGGGTTCTGCCATTGTCACTGACCAAGTTGTTTGAGCACAGTCAGGTCATGCACTTTTTCTGAGCTTCAGTGTCCTTGTCTGTGCAATAGGTAGAGCCTGCCCTGGATAGGGACAAGGTAGCTGGAGGTAGCTACCTTGAGGATAGCATTCAAGGATTTTAATGTCTCAATGCAGCTCTGGGCTGGGCCCAGCCTAGGGTCTCCCTATGGTCCTGAGAAAGTGGAGGAAACATAGTCTTGTGAAGACTAAGGGGAAGTCTTGGGAAGAATACGGGAAATTCTGGGCCACAGGAGTGGGGAGTAGGGGGTTCCTACTTTGTGGGAGACCCAATTCCTCACCTACCCAGGCTCAGAAAGGTAGCTAAAGAGAGAGGGGAGGGAAGGCAAGAGGGAGTGAGAGGGCCAACCCCAGTCTATCCCCTCACTGCATTCACTTTTAAAATAAAACCCATTTATATATAAATGTTGGCCTGATGCCCAGTCTCTGTAGAAAAGCTTTTCTGTATTAAACGCTACAATGAATTAAATTAACCATAATGATTTCTTTGTGAATGGAAACCTCTCTCTCCCCCTCTCTCAATCTCTCTCTCTCTCTCCTTCACCCCTCCTTTGTGACATGGTTTTGATGAGGTTTTCCCCTCCCTCCTCAACTCCAACAGCCCCTGCCCGCATCCCCATGCCCCCCACCCCATACTCCAGCCAGCAGCACTGCCCTCCCAGCAAGTGACCACTCCTGTGAGCCCTTCCCAAGGTTAAACTTATGCCTTCTGGTGTCCAATGTGGAGCAGAAACCTGTCAGCCCAGGGTGGCTTGTGTTCACAAATGGGGCGGAGGACATGCCCTGGGAAAGCACGTGCCTACCAGGGCTTCCATGTGAGGCTTTTCTGGCTGCAGGACACCTCTCTGAGCCTCACTTTCTTCATCTGTAAACTGGAGTGGGTGGTATTCAGTCCAACAGACTGATGAGGGGAAACCGGAAGGGGGCACACATGTGTGGCGGGCAGGCTGTGCACAGGAGTGGAGTGGATGTGAATGTGGGCATTCGTGGGGCATGCCCAAGAACACCTGTACCCACAGGGGTGTCTCCAAGTGCAGGTACCTGGCCTCTTGCCCTTGCTCGTATGTTTAGCCATGAGTGTGCATGGCAGAACATGAGTGCACGTGAGTCTTGATCCGCAGGGAACCTACCCGGGGCTAGGCCCTGCACATGCAAAGAGAAATCAGACATGGTCTCTGCCTTCGAGGCACTCACAGATGCTGTGCAAGGACCGATCAGAAGAGGGGTGATGACTTCCAGCTTGCAAGAACCAGGGAAGGCTTCCTGAGGGTGGTAGCTTTTAACCTGGGGGCTGGAAAGAGGGGTCCCAATAACAACAATCTTTCCCATGAACACAGAGCTTCACATTTCCAAAGCCCTTTTGTTTTTTTTTTAACGTTTCTTTTTATTTTGTGAGGAAGATCAGCCCTGAGCTAACATCCATGCTAATCCTCCTCTTTTGCTGAGGAAGACCGGCCCTGAGCTAACATCTATTGCCAATCCTCCTCCTTTTTTTTTCCCTTTTTCTCCCCAAAGCCCCAGTAGATAGTTGTATGTTGTAGTTGCACATCCTGCTAGTTGCTGTATGTGGGACGCCGCCTCAGCATGGCTGGAGAAGCGGTGCATCAGTGTGCACCCGGGATCCGAACCCGGGCCGCCAGGAGCGGAGCACACGCACTTAACCGCCAAGCCACGGGGCCAGCCCCCTCCAATGCCCTTTTATAGGCATTATGTCATTTCTCCCACGCATCAAGTCTATAAAGTATATGCTGTTATCCCTGTTTTAGAGATGAGAAGATTGGGGGTTTTAAGCCTCTGGTACCAGTTTACTCTACAGCCACAGCCTGGCCCCAGCCCACCACACATTTCATCTCTGCCAGGCCCAGCTGCCCTTGGCACCCACAGGCAACATGGTGACACCAGTCCTCAAGCTGTGGCTCGTGCAGCTTTCCCCTGCTTCTTCACCACCACCTCAGGAGGGTAAAACCTTGGAGGAGGACATCCTTTCCATAGGTCAGCGTCCTCATCTGTTCCATGAGAGGTGACCAGAACCCAAGCCACATGCCTCAAAACCACCAGGCCCTCGTGTGCTACTGGGTCTCTTCCCACACTGTGTCCTCTGCCTCCTTGTCTGCCTCCAGAACACCTACTGATCTTGCAAGTCTCCCGTACACCTAGTTAGAACTCCATCACTGCCTCCCTGCATTCCCTCCCTGTACTCTGAACAATCTCCCAGCACAACACCTAAATGAGACATTCGAATTATCAGTGGACATGTCTGTGTCTCTCACCAGATGGTGAGCTCCATAAGGGCAGGGGTGATCTCTGATACATTTCTGTTTCTCCAGGACCCAACGCAGAGCCAGACACTGAGATGCTTGTGGAGGGAAGGAAGGGAAAGAGGGAGAGTCTTTTTAATACAGAGTAGACTGAGGTATTCAGAGCCTTCATTCTACCACAAACTGTTGAGATAGATGAACATTTTAGGATAGTTCTAGGATGTATCAGCTTTGAAAGGGTGAAGTCAAAGGCAGGGTGCTGCCATTGAGTGAAAGCTTGAAACAGGAAAGGATAGGAGTGTGCTAGGGCTGGGGCTAATGAGGGGAAATGGATGACTTTCAGGATGACGAAGTCTTCCCACCAAGGCTGAAAAGCCTCTGGAAAAATCAGGTCCCAACAGCAACGAAGCACAGCAGGCAGACGTTGCAGGCCCAAAAGGACCAATCCCACAGACAGAGGCAGATTTATTTCTAGGAGCTGGGCTCCTCTGAAGATTTGTGGAGGGGGAGACACAGGAGCCTGGTAAGGGGACAGTGTCTTTAGTCACACAAGAAGTGAAGGGCAGGGGTGTGAAAGGGAACCCTGCTCCTGCCCTTTTCCTTTCACTCCACCTTCCCTTCCCTTAAACTGGTGGGCACTGGCTCAGTCCTGGGGCTGATAGGGTTACACCTGGCTCCTGAGTGCACAGCTTGGGCAGAGGCCAGAGAGGTTTAGCAAGGCCATCTCCCAGCCTCCAGCCCCTTGGAGGCCCCTCTGTAGATGGCTACCATGAGGGCCACATAGGAAGGAGACCAGGCAGTGGAGCTGGCCCAGAAGAGTTTGGCAGGGTGCCAGCAGGCCTGCCCTGGCACAGAGATGTGAGCGGACAGCCGTTGCAACTGGTCTAATTGCTGTCTCGTCAGCTCTCCCAGGGGCTTATTCCAGAGCCAAGCAAAGGGAGATTTCTACTGTGAGACTTGAGGGAGCCTGAGGAGAGGTGGAAGGCCCAGCACTTTGAAAGGCACCGACAAACCCCAGCATGTCCAGGGCAGAGACCCAAGTCGGGTGGGGGGGTGGGCAGGGAGCAAAGAAGCCAGGAGGGAAGGGCCTGACGTTCCCATCATGTGCTCTTGGCTTCCCCTTGACTCTGTGTCTCCCTCTAGCTAGTGCTCTGTATCACCTTTTCCCAGGTTCCTCGCTGGCCTGTCCCCACTTCTCCACCTGCCCTTGCCACCTCAGACCACTGCTGTCAGGCTCCCATCCCTACGGCAGCTCTCACCCCGACTTCAGAGCTCTAATTACAAAAGTTGTTGAATGCTTTTCTATCCTTAACGCAGCAAACCTCTCAGCCACATTTGTGACCACCTCCTGCTTCATGAAAATCTCTCCTCCCTGATTCTATACTTTCCCCTTAGCCGTGGCTTTCCTGGTTCTCCTCCTACTTCCTTGACCATTCTTTCTCAGTCCCTCTCACAGGCCTCTCTTCTTCAGCACGCCCCTTAAATGTTGGGTTCCCCAAAGCACTGATCACAAGCCTCTCCTCCCCGAGGATGCTCCTGGGCACACTCAGCCACTCCTGTGGCTTCTACCACCTCTCCTCGACGGGTGAACTCCAAATGTCACCTCAGCCTGGACCACTCCCCCAGGCTTCAGCCAGTTTAGACATCTACCCAGCAGTCATCTCCAAAGACACTTCAAACCCTCCTCACCCCAAATAGAACTTATCATACTCACAGGCCACTCTTCTGCCAGTTTCATTTATCAAGGGGCAACCCCACCATCCACCCAGGCTCTCAAGCTAGAAACCTTCACTCCGCCCTCTCCCTCACCCCTCACATCTAATTAATTACCATGACCTGCCAATTTTACCTCCTTAATAGCTCTGGAATCCATCCCAAGCATTCCATCCTTAAAACACTGCCCTAATTCAGGCCTTTATCACTTCTCTGCCGCCAGAGAGCGTCCTCCTCTGATCAACCTCCACACTGCAGCCAGAGAGACCTTTCCTGCAGACAAATCTGAGCATGTAATTCCCCAACTAAAATCCGCCAATGACTCCGCACTGTCTCCGGAGTAGAGTCTACGTTCCTTAGCCTGGCACAGAAGGACCTGTAGGATCTGGCCCTGCTAACCGAACTCATCTCCAAGCTCTTTTTTTTTTTTTTTTTTAAAGATTTTATTTATTTATTTTTCCCCCCAAAGGCCCAGTAGATAGCTGTGTGTCATAGCTGCACATCCTTCTAGTTGCTGTATGTGGGACGCGGCCTCAGCATGGCCGGAGAAGCAGTGCGTCGGTGCGAGCCCGGGATCCGAACCCGGGTCGCCAGCAGCGGAGCGCGCTCACTTAACCACCAAGCCACGGGGCCGGCCCACTCCAAGCTCTTTTATGTCACACTCAGTTCTCTCAGCCTCCTCTTCAGTTGGCAAACTCCTACGCACATAGGCAGCTTGGTGGGGTGGTTAAGAGTGTGGGCTCAGGAGCCTTACTGCCTAGCCAGGCAAGTCACTTACCTTCTCTGCGCCTCAGTTTCCCTATCTGTAAAATGGGGATAACAACAGTTTTCGTCTCATAAGTTTGTATTCATCTCATATGGGAGTAAATTAGACCATGCTTGTAAAGCACTTAGAACAGTGCCTGCCACACAGTAAATGCTGTTAGCTGTTATTAGCTATTATTCCCCCTTCAAGGACCAGCTCAGATATTACGAGCCTTGTGAAGCCACCTCCTCCTCTGAGACTAAGATTAGTGGCCCTCTTCTGCACCCCTAGAGCCCTGGCTAAATTCCATCATGGCACTTGAGACCATCTGCCTACTGCTTGACCTTCTTACCCTTCAACTTGATATCAAGGACTGAGGCGTATTTATCTTGGCATCTTCAGCCCCTAGCCAAGAACTTTTCCTTTGAGCCCCAGACCAGCCTGATAGTAATAATATCATCTCCACCTTGCAGATGAAGAAACTGAGGCTCAGAGAGGTAAAGGGAATTTCCCAGGATCACACAGCTAGAAACTGACAGAGCGTGGATTTAAACCCAGGTCTGCATAATTCCAAACTCCACAATCTTCCTACTTTACCTAACTGCCTTGGGGGAGGGGGTCCTAAAATCTTGTCCTAGAAGGAAGGTTAAAGGAGTTAGTGGATGCTCGGCCTGGAGGAGAGACAACTCAGGGGCAAGGACAATCCCTCCCACTCATTTGTTTGAAGCTCACCAGTGCTGGTATGTATGTTTCAATAGTGGTGCCAATGCATGTGTTAGACA
Organism: Ceratotherium simum simum; assembly: GCF_057802395.1. Taxonomy (NCBI): domain Eukaryota; kingdom Metazoa; phylum Chordata; class Mammalia; order Perissodactyla; family Rhinocerotidae; genus Ceratotherium; species Ceratotherium simum. The sequence continues at coordinate 75,215,621 of NC_141940.1, read as the reverse complement.
CATGTGCAACGAGGTCATGCCAGAATGCTAGGGATGGAAACCCAGAGATGAGTACCTTCATCTCAGAACCCCCACTTACCTCTGTACAGTCCTCCAGAGTTTACAAAATGCTTCCCCATTCCATTTTGTCATTTCATCAGCCTCATGCACCTGGGGTGAGGTAGCCATGGTTCAGATGGAGCAGTGACTTACCCCAAGTCACCCAGCTCAGAAGTGGCAGAGCTGGTACTCCAATATTTAATCAACACATAAAGTCTTCAATAAGCCCCATTTCCTTCCAGCTGGAAGTCTGAGGAGAATGCGACTGTGGCTGGGGAGGGCTCTTACCCAAAGAAATGGGTATGTGAATGCTGCGATGGTTTGGGGGGGCGCTGCCCAGAGGATGGAGAGACAAAGCAGAAGGTCTCTAAGACTCAGCGTTCTCACCCACAAGTGAGAACGACACCCCCGACCTCAGATGGTAGGTGTAAGTCCCAAATAAGATGATAGATGTAAAACAATCAGACAAATGCCTGGCACATCGTAAGGATTCAGCAGATACAACATTGCATCTGAATTCTTGGAATGCCTGTGACAGTGACAGAAGTGTTCAAGGGAAGTCAGCATGTCAAGAAGCAGGCATAGCTGGGTTTTGAAATATGTCCTCTGCCCCTTACCAGTTGTAGGGCCTTGAGAAAGGAACATAACCCCTATGAGTTTTTCTTGCCTCATTTGCATGATGGAGACGATCATGTCTGCCTTACAGAATTGTTATACATGAGAGTACTTGTGTGGAATGGCTGGCACAGGGACAGGCAATAATCACGGAAGACACAGTGATTAATACTTTGGAGCCACACCACCCAGGTTCCAAGCCCAGCTTTACCTACCAGCTCTGTGACCCTCGACAAGTCACAACTTCTCTGTGCCTCCGTTTCTTTCTCACAGAGCTGGTGCAAAGATTAAATAAGGGAATGCATGTAAAGTGCTTAGAACTGATTCTGGCACAGAGCACATGCTCTACAAGTGCTGGTGATTATTGTTATTCTCAGACAAAGGCCTGAGAGGCATGAAATAGTGCCCCCCTTCTCCTAAGGCACCACATCCCCCTCATGAACAAAGACATTAGCTGAGGCCAGTCAGAACAGATTAATGGGGTTCCTTTGATTCAGCTTCCTAAAAGCACAGAATGACCTTTCCAGGGCCAGGGCCCTGCTTGTAGAGGTTGCTGTGCGCAAGCCAAACTTTAGTCAAGATGCCCCAGGCTCTCTCCCAGATTTGGCCAGAACTGTCAAGAGCCATTGCAAAGAGCTTTGTTGGGCTTGGAGGGCCCAGAAACCTTTACCTCCCATCCCACTCCCTCCCTGGGGGCCAGAGGCAGGAATTAGGGAATGAATCCCTCTTTCACACACCTGACTCTGGTCTCTGTGGCTGTACAGGCTACAGGGGCTTGGCTTACTGGGCCCAGAGGCAGCAAAGGGGCAGGGCAGAGTTGAGGGCCAGTACCTGGAGTCCTAGCCGGTTGAGGACAAGCAGTGCCCCTTGAAGTCCCCATTCTGGCCCCATTCACAACAGGCTTCCTAGAGACCCATTGCTTTTTCCCAGGTGTCTGCTCTAGGCTTTCATAGCTTCTCCAGCCACCTAGGCCCAGCTAGGCCTTTGAGCACCCAGAAGGAAGCGGGCGCCCAAGTCCTGGCCCACTTACTTGGGTCAGTGCTCCGGGCTGGGCTCCTGGCGGGCTTTCACACACAAAGCTGCAGTTGCAAGTAAGTGACCCCTTCCTTCCACTGCCCTCTCTCCCGCCCAGCCCAGCCCTGCCCCCAGTGCCGCGTGAAGGGAAATCAGGAGAAGCCGAGGAATTGTTTGTAATTAGTGTGTTTTTAAAGGCTTTTCCGTGAGCCTTTAGCAGATTTCTGGGGAGGGCAGCTTGCCAGGGAGCATTGAAATGGAAATCCTGTGTTCTAGCCGGGACCCTCTTGGAAGGAGATTCTTCCCAGAGAAAAGACCAGAAGCCCCGCCTCCCTCCCCCAGGTCCCCTGTGTGCCGCTGTGGTCATGGCGGGACTCAGCAATGTAGGGCAGCTTTGTGGAATGGCATTCCTGCCCACAGGCCACAGCTCTGCCTCAGCACCCCTCGGTTCAGCCCCCAACATGAAAGGCTGCTCCACAGGCCCCCAGCTCCCACTATCCCCCACCCGAAGGGCACATCCGTTCACCTCCCTCCCCACACAGAATAGATCATCACCACCTTTCCCCACTCTCCAGAAAGGAGAGGCACTGGCACTGGAACATGGCACCTCCAGGATGACCTCCTCTGAAGTTATCCAGAGGTCATACGGATGAGCAGCAGTTCTAAGAACAGAACAGTCCCGCCCACCTAAGCAGTGGTTTACAGTTTGCAATGCCCTTGCACATCCACGCGGCCAGTTATTCCTCATACAACCCCATGAGGGGCTGCTGTCTATTGTTACCATTTCACAAATGGGGCTGGGGTATGACTTGCCCAAGGCTCCTCAGCTAGCAAAATAACAGAGCTGGGCCTAAAGCTGAGGTCTGTAGGATGCCTTCTTCCCCTCCCCACCCCAGGCTGCCTCTCCCACATGCTGGCTGACACGCAGGCAGGACTGTTCTGGTGCAATCCTGGGGCCTTGTGGTCTGGGATCATTTCCTGTGGCCTGAAGTACTTATTTGCAAGTTGTAAGGACTGCCCGGTTTCTGGAGGCCTCGCTGAATGCTTCCAGCTGGGAATTTAACCTTCTCAGACCCAGCTGTGGATCTCGAGAGCTCTCTTAGTTCCCACCCATTTTCCTAGAACCCCCTGAGGTAAACCAGCTGTGTATGGGTGGGGACAATGGAGGAGCGCTGGACTGGAACCCAGAAGGCCTGGTCTGGCCTAGCTCTGCCACCCACATGCTCTGTGACCTTGGACAAGTCCATTCACCTCTCTGACCTCAAATCAAGACTTAGAAAGTGTGCTTCCCTGCCTGAGTTCACGAGCCTGGCCTCTTGTTTTCATCAGAACATGAACAGAACTGACCTCCCCTTGCACAACTTCTCCACAGCCAAAGGGCTTTGGAGAGCCGTGGAACTGTTGCACGTCAGAGCTGGCTAGGTAGGCCCTTGGGGAAAATGGAAACCCCTCCTTGCCTCTCCAGCATTGTTCAGATGGGCAGATTGAGGCGCAGGAAGGGGGAGTGAGTTGCTCAAGGTCATGCAGGGAAGCTGGAGGTAAGGTCAGGATTAAAATGCATCTCAGTAGTGGTAGTACCAAGGGTGGCGTGGGAGAGTTCAGCCTCCTATAAGTTCCTACCAGCCCCCAGAAGCCATTCTCAATAAAATAGTAGTAATAATAAATGCAAATTTAAAATCCTATGTAAAGTGTGAATAAAAGCATCTTCAGAAAACTTTTCTATTTTTGTTTATTTTTAACACCCTTCGTCCTAGCAAACACAGTATTTACTGGCCTCCAGAGATGTCCAACCTCGCACTAGACTGCTGCTGCCCTTAAGGCCCTCCTGCAGAAACGCCCCAGCCCTCCTTAACTAGGGGAGGTTTCACAGACACAGCCCCACTCTCCTCCACCTCTGCCTTTACGTTGGTTCTGGGAAGACAAAAGTACAAGGAGAGTCTGAGATTTTCAAAAGAGTAAAGGCAGTTTCATCAATGTTTCCGAGGTGGCTCTGAGTATCTTTCCCTGGTGTCCTTCTTCTGCATAAAAGAAGAGTTTCTGAGCCTGCCCTGGTACACAGAACATCAAGGAACCAGAGCATGTTGGAGCTGCAATAGCCCTCAGAGATCTCCAATTCAACCGGCTCAGGTTACAGACAAAGAAACTGAGGCCCAGAGAGGGGGAAGGGCCTTAGACACCGGGCAGCAGAGCCAGGACGAGAAACCTCTTCTGCCTCCGCAGCCAATGCCTTTTTTTCCTCCCTCCCCTGTACCCTGCTACCCCTCGCGCCCACGTGCAGGCTCAACCATGTGTGCGCTAATGTGGGCTGAGGGCTGCTGGGAGGGTCACACACGGAGCCACACACCGGCCCATTCACTCTGACACATACCCCAGCTGGCTGTCCCCCGACACACACTCCTCCATCCCCACTCAACCGGCACCTACCCACCCCCATCCCCTCTACCCACATCCCCTCCACCATCCTTGCCCAAGTACACAGCCAATCCCACACTGATTCACACACCCCTCCCTCCTGGCTGCCCATGGTTCTCTCTTTGTCAATATGACTGCCCACAGCTGCGCAGAGAAGAGCCAGGCTTGGAGGTGTTCCAGTGGGGTGGGGGACTCAGTGCCACAGAGCTGGTATGTGTGTGTGTGGTGTTTGTATGACTGTAGGCTGGATCCAGAAGGCTCTACAGGGAGACCCAGGGCCCAGCCACGCCTTAGATAAAGCAAAGCAAGGGGAGGGATCTGTAGTGTTTGGAGAGAGAACAGTAGAGAAAAGGAGACAGGGCCAAATAGCCTGCGAAAGAGACACCTGGGACGGGAAGCCTGGAGGCCTATTCTGGCAGAGGTGAGACATGTCCTGGAAAAGCAGCTGGGCAGCCATCCAGAAACTGTGAGCTCAGGGGCCACTGGACATTAGCCTGGGCTGGGGTGCGGGAGAAGTGGAAGTAGGGGGCAACCTCTCTAGAGCCTTGGAGAGAAGTTGCTGAGCTAAGGAGAAGCCAGGCAGTGGCCTCTGACCACAGAGGCATGGGGGTGCTATGTCTCTCGGGCTGGATGCGGTTGGACAGTACCTGACACACTGTGGGTGTCAACACCTGATTACTAGATGAATGAACAAATGAGTGAATGAATGAATGGGCTCTGTCTCCCGATATCGTCATGATGGAACCTAGGCCCCAACCACCTCACAGCCAGGGCTGGCTTGATGTGGCTGGCTGCGTGAGGAAGCGCACAAGGAACTGCTGCCTCGAGAAAAGACTCGGAGCCCTTGGGCACTGCTAGCAGTACCCTGCCTGGCACAATGGGGAGCAGCAGGTGGGGCCCTGGGTCGTCATCAGCCTGGTCTGCGGCACCCCTCATGGCCATCTAATCTAGCCTCCCCCACTCCATGTTTTAAATGGGGAAACTGAGATTCAGATTGGAGAATGAATTTTCCAAGATCCTGCGGCCCATTGGTGGCAGAGCTCAGCCTGGAGCTGGCTTTTCTCACCCAGTATGGGCAACCTGCTGTTTGCCCTAGCTGCCGCCTGCCTTTGTTGCCTCTACAGCAGCACTCTCAGTCCCAGACTCAGCGGCTTCTGGGCCTGGGAGAACCATGGGGAAGCCAAGAAGTGTGGAGAAAGAAGAAAGAGGAGACAGGAACTTCTCTGGGGAAGCAGAGGAGGGCCCGCCTGGCCATGAATAGGGGCACCGCATATAGGAGGGAGATGTCTGCCCCAGCCCCTTCTGCCCACTCTGACACTGCTGAGGTCAAGCCAGGTGCCCCTCGCTCCCAAAGGTCCATGGGGTAAGGCGTGTGTTCTCCACACACCACACCACACGCATGTGCGAACACACACACTCAGGCTCGACGTCTATGTCCCATTGTGTGACAGAGGCGATGGTTACGAAGATGGTCTCCATCCCCCTACCTCACAGCAGGGCCTGGCACTGCAGCTAGAAGGGAAGTAGTGGGTGGCTTGGGGGACAAAGGCCCTTGGATTCCACACACCACCGATGGATATTTTTCTTCTTAACACACAATGCTGCTTGCATAACTGGAACTGGCTAGACACTGTGAGAAATGTTTAGGGCTTGAGAAAAAGCAGGAGGAGGAATAAATAGCCACAAAGCCACAGGGTCCCAGGGGCCGCTTTCCTGAGGACGTTCTGCTCCCTCGCCCGCCCACACTGCCATGAATGGAGGTCTGGAAAGGAGGCTGCAATGATGGGACGTGCTCCCGTCTCAGCAGCCCAGACTGCGCCCATCGGCTCACAGGGCTTTCCTCTACAGACAGAATCCGAGGTTCTCCATGGCCCCGCAGCTTTTTTCCCAGCTGGCCTAGCACCCCACTACTTTCTGGGCCTGGCTTCCCACCAGGTCCAATCTCTAGGCTGGGTCCAGGCTAGGAGAGTGGTGGTTGGACAATGGTCGGGGTCAGGGCCTAAGGGATGTCTCCACACACCCTGCTTAGGTCTATGTGATGAAGCCAGTTGTTTCAATGTCTCAGCCCTGAGTGCAGTGATAAAGCCATCCCTGGGATGGGAAGCAGTGGCTTAAGGGCCTGGGAAAGATGTGGAGCAAATGATAAAAGAAAACCGATTTTATAAGATGATTTCAGAGAACTACTTTGGCCCAAAACTGGCCAACTTCTTTGTCTCCTCAGTTGATCCCCTCAGCATTGTAAACGACATAGGTATTACCTTTAAACAGAGAGCCAGGATGAAAGAGCAAAGGAAAATGTTCCAGGATGCTTAACCCTAGTGCGCAAGAAGATGCCCATCTGAATGTCAGGGTAGGTGTGCAAGGCAAATGAGCAAAGACGACATGATGCTCTCCCTTTGTGGCCCAGGGCCAAGCCATCCAGGCCCAGGGACCACCTTCTTGATTGACACTGGTTCCCTGGAGCAAATAGACTGTATAGCAAATGGCCCCATGACATCCGAAATTCTCCCATTCTAGGATTTGAGGTGGGAAAGGTCAGAAACATTGCATTCCCTGGCCCCTGCTGCTCAGTTATTTTGCAGACAGAACTTCCTGTTCTCCCCACCCTATGCCTTTTCTGGAGGCAAGACTTCTTGGAACTTCATTTTCTTCATGCTCAACTCTGCCTTTCCCATCTTCAGAAAATCCCCACCACCTTTTGGGAGTGGGACTCCTTGAAAAGAGCCCGTTCTAGTCCCCAAGCATCCTCACTCCAATTCTCTCTCTGCCTGCCCCTGGAAAATGGGTAAGGGGAATCTGGTGACTGGTACCCGTGGGTCCCTAAATGAGAAGCATGTTTGTTTATAGCCAGATGAAATCCACCCCTCCTCCCACGCCCTTCCCCCGGCCACGTCTGTGTATACGTCTCAGAAGTTCCTACCACGGCCTCTACACCAAGCAGGCTTCTCTCAACCTTCCCACCCCTGGATCCCCGAGAGGCGGGGCTGAGGCAGCTGCCACATTCAGCCTGGCAGAGCCGCTAGCTCAGTACAAATCAGAAACACATTGGAGGCAGGCAGGCCGGGCGGGAGCAGACAGGCCGGGGCTGGGGCCCATTAAGGCCGGAGCCCGGCCACGCTGTTTGCAGTCTCAGCACAAGGTTTCAGGTCTGCCTCCTGATTGTTTGTTTGTCTCCGAGATGAGAAAGGCCAAGAAGGCAGCTGACAGGGACCATGGGGGCTGGCTCTCACCAGTTCTCCCTGGCTCTCACCAGTTCTCCCTACCCTGGAACTCATGGAGTGCGGGAGAAGCAAGCTGCCTCATTTCCCTACCCCCACCCCCAAATTCCAAACAGATGTGCAGTCAGATTCTTCCTCTCCTTGGTTGGGGGAAACAAAAGAAATTAAAAATGGTACCCTAGAGACACTACTTTCAAGAGAACCCTAATATAAAGAAGGGATGGAAGGGAGACACAGGAAGGACTTCTGGAGGTGCAGGTGAGATGGGAGAGGTGGGGGGCAGCTCACCCCTTCCACTAAAGACAAGTTTGTAAAGATTCTTATCTGGGGTTGAGCAGTTGTTGGGGGGAAAGGGGGGCATGCCTGGAAGGATGATTGCTCTGGGAGGTCCCACTGAGTTTCAGATGTAAAGGATTCAAAGATGTCTGCAGAATAAATAGAATTTGTATATCTGGATTCAGTGAGTCCTGACTTAATCAGGGCTGGCATTGGAAATCAGGGGGCTGGGCCCCCTCACTCAGAGAAAGAGACTCTGAGGTCCATAGAGAGGAAGGCATTGCTCAGGGTCTCACAGCAGAGCAGAGTCTGGACTAAGTCTAAAACCAAGGCCTCTTGACTCCCCATCCAGTGCTCCTTTCATTTCACGCTGCTCTCCTTTCTCGGCATTCAGATTTTGTAGGAAAGCAGATTCCCAACTCCTCTCAGTCTGTCTTGCCCCAGCTCAAACCTAGGGTCTGGGTATATTCTTTCCTGGGGTCTCTGTGAAGTCTGAAAGGTCTCTCTGGATTTGGTTGGCAACCATGGCCCCCTGTGAGGAGGTTTCTACTAGTTCTTCCCCTACAACCCCTCACACAGGCCAGCCTCAAACACCCACAGTTAGCTGTGGGCAGTGTGGTCAAATGGTGAGCACCTGGGCTTAGGTGACCAGGCCAGTGGTCTTGTTTCTGGCAACAGAGCTTCCAGCCTGTCACTAGCTAGGCCTTCCCCAAGGCACCAAGAGTCTCGTGCCCAGCCCTGTTAGAGCCTCTGCCCAGCTCCTTCCTCCTCTCGGGTCTGCCTGCCTCCTTGCCCAGTCTGCTCTAGCCCTCATCTCCATCCATGCCCACCAGAGGCCAGGCTAAGACTGTCCCTGGATACCCTCCAGGCTCCTAGCAGGGCTTGGGCAGAGATGTCCCCCACAACACATACATGCACGCACACACTTTGTGTGTGCACACACAAGCAACATTTCCAGAAGCATCTGGTGATGGTTGCTCAGCTACTTGGCCCTAGGGGGCTAGCCAAGCCTCACTCTACCATTAAGATTACCTCCTGGCAATAACCAGTCCACTCAAAGCCCTTGCCCCGGAGGGCTTTGAAAACTCGTGACTGTGTTGCTGTCCATGCCTACACTGCTAAGGATCCATGCTAAGGAGCAGGTTTGGAGAGATGGTGGCCAAGGAGATTAGATTCTCTTTCAGCTCTCTCTCTCTCTCTCTCTCTCTCTCTCTCTCTCTCTCTCTCTCACACACACACACACACAAATACATCCTCCTCATTCCTCTTTCTCCCTCTCTCTCTCCCTCCCTCCCCATCTCTCTTTTTTCTTGCAGTAAATTCCAAACAGATGGGTAAGTCTTCTCTCCCACTTCTGAAGTTGAGGGGGAATATCAGCCATGGGGGAACCAGAAACCACTCCCTTCCTCAGACTGGATCATCCTAGCCTTGCTGGATCTCCCATCCACTGTCTCATGCCTTGCTGGATTAGCCCAGATATTAAAAGGTATTTCCTAAATCCTTTTTGTTCCAACTCTACTATTGACACTTGTGCTTTCCTCTCTGCAGGACCTCAAACATAGTGGGGTAGAGGAAGAGGAAGGGGAGCAGGACACACTTTCTAGGATTTAGCTATCTTCAGGGCCGGACCCAGGCTCAACCCCATTATCAAGGAAGAAGAACTCAACTCCTGGGCATGACTGAGAATATCAACGGCGTATTGTTTCTGCCTCCACAAGCTCTCTAAGCCTAGAGACAAGCACAAACAGAGATGGCATCATTTGGAGCAGTCAAGTGCTGCTTCTTGCTCTGCAACAAGAGCTGGGTCTTCTTATTTGAGCTACAGACATGGGGATTTATACGTCTCCACGTGATTTTCCCTTGCAGAACCGAGGCCCAGAATCCCTATGCACAGCAGAGCTGGGACAAAGCGCACACATCTAGGGACGGTCCCAGAAAGAGCAGTGGGGACCCAAGTTGGGCTGAGTTGCCTGGTTTCCTGGTCCTGCAGCCTCTTATGCCCATAGCTGTGGCCACAGAGCCACCACCCTGGCTCTGAGGGTTGACCCCCAACCTCAGCTGAAGCTTCACCTAGACTCTTGGCTTGGGGGTCAACATCACCTGCAACTGGTCTCACAACAACTTGGCCTCTGCCTTGTACCCCAGATCCAACAGCTAGCCCTCTAGGCCATCAGGCTGGGCCCATCCTAGGACTGCAGAAGGTTGCCATAAGAGGAGCACAATCCTAGCTTGCTTCCCTGACAAGTAACAATAATAATCATAACTAACACCTTTTGAGCAGTTACTATGTACCAGGCACTATTCCAAGAGCTTTACATGTATCCTGTGACATAGGAACTCTTAGCATTACTCTCATTTTACAGATGAGGAACCTGAGGCACAGAGAGGTTAAGTAACTTGTCCAAGGTCACACAGCTAGCAAGTGGTAGAACTGGGATTCAGCCAAGTATAGAAGTCATACCCTCAAGTATATGACCACTGCCTTCCAGGGCTGCTGCCCTCTCCCCGTCTTCCCAGTCTTCCCAGGATTGTAGTCAGGCCTCCCAACCCCATAGCCTGTGGCTCTGCCTCTATGAGCTGCCTATCAGAGTCTCCTTCCCACATACCACCCACCTGCCTGATTCTGGCCCAGCCTCTGACCCTGGCCTCACTGGCCTTCCTGCCTTTCAGTCTGGGCCTTGGCTTCTTGCCGTCTGCTGGGACCTTCCTCCATTACCTGCCCTGCCCTGTCCAGGCATCTCTTCAGAACTGACAACATGGTTACTTCTGCTGGAGATTTAGCATAGTGCTGTCCAATAGAAATATAATGCAAACCACATATGGAATTTTCTAGTAGCTAAGTTAAAAAAGTAAAAGAAAACTCTGAAATTAATTTTAATAATATATTTTATTTCACTCAATATATCCAAAATATTATCATTTCAACATGTAATTAATATAAAAATTGTTAATGAGATATTTTACTTTCTTTTTTTCACACTCAGTCTTCCAAGTCCCATGTGTATTTTATTTGGAATACTCAGTTCCAACAAGGGCACTACCGTATTGAACAGCACAGAGGCAGAGTGTGGACCCGGAGGAACCCCGGGGACAGAGGATAACTAAAATAGCCCGGGGAGAGGTTGGTGTACCTTGCTGGGGAGGTAGAAAGGATACTGACTTGGGAGTTGCAGAGATGGGTTCTACTCTTGGTACTGATGCCAAGTCACTAGTGAGCTTGAGTAAACCCCTCACCTTCTCTGGATGTGACAATGAGAAGGCTGGCCTAAAGACCCTTCCCGCTTGAACATTCTACTCCCACATCCCTCCCCTCTCCCCTACACACCCATGGTATCTAGTTATCAGTAGAAACGAAGTCCAGAAAGTGATGAGCACCAGTAGAACCTCCTTTCTCCAGAACACAAAACTGTGGCCTCTACTGCCTCTTCTGGAAATATCCTGGCTATGTGGAGCTTGGCCTTTCATTCCTCATGACCAGTGGATGCTGCAACTTGGCCTTGGACTGTCACAGACAGACTCCTAAATCTGTGCAAATGGAGTCAGGTCATCTTTCCAATAACAGAAGCAGTTTGAGCAGAAGTGAGCCCCGTGGTGTCGCAGGCAGTCAGTTCTCGCCTTTTCAGAGAACCCGGCTGGCAGTGTTTCTCAGTCTTCGTTCACGCACATCCCCCTCCACGTTCTATGATTCCCACACCAACCAAAAGGACTCTGATACAAGCTGGACTTGCCGAAGGTTAGACCACAGGGAAAACATAGGTGTATTGAAGATGCTTTTACCAACTACACACACCCTTGGGAAGTCTATAATCCCCCGCTCCCACACCCCTACCTCCTGGACCAGCTCAGAGTCAACTGGCCTAAACTGAAACCCCGTAGCTGTTAGAGAAGTGTTTTTCCTAGGGTTCTGATCCTGAGATTGCAGGAGACAAGGGGATTTCCAAGTAACTTGGACTAGTTATAATCCAACTGGAACAATGTTGACCTATTAGAATGATTCCTCCAAAGAAAATACAGCGTGCTTAAAGTCATCATTGGAGTAAAGTGACCTTCTATCACCAAGGTCAAATGTCTGTAGAATTACAATAGCTATTCTATTTCCAGTTCATGACACGATTTTTCTTTGGTGATTCAAGACTTTGTTTATTAAGGTGGAATGGGCCAACGTATGTGTCTATAGAGGTAAAACCTTACAAATGGGAACCAGAACACAAAAAAGAGGACATTTTGCTTGGACATTACCTCTGAGAGCATTGTTTCAAGACTTGGTCTCAGCTCCTGCCTATGGGAGCTGTAGGCAAGTTTCTTCCCTCTGAGCTGTGGCACCCCCATCTGTAAGGTGGGACTAAACAGAGCCTGCCCAGCCCTATTGTGGCCCACAGTGGCTGTGAGGGAGGGCCCAAGGCGGTAGCTAACAGGTGGGAATGGATTTGTAGGCTTCCAAGTGTTGAGCACTTACGTGTGATCCTTACGAGATAGAAGGAAGAGAGATTAGGCACAAAGTTATTTCCAGGAATGGGCGTGATACATAGTTTAGCTCAACTCTAGATATGATTTCCAGTCATACACCAACTTGTTGCTAGACAGCTACTTCGAACTTGGAATCAGAAAGTGCCTTCTCAAAGGAACATGAGATTCCTTCTGAAGGCCCCAAATGGGAATATGTTCCAAAATTTGTTTACATATTATGTGATCCTTACTAGCGGTTATTTTCCCACTCAGAGGAAAACAGGGTACAAACGTGGAGATTCCTGTGTCCTCTGGCTATCTTCTGTATGTTCAGTGTCAACGGGGAGGATCAGAAAATGCTTTGTCTACTATAGTCCAGGGGTAGATCAGATAACTGGGAAGCAATGAGAGCCCAGGAGGGGTGAAAAGCATCCCTGAGGCAGAGGTGAGGCAGGAAGAGGCAAAGGATTTAAATATTTTGAATAGGATCTTAAACAGAATTATTAATAATATTTTTTAAAGAATATTGTGTCTGGCATTCTACCTTTTGAGAAAACACTTGTGCAAATATGAATCTTCATAACAACTCTGGAAAGCGAGAGCTATTATTATCTCCATTTTACTGCTGAGGAAGCTGAGGCCCAGAGAGGGTAAGTCATTCATCTAAAAACACACAGCTAGTAAATGACAGAGCTAGGATTTGAATCCTAGGTTGTATGATAATCAAGCTATTCTCTGCTCACACCGTGCTGCTCCTGACCCAGGGAGAATTGTGGACAAGCACGTAATAATGCTAACAGACTCATATAGTACTGTCCAGGCACTATTCTATATCCTTCATGCATATTAACTCACTTAATGCTCACTAAAACCCTATGAGGTAGGTACCATTATTATCCCCCTCATTGTATAGAACACTGAGGCACAAAGAAGTTAAGTCACTTATCTAAGGCCACCCCACTGCTAAGTGGCAGACCTGGGTTCTGCACCTGGCATCTGGCTCCAGAGCCTTTAACTACTTCCTCATGCCGTGTTTTAGGCCAGGCTGTGTTCCCCAGGTGGTGGCCTGAAGGAGTCACTACCTGTGAATCCCTGGGTTAGCGGCAGCAAGACCTCCTCTGCAGGCTGCATCCAGCATTCCTTCCCCAGGAGCATGAAGCCACAATGTCCACTTTTTAAGAACGCCCAGCCAAGCAGAAGCAAGCTCAGCCTGACAGAGAGGCAAGGTGGGGTAGTGAAAAGAATGTGGCCTCTGGCATCAGACAAACCTGAGTTGAAATCTTGTCTTTAGAAATTACTTTGTGACCTTGGGCAACTCGCTGAACTTCTCTGGATGTCAGTGTGCCACCGCTGAGGGCTGTTGTGAGAAGAAAATGAAATGGCTATATAGAAACGTGAATTATGTACTCTCAAGTGTTCTTGAAGGGTAGTTGTAATTGTTAGTTGTTCTATAGGGCTAAGTTCCTCTGCCCAGGCTGGGCCAAAGCTGCGACAAGGAGAAGTGGGCTTTAGAAATGCTAATGCCATGCGTGAGTGACAGGCCTCGGACAATGGAGGAGGGCGCTGTGAATGGGGCGGCCAGGCCTGGGAGCGGGGCTCCCCACGTGGGAGCCGAGTGGGGGAGGGGGCGGGACGAGGAGGCCGTTCCCAGCAGAGGGGCTCCGACTGGGCTAATTGGAAGGGGCTGGAGCTGCGGGGGCAGGAAGGGGGAGGGGATTACCGGCAGGTCGGCGCTGGTGGGGGGCGGGGCTCCCAGGAGGGGTCCCGCCAGGAGCGGAGATGGGGGGCTACAGGAGCCTTGGGCATGGGGCAGGGGGTGCAGCCCCACTGACATGGACACCTAGAGAAAAAGGGTGGGAGAGCTGGGAAAGAAGGCCCTGGCCTGGGCCTGCTGGGGGTGAGGATGGAGCAGGGGTTTCTGGGTTAGGCAACTCTAGGCCCAAGCCTGGGCTGGAGGTAGGAAAGACATGATAGCTAACTTCTAAACCCAGCTTGGATCCTGACCTCCTTGGGTTGACCTGGGAATCAGCCTCCCCTGTGTCAGGACAGAATCAGGGCTGGGTGGGTGGGGGTGTGTGTGTGTGTTTGAGTGATGGGCCCGCGGAGAGGAGGCAGAAGCTGGGTCTTAGCCTTCTCCTCTTCCCCCCTCCTCTTCCCCTTCATCTCTTCCCTTTCTTCCTCTCCCTTCAGTCCTATCCCTTTGCCCCCGCCCTGCACCATGAAGGCTGTTTTTGTTCCTCCTCCTGGCCTAGCCCCTGAGGTGTGCAAACAGGAAGGACCTCTCCCAGGGCAGTGAGTAAGGAGGGAAAAATGAGGTGTTGAAAAGATGACAAGTCGCCCTGTCAGAGCTCACCTTGGCAGGGAGCAGGCGGCAGGGGCTGGCGGGTGGTGGGAGGGGGGTCCTCCCTGGAAGCCAGCCTACATGTGCCCAGAGCCAGGCAAGCTGATCCTCAACAAGCAGGCACTGTGTATGCGTTTGTTTGGTTTAGAAAAGCGCCCCCGCCACACTCCCACCGTCAAAGATTTCTTCCTTTCCTTCCCAGTAGGAAAAGTAAAGGCCGCTGGGCCAGCGGTTTAGAGTGTGATTGAAGCGGGTGGGGCGATGGGAAGGGGCTGGTCAGGGGGCCCAAATCCCTCTTCTAAGCTCCAAGCCTTGTGTCCAACAGCCTCCTGGACATCCCCTTGCCTGTCTCAAAGGCACCTCCAACTTGACATCCTAAACTGAATTCATCGATGCTGCTTGCTCTCCGCACCCTGCATTCTGTCCCTCTTATGGGGTTCCTATCTCAGTAAATGACCTCATCATCCAGTCACCCAAAAGCCAAAATCTTGGGAGTCATCCAAGACTTCCTCATACCCCCAATTGGATCAGTCTACTCATCTGATCAGTTCTCCCTCTTATCTCTCAAGTCTGTTTCTTCTCTCCCTCCCCACGGCCACCACTCTATTTTAGTTTCACTCATTCAACAAGGATTTATTAAGCACCTACCAGGTTCCAGGCACAGCGCTACCCATTGAGGACTCAGCTGTGAACAAATCTGACCTGGCTCATGCTCCCGTGGAGTTTTGTGTCAGACGTGGCTGAGCTCACTGCAAAGGGATGGGGCTGACTGGACAAGCCAGCTTCTACAACTCTTCCCTCCAGAGCATAATGTTTATGTGCAGTGATTCTGAGGCCAGCCTGCCTGGGTTTGGATTATGACTGTACCACTTATAGCTGTGTGACCTTGGGCAAATCACTTATCTCTCTGTGCCTTGGTTTTCTCACATGGAAAATGAGGGTGATGATAGCACCCACCTCATAGAGCTACTCTATGGACTGCATATGTCGATATTTTTAAGTGCAAGCTCAGGGTTCTATTAGCATTATTAATTTTATTAAAGTATGGAGTGAGGCAGGGCCTGATAATAGACCAAGTTATAGGAGCCCAAAGGGAGGCCTGCTTGGGAGGCAATGGGTCAGGTCACAAGAATATGGCAGCAGATTCTTGCAATGGCCCTGTCAAGAAGTCAGCATGGAAAATCCAACAGAGTCCTGATTAGCTAGCAGAGGCCTGTCACAGGAAATCCAGGCCCAGAATCCAGAAATCCAAAGCGTAGGAAGCAAAGGGTTGCAGAGTAGTTACTGCCAGGAAGGCTGGGGTACCAGCCCCAGCTCTGCCACTTCCTAGCTGTGCGACCTTGAGCAGGTCATTTCCCCTTCTGAGCCTGTTTCCTAAGGATAGCAGTTAACCAGGATTGAGAACTTAACTTGCATCAGGCACTGTTCTCAGCACTTTAACTGCTCCCCTCAAAGGGAGCTACTATCAATTAATTCTCATTTTACAGATGAGAAAACTGAGGCACAGAGAGGTTAAGGCACTTGCCCAAGGTCACAGAGCAAGTGAAATGCAGAGCTGGGACTTGAAAGCAGGTATCTTTGAGACTAGTGATCAGAGCACCCTCCTTGTAGAGCTATTGTGAAAATTGCATGATATATTTCCAGAAGCGTTTGGTAGCAGGCTGGCAGGCTGCCCAGAGAGGATTGTCTCCAGACTGTGGGCTCCAGCCGCTGGGCTGAGGCTACAGACACTGGGCCAGCAAGGAGAAGCCTGCACCTCAGGCATCAACAGGACCAGGGCAGAGCCAGAGTCTCAGGGACAGGCCAGAATCAATCCCCCGGTCCGAAGCAGGGCTCAAGGTTAAGCCAGGGCTGGAGGCCAAGGGGACTGGAACTCCTGAGACTGTTTGAGGGCGGAGACCATCTTGGTCACTCTGGACTCCCCAGTGCTCCACCAAAGGAAGCACTTAATAAAGGTAGGAAGGGAATGCCACTTCTAGAGTGTCTCCTGTGTACTGCCACTGCGCTAGTCCCTCATGTCCTCTTCACAGAAGTCCCATGAGGTTATTATCCCCATTTTACTGATGAGGAAACTGAGGCTCAGAGAGGTGAAGTGACTCACACAAGGCCCAGAGCTAATAAGTAGTCAAGCGGCTCTTTGAACACAGAGAAGAGAAAAAAACAGAAAAGAGAAAGAACCCCTCCCATCCATGGCAGAGGAGGAAGGCACATTTTATCACTCCAATTATATACTTCTCTGGTGGTTGTGCGCCTCGCCACCTCCACCTCATGCTGTCCACCTGCAGCAAATGGACAAGCTCCACCTCTGCAGAACCCACACTGGACCAGGACTTGGGGTCCATCAGATCTGCACATGTATGTTCTAGGCTTTTGCTGACAACCTCAGGAACTGGGGCTGTAGAAGCACCCCCCCCACCCCCCACTGGCCTGAACCTGGCACTCTGGCACTCCTCCGCTTAGGAACAAAGAGACCAGCAGGAACTTTCGACTCCCACACATCCAGATGAGATCCCAGGCTGTGGCCACTCTCTTAGCAGGGAGGACTCAGGGCAAGCCGTGGGCTTTTCTTTCCCCAGTGCCCAGCCTGCGAGGGAGGAGTCAATGTGGCAGCCATGTCTAATGGGGGGGGGCCCATGATACAGAAGCTCCTTCATCTAGGCCTGAGGAGGGGTCAGGCCAGAGCTCAGGGAGGGGCCAGGGCAGACGCAGAGCCCATCCAGCCAGGACTAGCCCACATTCCTCAGCGAGCCTGGATGGGGTGGGCATGCTCAACAGGAAGCCAAGCCCTTCACCAAAATGGGTTCAGCCGCCATCTGTGCACACAGACAGCGGTAAGCAAAGGGTCTCGGCCAGCAGAGTCAATTGCACAGAAAAAAATAGCAAACATTTTGCTTCCTCCTCCTCCCCCATCTTGCCACACTCCACTTCCAAAGAGAATGTTGGAATCCTGCTAAGTAGTTTTCTCCAGACCAGGGCCAGGCATCCGGAGTCGGCCTTGCTAAGTTGCTGGAGAGAAAACGATGTACGTGGGGGGGATTCTTTCCACCCAGGGAGTAATGGTTTTTCTTCTGAGCCCTGGGTTCCTGCTGCTCCAGCCCAGAAAAAAGAGCCGGGAGAAATGGGAACAACCAACAACAAGCAGCCCCTTAGGCTTATATAGCGTATTTTGTCCATCTGTTATTTCATTTGCTCATTCCAACCACCCTATGAGATGGGGATTCTTTTGTCCCATTTTATAAATAAGCAAACCAAGGCTGAGAGAGGGTATGTGCCTTGCTCACCACTCACAGTTAATTAGCATGAAAATGGTTTCAGACACAGGTCTGACTCCAAATGCCATGGTCTTTCCACTAACCTGCCCTGCTAGCCCGCACTGCGGAAGGACTAGGGCAGCTGAGGAGTGCCTGCCTGGCTTCCCTCAGGACGAGCCGGCCTTGAGAGGTTTGAGTCAGTGTTCCAGTAACATTCCAATTTTCTTTTAACTTTTTCTCCCTGATCACATGCTTGTTGAAGAGAATTGAAGAAATGCCCCCAAAATAGAAAGAAGATTAAAATTACCTATAATCCCACCACTGAGAGAGAACCACTGTTAGCTAACATGACGGTAGATTTCCTGGTAATCTCTCTGTTATGCACACACACAATCTGGAGATGTCTTTTACATGGCTGAGATGGTAGTGGACTTGCTCTGGGTGCTGGGCCACCCTCCGGCCCCCACATCATGTTCTCATGAGGCCAGCTGCACTGTGGTTCCTCTTCTCCACATAAGGCCTGCTTGGGCCAAAGTGTCTAGTTTCCAGGGGCCCTGGCCTTGTGGCTGAGAGTCCTGGCTGTCATTTTCCCCCTTGTATCCTGACAATGAACTCCCCACCTCATTGCTGGAAGCCACCTGGGAGAATCCCTGTTCCACAACTCAAGGCCTAACACACACACACACCGTACTAGTTCATACTCCCCACCCCTGCTTTTGTTCATTCAGTTCCCTTTGCTTGAGCTCTCTGCCCTCCTGCCTCCTCCCTCCCTCCTCTCTCTTTTTCTCTATTGATCATATATACACATGGTAAAAAAAAAATCAAATTAATGAAAACTCCAAAGGGACAAAAGGTCATATGGTAAAAACCGAGGCTCCTCCTCACCCCTGACCTCAGTGCCTGTTTCTTGTATATCTTTCCAGAGACATTCTATGGACAGGTAAGCACTGATGTGCATGTATCTCCTGTGAAATATTCCTGGTAACTGGGCCCACTGTTCTCTGCCTCACTCCCTTAACTTCTTGGTTTTTAGATACTCTTACACAGCAAGCTGTAGATCTGCCTCATGCTGGGTAAAGGCTGTCTAGTGAAGCGTCTGCTAGCTGTGCCATAATTTATTTAACCAGGCCCCTAGTGATGGACATTCAAATGCTTTCCAGTCTCCTGCTACTACAAACAATGCAACAATAAATATCCTTGTACAAACAACCTTGTGCTTTGGCTCATGTAGGAGAAATTCTACTAGTGGAATTGCTGGGTCAGACTGTGCAGATTTTATTTTTTTTATTTTTTTTTGTTGTGAGGAAGATCAGCCCTGAGCTAACATCCATGCTAATCCTCCTCTTTTTGCTGAGGAAGAACAGCCCTGAGCTAACATCTATTGCCAATCCTCCTCCTTTTTTTTCCCTTTTTCTCCCCAAAGCCCCAGTAGATAGTTGTATGTCATAGTTGCACATCCTTCTAGTTGCTGTGTGTGGGACGTGGCCTCAGCATGGCCGGAGAAGCGGTGCGGCGGTGCGCGCCCGGGATCCGAACCGCTAAGCCACGGGGCTGGCCCCTAGTGTGCAGATTTTAAATGTTAATACATTTCACTAAAGGGCCCTTTAAACAAACCAATTGACACTCCCACTGATAGATAATGTTTGAAAGGGCCCATCCTCCCCTCCCTCCCCCGCTCCTTTCTTCACCTGGCTAAGTGATGCCTCCTTTTTCACCAGGATGCCTCCAATGAGCAGCCCCCTTCCCAGCACAGCCAGCCAGGCTCTTTGCTTCTGGGTCACCCTGTGTCTGCCTCCACGTAGCACTTTCCAAAGAAGGTTGCAATCCTCTCTTCACAAGTCTGTTTCCCACACTAGACTTTGAGCTCTTTGAGGGAAGGACTAAGCCTTATTCATCTCTTACAGGCCCTGGTCTAACACACCACAGGCAGGAGGTCAATAAATATTTGTTGAACTAAACTAGTCGGCTCTGAATCCCCAGCTCCAAGTGTAGAGTGGGCAGAAACACGTTTGCTGAATGCAAGCACGGTCTAAGCTGAACAGTGCCTTGCGCTCGGTTCCCCTGGGTCCCTGGAGATTTGTTGTCATGCATTTGGTGTCCAGTGCCTACCTTCCACTAGGCTGACTCCCAGGCCTTGCTTCCGCCACATTCCTCCGACTCTCTCTAAGCAGTTACTGTCTCCCAGTCCCCAGCTCCTGTGGAAGAACCCCTCTATGATTCTGTGTCTTGTTTCTCCTCCTCCTCCTCTTCTTCCTCCACCCGGATGCCTGGAGCCCTCTTGTCTGGCTGCCCCCAGGCTGTTCTTGCCTGGTCCATCAGTGTCCTGCTGGGAGGCTGGCAGCCTGTGGTGGCTGTGACCAGAACACCTCAACGGGGTCTACCTGGAGCCCGCCTGGGCTTTTACGATGGGGACCAGATTCCTACCCACTCCTCACCACACTGGGGCTGAGACAGGTGCAGAGAAAACATCCCTGCTGTCCTCCCCCACCAAGCAAACATACTCCTACTCTCTCTTCAGAACTGCTACCACCTTTCTGAACCTTGGTCTCCTTATCGTTCACCTTCTGGTGTTGGGAGGATCCAGTGACATTACTGAACGTGAAAGGGTCTAGGGAACTCTTATCCGAATGTAAGGCATTATGAAGCTTCACTAACGTTTTTGCACCCTCTTTGGGATAGTGAAGTCTGGAGGGAGGAAATGTGATGAGAGGCATGCAGGGGTCAGCAGAAACCTGCAGTGATGACGTGCCTAGCTGCAAGTCCCATTCCACAGATGCGAACGCCAAGGCAGGCTCCAAGTGTTGCTCATGGGTCCCAGAACCTGGCTTGCTCTATGCCAGGCCTCGTCCGAGGCTGGGGCCAGGTGGCAGATGGACAAGTGTCCTATCAGTCTCTTGTTTGTCAGAGGTTCAACCCAGGCCAAAGAGGAGTGTGCTGAGGCTGGTTGCCACGTATTTCTTCATCTTCAAAGATGAGCAGCACTTTCTAGCCTCTGAAACACTGGGGATTCAGCAGGACGAACAGAAAATGAGACAGAGGGAGGGAGGACAAGAGAATGGCAGATGGGGGGGAGGAGGGGCGTCAGGGCCTGCAAAGGCTGGAGGGGAGAGTAGGGCTAAGGCTGGGTTAGACGCACCTGGTTGGGCCAGGCCCCCAGGACTCCTTCTGGGTTCTCTAAACACAACCCCTGCCCTGAGCCTCCATTGGGAGAGGAACTCATTCATCCTGTCACCAAGTGTTACTGTACACTTTTGAGCCAAGCACTGAGTGCCAGGACTATGGAAACAACTCAGACATAGATAGCTCCTGACCTCAAGGATTCAGAGTTGGGATACAAAGAGGGAAGGAGCTAGGGGTATCAGAAAATATTGT
This sequence comes from Ceratotherium simum simum, assembly GCF_057802395.1. NCBI lineage: Eukaryota > Metazoa > Chordata > Mammalia > Perissodactyla > Rhinocerotidae > Ceratotherium > Ceratotherium simum. The sequence continues at coordinate 75,194,637 of NC_141940.1, read as the reverse complement.
TTTCAGGATCTGTCATGTGAACAGGACTTTTCAAAGGATGGATAGAATTGACAGGGCTGGAAAGGACTTGTCAGGTCAGAGGTCCAGGCACAAATGTAGAAAGATCTAGCTGGAACAGAGGGCTAAGAGAAAGTAGTGCCTTAGAGCCAGGAAGGGCCTTATGACGGTTCAGCTATAGTGCCAGCTGGTGGGAACACCTCAGGAAGCTGGGGTGCTCTCTCACAAGATGTAGTGGTTTATGCTCCAAATCAGTGACCAAAATGTGAGGCTCTTTATTCCACAGGCAGGAAACAAATCTAGAAACCAAGAAGTGTAGTGTAGTGGGTGGCATCTTCGATGAATACGCCAAATAACCTACTCTCAGAAATGACTGCTTTGTGTGTAACAGCCCCCAAGGCCTGCTGTTCTAGAACCACGTTCTAGAACCATGGCTCCAGGTGCCAATAATGGGGCCACTGCATTGTAAACAGAAATTGCCTGACCCATAGCCATTTGGGACATCTAGTATAACTAGGAAAACAGGCACAAAAGTGGGCTACGGTGCTGGCAAGCGTGCCATTTGGGGTTCTTAGTTACAAACACCAGAAACCAAGTCTAGTTAATTGAAGCAGAACAGTTTTATTAGAAAGCTATGGGGGAGCTTGGGGAATTGGCAAGGAGGCTGGAGAATCAGAAACTGGCAGGAACAAGAGAACTAAGCAGCCAAGGACACAGCCACATCCTGCACAGGAGCTTTCGGCTGCCAGCACTGTCAGCACGGGCCCATAGCACTGCCGCCACCACCAAAGTCATCACCACAGCAGCACAGGAGCAAATGCTTCACCACCCCAGTTCCTCGGACTTCCTCCCTCCAGATTTAAAGTACTGGACACGAATGTCTGATGCACTTAGCTGAGGTCCCAGGCCCAAGTCCCAGTTGCTCGGGTCCCAGAGCCTAGGGCTCAGGTCTCAGGCCTTGTGGGTGTTCCTAGTTGGGAGAGCCTTACCTCCAGCATGAGGCTTTGCAGCGACAGGCTTCTCCAACACCAACTGGGGACTGCAGGTGCTAGGGAGGAGTCCCTTTCTGTGAATGTACTAATTCTGACTAGAAGGAAATTAGGGCTTCTGCTATCTAAGGGAGCAGGAAGGAATATGACCAGGACCCAAGGGCGCTTCTAACATACCTCCTTGTGTGGTGCCAGTCAGGGCACAGAAAAGGTTAATATTAGGCAAACCACCACAACCCCACCCAACAAGGGCCCTCCAAGAGCGCAGACTTCTGAGACTCCATGATACCTGTGGTGCTGGCTGAACGCCAAAGGGGAACAGATTGGCTGTGAGGGATGAAGTTATAAATATCAGCTTGACCAGTTGCAGAAAAAAAGGACTGTGGCTTCCACCCATATTTCCATACTTGCAGTGAGAGAATCATAATTATCTCTTCCTTTTTTATTAAATTGGAAATTTTTTTGGTTTTACTTATTTTGTTAATATTCATGAAAATACATTGACACTGTCAAAAAAAATCAAGCAAATTAATTATTTTGGGTGAAAAAATCAAAAGCCCCTTCCTCACTCCTTTCCCCCAACCTCTTGTCCCTCCCCTGTGGTACCCACTGCCATCTGTTTAGGTACATCGTTCCAGACACTTTTATGCATTTTCATATATAGTTTGGTTTTGTAAGGTTTTATTTTACATAAAGACTGTACACATTGCTCTACAATATGTTTTTTTTACTTAACATTATGTCTTGGAGATCTTTCCATATCAGTACATACAGTTTTTAACTGCTGCATAGTATTAACTCCATTCTCCCCAAGTATTTAAGCTGGGCTGAAGGACACGCACCACTTTACATTGCGCAAGACAGCTACTCCCCAAACTGCTCTTCAGAAAGGCTGGTATCATTTACATTCGCACCAACAGCATGAGTGTTCCCATTTCTTCTCTTCCTAGCCCAAACTAGATATTATCACAGAGAAAAACTATTGCTTTCTGAGGGACACAATATATTTCATTGTGGTGTTAATTTATATGTCACTGATTGCCAGTGAGGTTGAACGTGAACAGTATCCAGGCTGTTGAAGCTGAAAACAGCTCTCAAAAAGCGTTGGTAGGAGCATAAAGTAGTACAATCCCTTTGGAAAGCAGTTTGACAATATCTAGTTAGGATAAAGATGCTCAAACCTGAAGACCCCAAAATTTCACCTCCAATCCTAAGACTGAGAAATTTCATCTCCATGTACTTACCCCTAGAGAAACTCACACAGGTGCACAAAGAGACATCTTTTAGATATGTTCATTGCCGCAAAATACTGGGAAGAACCTAAATGTCCACCAATACGGGAATGGATAAATAAATTGTCGTAATTCATACAATTGAATATTTAGTATACAGCAGTTGAAATGCATGAACTAGATCTACATGTATCAAAATGGCTAAATCTCAAAAACAGTGTTGAGTGAAAAAATCAAGTTGTAAAACAATACATACATTCTATCAATTATGTCCATTTAAAAAACAAACACTCTATATTGGTTATGGATATATACACACACACATATACATACACATGTACACATATACATACACACATATGTCTAAAAACATAGACGAGAAGTAAACACACCATTTCCTGGGTAGTGCTTACCTCTGTGGAGGAAGGAAGGTCAATATGACGGGTGAGGAACTTCACCTGTGCCTGAAAACTTCTATTTATTGGAGAGAGATCTGAAGCCAATATGGCCAAATGTTAAAAATTGTTCACTCTGTGTAGGTGGGGACCCATATTTTCTGCAGCACTTGTCTGGCATATATTTTTCTATTCCTTTTGTGTCACTGTGTTAAGGTATCCAATCAGCAGACAGCTTTTTTTTTTTTTAACCCATTCCCTCTGATAGTTTCTATTTTCTAAAATGGAATTTTAACTCCTTCACCCCTGCACTCAGTTTGGATTTATTCCTACCATTGTTCTTTATTTTTACATTGCTTTCTCGTTGTTTCTTTCCTTCCCATAGACTGACAGAGTATTCTCTATATGACCTTTACCCCATAATTAGTTTGACAATCATACACCTTATTCCTACCTTTAAAAATAATTACTGTTAATTTTTTGCTGTTGTTGGAGTCAGCATTTCCAGTGAAACTAAAGTTTTTCTACTGTAGGGAAAAAAACTATTTTTGAAGCAAATGCAAGGGATCAATTATAAAGTCACTTAGTACCACCATTTTAGACAAAACCAAACAACTCCACTATACCATGTAAAACCAAAAGAACTTTAATAAGCTTTTACAGCACTGCAATTACAGGAACATTAACCCATAACATGCAACAGAAATGATGATGCCTTTTGGACATATTTAACAGATAAACCTGACGTTACAATTAACAACAACATATTCTACTGAAGAAAACAAATGCAATTTATTTCAACTTTCAGGCTAGAAAATGTATGTTCTCACTGCAATCTCAAGTAGCATTTAGAAAGTTTAGTTTTCCCTTTCTAACCTCTAAAATACAATATGAATTTTAATACAATCGTATACAATCGTTTTCACATTGGAAATAATCACAAGAAATCAACAGGTGTAGATTAATCGACTGATTGGTTTCATTTCAATTGTTAATTTCGAGAGGGCTCCTGCAGTATTGTGGATTTCAGATGGGGAAAATCATCAGACCAGGAGTAAAGAGCCTTGGTCTTAGAGTGGGGGAGGGAACATGCAGCGGCACACAGGGCAGGTGCCTGACTTCTGAAGCCAGATGGACACGCACGGCTTGTGGAAATAGTGGTGGCACGGCAGCTCGGTTGCCACCTCCCCCTTCACATATTCACTACAACAGATAGGGCAACACATTTCCTGCCCCACCGCACTGTGATCTTCAGTGACCAAGATCTCGGGAAGAGCGTCGATGCTCTCCTTGCTCGCTGGTGGATTGGCCACCTCCACATCCACCGCGAGAGACTCCAAGTGTGCAAGGGCAGTTTCCATTGCCTGGGCCAGGCGTTCTTCAAGTGCCATGTACGTGAGGAACTGAGGATCCACATAGGAAATGGCTTCGGCCACCCCCAACCCATCTGCAAACCCATCAAAGAGGCTCCAATCCACTTCTAGGTCTTCACTCACACTGGAGTCATCTTCAAGGTTGTTGTTTCCATCCAGCATGAACACTCCAGGCTGCAGAAACTCCTGACCAGAATCATTATCCCCCTCACTGCTACTCTCATTTTCATTGTATTGAAGCCAAGGAACTTCTTCTTCTGGGGATGCCCGCTCCTCCTCCTGAAGAGATGGTCCTCGAACTTCTTCAAGTTCATTGCTGTCAGCACTGACACTAGCACTGGGGCTGGCGCTAGCACTGGCACTGGCATTCACTCTGGCTTGCTCAGGTTCATGCTCTTCTCTCCCTGGCAGAGTCTCCCAGCTTTCACCACTGGATGACAGATTTTGCTCCCGACCTCGATATTTCCGACGCAGAGCAGCAGTCCACTCTTTGTCACTGTCAGAGTCTTCATCAAAATATTTGTAGTAATCATCGCTGTACGTCCAGAAGTCAGGGTCAGCCATGGTTCGTCGCCATCTCGGCACCTTTTCTGGTTTCACTTGGTCATTCCTGGCTTCCCTCTTGTCTTCAGGGTACTCAGGCTCAGAGTAGCCACTTGAACTCTCGCCTCTGCCTCTTTTGGCTAGGCTATCCGAGTGGCCGTCATCAGTGTTGGCAGTATCCCTCCACCTGGAAGTACTGTGTGGCATATCATCATCATCATCAGTATCAAAAAATATTTTTGGTTTCACACAGTTTGGGCTTGCCAGATTTCTGATTTTGGGCCTCACCACTGGTTCCTCTGCACCCTTTGGGGTGTTTTCCCCACCACCACAAATACTCACAGGAGCCCTGCCCGGACGTGCAGGCAAATTCTGCTCCTGTCTCTCCCGCTCCAGGCTGTTACCATTTGTAGCCACTTTGCCTTCATCAGCAGGTGTCTGAGAGACCATGCTATTTTGCTGCAGAAACTCAGCTCGGCTAGCAGAGCATCTTGCTGCAGGGGCTGGGTCTAACTTGTCAAGCTCCTCTCTCACATCATGGTTAAAACTAGAGAACTGTGGGGGCACCCCAGTCAGAGACCTCACCCCTTTCTCTGGGTCATACAGCTTATCATCTTTAAACTTGCCAGTTTTCCCTCTCACTGGTGCTCGCTCAACAGGCCCAGCCCCCTCCTCCTCACTATCATCTGCCCCGAAAGAGTCAACATGTCCATAAGCCATTCCTCTTCTGCTACCCGAAGCCCTGTACTCGCGTGGCGGGTACCTGGTGTAGTCCTCATTGTCAACATTCAGGCTGGTTCCCGAGCTCTCACTGTCGTCCCAACTACGACGAGTGGTGGAAAATGGCGAGCGGCTCCTCTTGGTGGTTTGACTGGGGGCTGATCTGTGCATTGAGACTTCAGATGTCGTCTTTCTCTGGCTGGAAATTCTTTCCTGCTGGCTCGTGGACGGCCTGAAACTGACATAAGCATGCCTCCTTCCATACCTCCTGCCTGTGTTGGACTGATACCCTCCTGCTGGCTTGGGCCATACAGGCTTGCTAGATTCCTGACCCATTGCTCTGACTTAGGAGGGTTTCCAATACAGCTGGGGCTCGAGTGGAAAGGCTCCTGCTCCCTGTACACACTTTGGAGATGGGAAAGTCAAATCAGTTCAGAATAAAGGAGCAGGGAGATTTACTTTCACTTCAGCAGGCAGGTAACAGAAAGAATAAGGGGCCTTTTAAATTAGTTTCACTTTCTTCTAAGGCCTGGAGTAGCATTCCAGTGACTGTCAGGTGTAGACCTGGAACACATTTTTAATGTTGGCAAAATGATTACAAAACTGGATTTGCAGGAAAGCCACACTTAGAGGAGAATCTGACAGAAGACGGGGGGGTGACTGGATGCTTGGAAGGGGGGTGAAGTACTGTGGAATTGTGCCAACATGGGAAGAAGAAAGGCTGCTGCAGGTTTTTTACGGGGTGTCTGCGTTTTTTGGAGCCCTGCAGACACACAGGAGAAATGCAAATTGGAAAAGGGTGGAAAATATAGATCACCATGTGTGCAGGAGTGCCTATGTGTCTAGCAGGAGGAGAGGAGCAGGTGGAAGGGGGACCAGCAATCATGCAGTGGAGAGATGTCTGTGTTTGTAGGGGGAAGGAGCATGTGACAGTGACATTGGGAAGAGGTGTGAGTGTCAGAATGAGACCCATTCTGAATGTGAGTATGAAAATGACAGGTGTGGATGGGGTGGCTTTAGAGGAGAGAGGTGTGTGTGAGTATGAGAGAGAGAATGTGTGTGTGGTGTTGTATGTATGGCAGCTGGAACTCTATGCAGGGATGCCTGTGTTTATGCATCTGTGGCAGGCAAGGAAGGGTACGGTGGCATTGGACAGGGACGTCCATGAGTTTGTGTGTGTGTTCATCAAAATGGGAGGCAACAATGGAGAAATGTCAATATGAGCAAATGCATCGATGAGGACAGCACTGGAGAGGGATGTGCTTGTGGCGGGCAGGCGGAACAGGGGCCAGCAATCAAAGAAGGTCTGTATGCATGAATGTGGCTAGCAGGGAAGGGGGTGGCGTCCCTGGAAAAGGATTTATGTGAGTGTGAGTGTGTGCACCACAGGGGCCAGCAAAGGAGGGCTGTCTGTGCATACAAGTAGCAGACAGGGAACAGGAGAGGGGAGCATTTAAGAGGGGTGTGTGAACAAGTGTGTGTGGGGGCATATGTATGTAAGCGGCATATGAAAGAGGAGCCAGCAATTGAAGGATATCCTTATGTGTGTATGTGGCAGGCAGGGGATAAGATGGTCCCAGAGGGAGGGTGAGTGTGTGAGTGTGTGTGTTCTCCAGAGCATGAAGAGGCAGAAGGAGGAGGGGGCCGCTTCTGGAAGTGTGTATGGGACAGGAAGTGAGAGGTAGGGAAAGGCACTGGACGGTATGACAATGTGTGAAAGGGTGTGTGTGCGTGTGTGTGTCCATGCATGCGAGGGGGAGGGGATGCATCGCAACCTTGAGTATGGGGAGATGGAGAGGGGGCTGCAATGGAAGGTTTCTGTGCGTCTGTGTGCGTATGTGTGTGTGCATGTGTGTATGTGTGTGTATACGCGTGCATGTGTGTGTGTGTGTGTCCCCATGTGCGCACTTGGAGACATGGGGGTGGGGGCGGCGCAATGTCATAGTGAGAGACAGTAAAATGTTATCAGTCCAAAGGGTAGATCCAAACCAAACAGATATGACAGGGAAGGGGGAAAAAGAAAGAAAAGGGCGTATGTGGATATAGTTTTCCCTGGGGGAATAATTTGTTTTTCTGCCAATTCTTTTCCTGGGAACAATATATTTACCTAAAAATCTTAACAATTTACCATTCAGCAAAACAACTGCAAAATGGGGGAAGAAAGGCCACGGAGTGCTGCGCAAAGGGGCCAAGAAGGGAGGAAGGAGGAGAGGGGAGGAGAGGCAGAGAGAGGTGGGAGAGGGCCGTGACACCACTCCCCTCTCATATAGCGATTAAAGCCATTCAAGTGGGGGCCGCGCCACACGAAAGGGGCTGGAGGACGGAGGATGGAGCCCCAAAACAGGCCAATGGAGGACACAGGCCTCACTCTGCAGTCAGGTCCCGCGTCCGCCCCACCCCTTCCCGAGGGGCGAGTCTGAAAATCTGTCCTATAGAGCCCCCCACAATTCTCGCCTCCGTGCCCAGCCACTCGCCCATGCCCGGCCAGTCGTCCCACTGCCGCGTCTGAATGAATCGAGGAAAGAAACCGCCTTTCACTCACCCAGTCCCGACCCCCGCACGCTCTCGAGAGGAACAGAGCTCTCAGACCTCCGACCGCCACGACCGCCAGAGCCGCTGCTCCCGGGTCTCCAGCTCCTCCCCCGCCAGACAGCAGTGGGGCGGGCGGCGACTGCGGCGGCGGAAGTGGTTGTGGCGTCGGCTGGGGCCCGCCCCCTTGATGTGGCGGGGGTGGCAGCCGCTCTCGACAAATCAAGGAGGGCTCGAAAGCATTATTTCATTTTAAATGATGAAATCGTCAAGGATACAGAAAAGGACAGCGAAAAATGTAACCAACAGCCAGCTTTAACAAATGTTAAACATTTAGCCATATTCCCTTCTGTTCTGGGTTTTTTTTTTTTCCAGTAAAATGAAATCTGCAAATTCTTTCTGATTAATTCCAATGTGAAAGTAATTATATGACTATATCATATCCTATGTTATGTGGTATGGCTTGTACTGGAAGTATTAAAAATGTGAAACTGTATTTAGGGTTGCAGTAAGCTTAAATTTTTTTAACCTGGTGGTTGAAGCAAATTGAACTGTTTACAGTAGAATTGTTGTTGTTAATCGCAAAATCAAGTTTCTTGACTGAAATGAAAAGAAATGATCGATCATGAAGCACACACGGGTTCACATTCTGGTAATTGAATTGCTGTGCCTTTTAGAGTTATACAATTTTCTTAAACTCTGAACTCTTTTTTATAAATCGCACTTTACAATGTTATCTCTAATATTTACATTGAATGTCAAGACATCTATGTTCACAACAATAAGAAAGCTTTGTTCTTACTGGAAATAAAATGTAAAATAGAAGAACAAGAAATTTTAAGGGTAACAATAGAATAGAAATAGGCTGTATAACTTTCAAACCATTAAAGAAATAATATGTAGAACAAAGAGAAAAACTCAGTCTAACAAAGAGTAGAAATGGGGTGGGAGGCAGCAAGAAAGGATGTTAAAAAATAAAAAACAAAGGGCAGGAATAAATGCAAATACATCAGTATGTATTATGGGTTAATATCTCCTATAAAAAAGCAAACTCTCATTTTGAGCATTTCGTTTTTAGAAATCCAGTTATATGCTGTTTATATGAGTTTCACCTAAAGCAGAAATAGGAATAGAAAATATATGCCAGTTAAATACTAGCGGGAAGGAAGGAAGGAAGGAAGAAAAGAAGAAAGGGAGGAAAGGAGGGAGGGAGAGAGGAGAAGGAAGGAATTTAGGGGAAAAAAAAGAGAAGGAAAGAAGGAAGAAAGGAAAGATACATGTAGAAATATTAATATCAGAAAAATCCAAAACCCAAAGTAAAAAGCATTAAAGAGAACAAAACAGGTTGTTTCATTCACTGAGAAGATATAGTCACTAAAATTTATATGCCAAACAATGTAATTTCAAAATAAATGAGGCAAATATTATTAGAAATGTAAAGAGAGATGAAAAAGTCTGCAATTATTGTGAGAGATTCAACCGCACTTGTTATGGTATAGATAGATCACATAGACTGCAAAGAAACAAGGATATAGAGAGATTGAACAACACACTGAACAAGCCTGATCTAATGTATACATATTTTTTGGACTCAAGAAATGATGTATTTTTTTATAAAAAATATTTCAAACATACAGAAAAGTACAGAGTATTAAATGCATATTTGCATGTACCCGTCACACAGGGTGAGAAAATTTTATTTTCTTCAGATCCTCAGATCCTTCTGTTTTTGAAACAAAATATTAGAGTTGAAGCTCTCACTTTATTCTATTCATCTTCTTTTCCCAAAAGAAGCACTGTTTAGAAGTTTCCTTCTTGTCCGTGTTTTTCTTTTTCTACATATGTATATATCCATAACCAATACACATTATTCTTTTATGTATTTTAAATTATTTAAATGTTATTATAATAAATACATTCTTTTGCAACTTAAATTTTCACTTATTATTTTTTTTGAAATTTAGCAATTTGATACATTTAGATCTAGGTCATGCATTTTAACTGCTGAATACTATTGTATTAATTTTCCAATATAGTATTACTATAATATATTATATGGACATCTGTTGCATCAATTATCCAATTTCTTTATCTCTTTCCCTGCTGATAGACTTGGGTTGTTTCTGTTTTGTGCAATTATAAATGAGGATTTAATGAACATCCTAGCACATGGCTCCTCGTGCCCATATGGATGAGTTTCTCTGGGGCAAACCTTCCCAACTGGGTAATGGGTATTCTGACATATCAATGCCCTTAGCTCTCCAGGAAGATGGGCCTGGCTTCACTCAGCTGCTGCCCTGGGGACTGTTGCCTCTGGCTAAGAGCAGACTGTCTGTTCATCCCAATGAACTGGCACAATTATTAGCATTTTAACATATGCTCTGACGTGAAAAAGATTGGAAAAAATTGCTCCAGTGTATGTACATTGAAGTGAAATTTCTGGGTCAAAGGGTATATACTAGTTATCTATTGCTGTGTAACAAATTGCCCCAAAACTTAGCAGCTTAAAAAAACAAAGATTTATTACATCAGAGTTTCTGTGGGTTAGGAATCTATGCACGGCTTAGCAGGGTGCCTCTGGTTCGAAGTCTCTCATGAAGTTGCACTCCAACTGTCATCTGGGGCTGCAGTTTCATTTGCAGGCTTAATTGAGGAGTGAGGTCCACATCAAAGCTCTTTTACTTGGCTGTTGGCAGGCTCAGAAAATCCACTTCCAAGCTCACTCATGTGGTTGCTGTCGGGCTTCAATTCCTTGTCATGTGGGCCTGTCCACGGGCTTCCTGAGTCTCCTCACAACATGGCAGTCGGTGAGAGAAACAGCCAAAGAGCACCTAAGATGGAAGACATAGTCCTTCTATGACTTAAGCTCAGAAGTGACATCCCAACACTTTTGCCATATCCTATTCATTAAAAGCGAGCCACAGAATTTGTCCATTTCATCTAAGTTATCAAATTTGTAGGCATGGAGCTGTTCATAATATGTCTTTATTATCCTTTTGATGTCCGTGTGATCAGTAGTAATGGCTCCTCTTTCATTTCTGTTATTCGTAATTTTGTCTATTCTCTTTTTTCTTTTCTTTTTTTAAGTAGGGGCAGTATCTTTTTTTTTTGGCAGGGAAAGATTCACCCTGAGCTAACATCTGTTGCCAATCTTCCTCTTTTATTTTCCTCCCCAAAGCCCTAGAGCACAGTTGTATATCCTAGTTGTAAGTCATTCTAGTTCTTCAATGTGAGCCCCTGCCACAGCATGGCAACTGATAGACGGGTGGTGTGGTTCCACTACCAGGAAATAAACCTGGGCTGCCAAAGCAGTAAGAGCACCAAACTTTAACCACTAGAGCATCAGGGCTGGCTCTACTCTCTTTTTTTCGTGGTGAGCCTGGCTAGAGACTTACCAATCTTATTGATCTTTTCAAAGAATCAGCTTTTGGTTTTGTTGATATTCTCTATTGTTCTGTTTTCAATTTCATTTATTTCTGCTCTTTTGTTATTTTCCTCTGCTTACTTTTGATTTAATTTGCTTTTCTTTTTCTAGTTTCCTAAAGTGGAAGCTTAGATTATTGATTTTAGATCCTTCTTCTTTTCTAATATATGTATTCAATGTTATAAATTTCCCTCTAAGCACTGCTTTTACTGCATCCCACAAATTTTGTTGTTATAGTTTCATTTTCACTTATTTCAAAATATTTTTTCAATTTCTCTTAAGACTTCTTCTTAACCCATATGTTATTTAGAAATGCGTTGTTTAATCTCCAAATATTTGGGAATTTTCCAGCTATCTTTCCGTTATTGATTTCTAATTTAATTCCACTGTGGTCTGAGAGCACACTTTGTATAATATCTATTCTTTTAAATTTGTTAAGGTGTATTTTCTGGCCCAGGATGTGGTCTATCTTGGTGCATATTCCATGTGAGCTTGAGAAGAAAGTGTATTCTGCTGTTGTTGAATGAAGTAGTCTATAAATATCAATTAGATCCAGGTGATTGGTGGTGCTATTCAGTTCAACCGTAGCCTTACTGATTTTCTGCCTGCTGGATTTGTCAATTATTGATGGAGGGGTGTTGAAGTCTCCAACTATAATAGTGGATTCATCTATTTTTCCTTGTAGTCCTACCCATTTTTGCCTCATGTATTTTGATGCCTTTTTGTCAGGTGCATACACATTAAGGACTGTTATGTCTTCTTGGAGAATTGACCCCTTTTATCATTATGTAATGCCCCTATTTATCCCTGATAATTTTCCTTGTTCTGAAATCTGTTTTGTCTGGAATTAACATAGCTACTCCAGCTTTCTTTTTATTAATGTTAGCATGTATCTCTTCCTGTATCCATTTACTTTTTTTTTTTTTTTTAAAGATTTTATTTATTTATTTTTCCCCCAAAGCCCCAGTACATAGTTGTCTGTCATAGCTGTACATCCTTCTAGTTGCTGTATGTGGGATGCGGCCTCAGCATGGCTGGAGGAGTGGTGCCTCGGTGCGCACCTGGGATCCGAACCCGGGCCGCCGGCAGCGGAGAGCACGCACTTAACCGCTAAGCCACGGGGCCGGCCCCCCTATCCATTTACTTTTAATCTGTGTCTTTATATCTAAAATGGGTTTCTTGTAGAAAACATATAGTTGGGTCTTTTTTTATTTTTATTTTTATTTTTTGTGTGTGTGAGGAAGATCAGCCCTGAGCTAACATCCATGCTAATCCTCCTCCTTTTGCTGAGGAAGACCGGCTCTGAGCTAACATCTATTGCCAATCCTCCTTCTTTTTTTTTCCCCAAAGCCCCAGTGGATAGTTGTATGTTATAGTTGCACATCCTTCTAGTTGCTGTATGTGGGATGCGGCCTCAGCATGGCCGGAGAAGCGGTGTGTCAGTGCGCGCCCGGGATCCGAACCCGGGGCCGCCAGTAGTGGAGCGTGCACACTCAACCACTAAGCCACAGGGCCGGCCCTGGGTCTTTTTTAAAATCCATTCTGATAGTCTCTGCCTTTTAATTGGTGTAGTTAGACCATTCACATTTAAAGTGATTATTGTTATGGTTGGATTAATATGTACCGTATTTGTAACTGTTTCCTATTCATTGTCCTTGTTCTTTGTTTGTTTCTCTCTTTTTGTCTTCCATTCTTTTTCTCTCTTCTCTGATTTTAATTGAGCACTTTATATGATTCCATTTTCTCACCTCTCTTAGGATTTCAATTATATTTCTTATTTTTACATTTTTTTAGTGGTTGCCCTAGAGTTTGCAATATACATTTACAACTAATCCAAGCCCACTTTCAAATGACACTATACTACTTCATGGGTAGTGCATGTACCTTATAACAGAGTATTCCCAATTCCTTCCTCCTGTCCCTTATAACACCACTGTCATTCATTTCACTTATCTGTAGGCTATAATCATCCAATACATTGTTGCTATTATTATTTTTTGAACAAACTATTATCTGTTAGGTCAGTTAAGAATAAGAAAAATGGAAGATTTTATTTTATTTATACCTTTATTTATTCCTTCTCAAACACTCTCCCTTTTTTAATGTAGATCCAAGTTTCTGACCTATATTCTTCTTCTTTCTGAAGAACTTCTTTTAACAATTCTTCAAGGCAGATCTCAGAAGTGACATCCTAATGCTTTTACCATACTTTGTTTATTAAAAGTGAATTACTAGGTCTAGCCCACACTCAAGGGGAGGAGATTACACAAGGGCAGAAATTCCAGGAGGTAGGGGTTATTGGGACAGGAGGAGGTAGGAGAATTTCAACTTCAATAGGTATTGCCAATCTGCTTTCCAAAGTGGTTATACCAATGTACATTCCCACCTGCAGTTTATTCACATCAGTGTTTCTCCACATCCCACTACTCTTGATACATTCAGACTTTAAAATTGTTGCCAATCTGATGAATATGGAATATTGTTGTTTGCTTTGTTTTTCCCTAAATTACTAGAGAAGTTAAGCATCTTTTCACATTTGTTGGCCATTTAGATTTCTTCTTCTCTGAATTGTTTGTCCATATATTTTGTCCATTTTTCTATTAAAGTTATTTTTCTTATTATTGATTTCTAGGAATTCTTTATATATTCTGGATACCAGATGTCAGTTATATTTGTACAGTTGCAAATATCTTCTCCTAGTTGGTGTTTTCTTTAAATGTAAATATGAAATTATTAAAGTAGTTAAAATAAACTATGGGGGAATGTTTTTTACAGTCCTGAAGTAGAGAAGATCTCTGTAAGTTTGACAAAATATACACGAGCAAAAAAAGAAAAGGTTCAACTACAGGAAAACAAAATCTTCTGGCAGGCAAAAATATATATAAACAAAGAATTCTAAGTAAAGTAAAAAACAAATGAAAATCTTGGGGAAATATTTGGTGCTAATTTCACAGACAAAGGGCTCATTTCCCAAATACAAGAATAGCTCTTATAAATCAATAAATGACCAACAAATCAATTTTAAAATAAGCAAAGGATACACATATATATTTTATTGGAAAGGAAATACAAATGACACAAACACATGATAAGATGCTCAAGCTCACTTATAAAAATAAAATGAGATACCATTTCACCTATGAGACTGACCAATATGAAAAAGTTTGATAACACACTGTGTGGTAGAGGCTGTGGAGCCTCAGGCACCCTCAAACATTGCTGGGGGGTGGATAGATAAATTGGTAGAGCCTCTGTAGTAGGGAAGTTGGCAATATCTATCAAAATTATTAATGCACATACTTTTTGACCCAGAAAATCTACTTCTAGGAATTTACTTACAGATATACTTGCACATGATTGAAATGCAATATATGCAATTATATGCATTGCAGCATTGTTTTTAATAGTAAAAGACTAGAAAGAACCTAAATGTTTATCAAAAGGGAATGAATCATTGTTATGGTGGAATACTTACTATAGAGCAGCTAAGATGCAGAATCTAAATCTATGCATATCACAATAGATACATCTGATAAACAATATTAAATGAAAAAAACAAGATGTAAGAGGATATGCACAGTATAATAACATTTTTATATGTTTTAAAAACATATACAGGGCATGTAGGTTAGAGATTGCTCTATCTTCCCAGAGAATGTTCATTTGGTCACTAAGAAATTACTCTCCTTTTCTCTAATAAGGCTTTTGGTGTTGAGGTCAATTTTGTCAGTAATTCTGCTACCCAATTTTCTTTTGGTAAGATTTTTTCTGGTATATTTTTACTTATCTCTTCTTTAAAATATTTTTAAGGTAATATCTTTATAATGACACACAAATATTATGTAATTTCAGACACACTCATAAAAGAAATCTTATGTGCTTGCTTTAAAAAATTAGTCTTTTTTTCTATTTTTATTTGTCTCCCTCCTCTGCCTATATCACTGATCCCCATAACCTATACCAATAAGCTAGTATTCATTATTTCATATTTTTCTTCATACTCGTATAATCATATACATATATACAATTATGTGTGTGTATATATACACGTGCAATACATGCGTGGGGTTTTATTTGTCCTTTTTTATTAAAATGGGATCATATATATACTTTTCCATTTCTTGCTGTTCTCACTCAATAACACTCCCTGAAATCAATTGGTATGGATCTAATTACTAATCTTCAATGGCTGCCTAGTTTTTCATGATGGGGATGTGTCATAATATTTTCAGCCATCAACCTATTGAAAGGTAATTATGACTCAGTGTTTTTTTAACAGTATGAAGAATGTTGCAACACATGTCTTTGTATTCATAGGTCCTTAGCTGCCAGAACTTTCATTTCCATGGAATGATGTCCCAAAAGTAGGATTGCTAGGTCGAATGATGTATATCTTTTTAATTTTAGTAGATGGTGTCAAAATGCTTTCCCCAAAGTCTAGAGCCCTACCCATTTCCACCAGCAATCCCTGCACCATGGCTAACTTGACTGATCCTGGAGCAGAGATTCCTGACCCTCTGTTCC
Organism: Ceratotherium simum simum; assembly: GCF_057802395.1. Lineage (NCBI taxonomy): Eukaryota > Metazoa > Chordata > Mammalia > Perissodactyla > Rhinocerotidae > Ceratotherium > Ceratotherium simum. The sequence continues at coordinate 75,178,911 of NC_141940.1, read as the reverse complement.
TGACCCATGTTGGGCCAATTGAACTCCTCTCCTAGGGATTTGAAACTCAAAAGGAGACACACAGAGACTGGGAAGATTGAAGCTGAGTCAGTCATGTTCACATCAATTAATTCTGAAAACTAGCACAATATCTTTGAAATATAGTCTTACTTTTTGTCCAACTTAGCCAGAGTTGAGTCTGTTGCTTGCAACCAAAAGAAACTTAAAATCTCCAGTCACAGACTGAGCCCTGAACCTAGTCACAAACTCAGCCTTGATCCCAGCTAGAGGTTCACCTCTGATCCAGGCCACAGAGTCGGATTTTACCTGAGTCGGAGACTGAGGGCCACTCCTGGCTCCAGACTTCACTCACCCCTGCTTGTCATCTCTCTGAGGGGTGCTCCTGGCTGCAAAAGGGGCCAGGTGAACCAATGGATGCATTTCAGCCAAATGCACCCAGAGCCTGGCACCCAAAGTTAAGGCCTCTTCGTGGCAACTAATGCTAATGACTTTAGAGACAGGGGAATTCCTTGTGAAGAATAATTGGTAAAGTCTAAGTCAGAGATGTCTTGGGGGCCTCTGGGTTTCAGGGAATGATGGATGAAAAGGGAACCTGGTGGGGAAGGGGTCAGGAGTTTGGTTTGTGGAGGCAGAGAAGGAGGACAGCGAACTCTGAGCCTGGCACAAGGTAATGAGGACAGCGCAGGGATGTGAGGTGCCGAGTGTCTGGAACTGAATGGGGCTGCACTGATTCCCCTGCTAGAGCCTGGGTAGGTCCCAATGAAACAGAGATCCTGTGCCCCAGGATGAGCTAAAAGGAGTTGAGAGAGGTCCAAGCAGACTGCAGCCCAGAGGCTTCCACCTTTGTCTCTCCCAACCATCTGACACTGCCTGGACCAGAAGGATGGGCCCCCATGCTGCCCAGCCCTCTCCTCCCTGTCCTGACTTCCCACAGCCCCTGAGGCCACCTGCCTCCTCCTCCTTCCCTCCAATCGCCCCCACCTTGCATCTTTTCACCTGGCTTGGCTTCCCATTGCATGCCTCCTGCTGAGTTTCAGGGATTAGGATTGTCTACTGTGGGACACAGATCCCTTCTCTTCTCCCCAGAGCCAGGAGGCTCTTTCTAAGATCTAGTCCCAACCTCACCCCAAGAATCTCTGGCAGGAATCAGGCAGAGCTTGCTGGGAGTGGGGCTGGAGGGGCAAGCCCAGAATGTGGTAGCAATTCTTATGTTCAGATGGGGAAGCTGAAGCTCAGAGATTGTAAGGGATTTGTCCAAGGCTACTCAGCTAGAGGTGGCAGAGCTAGAATTTGGAGCCAGGACTGTCAACTCCAAAGCTGGCTACTTCCAGGCCTAAGGCGAGAGGAATGCAGTGGCCTCAATTCCTGACTGAAAGGGAAGCCTACCAGGTAGGGAGTTCCCTGGTGGCAGCCTGGAGCAGCTTACTGGATCCACAGCTGAACTTCTGGCCCTGAGCTGCAGGAAGTGAGTAAAGAGGGCTACCTGGGATGGAACACTGGCTAAGCTAGAGAGGTAGAGAACAGGCTCCCCTCACCTCTACTCCTACAGCCTCTGCTCGGACAGTGCAGGTCACCCTTTTCCCATAGGGTTTCCCCTCAACTCTTGGTGCCTCTGTGATTCCATCAACAGGGAGAGAAGGGAACAAGGTGATGGTGCTGGGAGATGGGGTGGGGGTGGGCAGGAATAGGCAGAGTCAAAAGGCCAGAACACAGTTCACAGGTGAGAACTTGGGCCTGACCCTGGGTGGATCCCTTCCCCTCCCTGGGCGTCACCGTCCCCATCTCAGCAATGGAGAGATTGTATTAGATGATGGCTGAAACCCATGCCAGCTCTGCCAGTGTGTGTGTGGTGGGACCTGCCTGGGCAGAAAGTGCTGTGGCCGTGTCAGCAGGGAGAGCTTTGCCCACAGAACATGACTGGGGGAGTGGCAGTGGCAGGAGCTTGGGTGAGCCTGGAAGACACATCAATTGCTGGCACAGGAATAGCTCCTTTGGGCCCTGCCTGGAATCCGAATCCTGCCCCTGGCTGTCCCATTCACAATAGAAGGGTGGAGGATAAGCAAATGGGGAGCTGAGGTTATGGAAAATGTGCCTTTTGAAAAGAAGAACACCAGGGAAAGTACAGGAACGCAAGTAAGAGCTGTAAACACTGTTGGTTGCCCTGAGAGGGAGAGAAAATGGCACCTCCAATATTGAAAAAAAAAGCCCACCTGCAGACTTCTGTAGAAACACAAGGCACTGGGTGGCATCTTAAACTGGGCTCTAGTTCAGGCCTGATAACCCTGCTTGCCGTGTGACCCTGAACAAGTCTTCTCCTTCTCTGGGCCTCAGTGTTCCCACCTGCACAATGAGAGTTTGGGCCTAAATGCTTTCCAAGGGCCCTGACAACTCTCACATTCTAGAATCTTCTACAACTCAGCTCTGAGTCATCCCCTTGAGCTCAGCCCTGCCTCACGCACTGACAGGTGAGTTGATCAGCTATGGGAGTGAGAGTAACACTGAGACTTTGGGGTCATCCTAGGATCCCTGTGAACTCCTTACCACGGCCTAGAGGCTTGGATTTATCGGTGCCCTGCCTATCTTTCCAGCCTCCTCTCTTCCCATCTCTGTTGTGCCTCCCTACCCCAGGTTCCACTGATCTCCTTTCGTTGCCTGGAACATACCAGACTCCCTGTTGCCTCAGCACCTTCACACTGGCTGTTCTCCACACTTGGAATGCAGTTTCCCCACCTCTTTGCTGACTAACTCTTCCTTCTGATCTTAGCTGAGAAGTCACTTCTTCCAGGAAGTCTTTCTGGACCCCTAGGTAGGGCAGCTCTTACTCTGAACCACCCTTGTAGCATCACGATACTCATCACCATAGTAATTACTTGTGCCATGATTTTTTTTTGTATCTGTCTCTACTCTCAAATTACTCTAAGCTCTGTGAGGGTGGGGACCTTGCTTATCTTGTTCACAGCTAGTGTCCAGTAGCCTGGGAAACTTTCAACCAACAGATATTTCTTGAAAAAAAAATTCACAGCAGCTACCACATATTGTAGACCTACTGGGGGCCAGGCACAGACATACAGAGTCTCATTTGGCCTTTATATCATGCTCCCCCTTCTCATTTCTTAGGTGATGTGATGGAGGGGCAGAGAGGTGATGGATTTTATTATGCTAGAAGATTTTGTCCTGTACTAGTCGGCTGGGCAGTGTGGAGTTGGTCCTGGCAAGCAGGTCTGCCTGCTTCACGCTGCCTTTTTCGCCTGCCACTACTCTTTGGAGAGGAGCAGCAGCTGTGGTCTCTCCTTGTGTTCCCATAGCAACCAGTGCTTACCTCCCGCTCACACTAGTTCCTAATTGCCTGATTACACATCTTCTCCCCCGCCAGCTCTGGAGCTTCTTGAGAGCAGGGTCCATGGTGGGAGTTGCTCACCATTGCGTGCTCCAGGCTCAGTGAGTATTAGTTAATTGAACAAAAATGAATGCATGACCATCCATTCACGTGGGTTTTTAAAAGCTTTCATCACAAACAAGGCACCTGGCAGCCTGTAGTGGCTGGAGGGAGGGGGACTGGAGGACTCGATGCTCCTCAGCTCACCTCTGTTGAATGGTGTGGGTGGCCGGCCCCCCTTCTCTCTCATCTGCTGGCTGGGGGAGCTCTTTAGAAAACAGGCTAGGCAGCCTGCACGGTTGTGGCTGTTGGCAGGAGGGGGATGCTGCAGACAGTGCGACACCCTCCCCTAACAATTTCCCTTGCACATGCACACACGTGCTCCCTCACCACCTCCTTCTGAGAAAAGCCATCTCAAATGGCCAGCTTTTGCTTTGAGAATTACCAGAAACAACTGAGTTTCATTTACTTCTAATGCTCAGTTCACGAGCTCACCAGTCGGCCCCTTTCCCACTGCAACCATCTTAATCCCGCTCACCATCATCTTCCACCTGAGCTGCTCCAACAGCCACCTCCCCGCCCCCCACTCCTCTCTGTTTCTCTTCCTCCTCTCTCCCCATCTTCCACAGCACAGACAGAATGAGGGTCCCAAACAGAAATCAGCCCATGTTATTCCCAGACAGCCTGACAAGAGAGGCAGGTACTGGCATCATTTTTGTGGCATAATAAAAGTCTGTCCAAGCCACTGAGGCCACTGGTGGGGAAGTGGGGTGAGGCAGAGCTACCAATCCATTAGTTTAGTCCTTAAATGTTTGTTGCCTTAAATGTTTGACTCTGAGCCCTGAGCTCACAAGGATGGGACCAACATGAGTTCCTACCTTAGTGGAAGGGACAGAAAAATACCCTGGTGTGAGCTGCACTTTGTACAGGGTGCTATGGGAATTCACAGAGAAGTATGCTTGTGCAGAGCCAGGGAAGGCTTTGCAGAGGAAGAGATGTTTGAGCTAGGCTTTCTACCAGAAATTTTGGGTTGCAAGCAATAGAAAGTATCTCTGGCTATCTGAAGAGAGAAGGGAACTTGTGGGGTTGGGGGTAGCCTTTAGGGAGATTATAGAACTGAGGAAAAGGCTAGAGAACCAGGTTTGGAAATAGATGTAAGCAAAGGCAGCATTGGGGGAAGGGTGAGAAGGTATAGGAACAGTTTGATCAGGATGCTGACATGGAAATGGATGAGGGCTGTTTCCTCTATTCTTATACTGCTTGCTCCAGATTTGAAGGCCAAAGAGAGGATCCAGTGATGAAGCTTAGTCCCATGCCTGCCCCCTGGCTAGACTGGGCTGGAGAGAAGGCTATGTCCCTTTGGCTCCCAGGGTAGGAGGCAGACTCATGGATTTACTGTTTCACCAACCTCACCCCCAATGAAGCAGAGACAGTTCACTTAAAGGAAACAGGAGTCTAAGGAAGGGAGAGGAATGAATGCTGCAGAGCCACAAACCAACGAATGTTCACTCCCTGCCTGATGACAGGAGAAGAGGAGGAGGAGGGTCCAGCCAGAGAGAACCGAATGGGCAAAGAGCCAAAGCCTGCTGTGCTTGAGGCAGGTGGGCAGCATCGTGTGACTGGAGTGTAAGAGGGAGAAAGTGAAGCCCCCCAGAAACTGAGACAGGAGCAGGGAGACGGTGGACCAAGCATGCCCTGTGGAGTACGCCATAGGGAGCCAGCCTCTAGAGGGGAGAGGGAGAGGCCGACCAAATAGCATTAGGACCTTCACTCTGGAGGTGTCAATAATGGATCAGAGATGGCAAAACTGGATATGGGGAGACCAGCAAGGAACTCTTCCGGGCAAGAGATGCTGAGGCCTGAATTCCAGCATTGGTCATGGATGGAGAGGAGATGACAGATTCAAGAGCAATTCAGGACCCAGAATCTGTAGAAGTGTAAGGGGTGAGGGAGGATGAGGAGTAAGAGATGACTGTGAAGGGGTTTAGGAGAGAGGAAGAAGGTTGGGAGAAAGGGTATGCACTTTCCCCGTGGGCTTCAGGATGCCCAGCTAACTCTCTCAACACCCATTGATTCGATAATTAATGTTAGTCTAGCCTTATTAGTACATGCCAGGCACTGTGTTGGGGGGGCGGGGGGGAGAAGGGAGAGAGTGATTGAGAGAGACATACAGACCCAGCCCCTTAATAGGCCCTCTCAAACTCTGCTGGTGGGAGCATAAACTGATACAATTATTGTGGAGAACAATATGGAAATGTATTTCATTGTTTTAAATATGCATACCTTCACACATTGACTTCCAGGAATTTATCCTAAAGACATAATTTAACAAGTATATACAGATAGACATATGTACAAGGATATCACAATATTGTTTATAAGAGTGAAAAGCTGGCAACCACCTCAATGCCCATCAATAGGGAGCTAGTTAAATAAATGACGGCATGTCCTTACAGGGCCTTACTCTGCAACCAGTAGGGAGGGACAAGAGAGCACACCCCTGTCCCCCATGGCAGCCTTGCTTCCGGACCTGACAGGCCCAGTGGAGGAGAGGGGAAAAGCTTTAACTTTTAGTGAAGTTTGGGGTTTCGTCTGTGACGCTGGACTGGACGTGGTAATGCCTGAGAGTAACTGGAGGAGGATTTTTTTAACTCTCTGTAAATGACTGAAAAAGTTATGGATCTTCAGGAAATTTCCTCCAAGGAGCAGAGGAGAAATAGGTCACAGAGAGAGTTGAGGGAGAAAATTAAGTTGTTTTGTGCTTGTAGAGTTCAACCTGTTCGCTAAAAGTTACAGTAAGGACGCTGATCTCTGGGGAGTTAGGATCGAGGGAGGAGACATGGCTTTTACTTAATACTTTAAACACTTCGGCATTGTTGGAATGTTTTACAATGTGCACAAATCACAGAAGGAAAAAGTAGGAACGATGAAGATACTTGCACTGTGGAGCAGGTTGGGGAGCTTCTGGAGCAGGAGCTTGGCCCCTTGGCACTCTGGCCTGTCGGGCGTGCCTCTTTGTTGCTTGTGCTGTGCACAGAGGGATGTTTAGCGGTGTCCCTGGCCTCTCCCTACTAGCTGCCAGTAGCAACACCCCACCCCAACTTGTGCCAACCAAAATGTCTCCAGCCATTGCCAAATGTCCCTTGGGGAGCGAAGTCGCCGCTAGGGTAAGAACCACTGCTCTAGAGGGATTGTCAGAATACACGGTGTCTTTTGAGCCTCTGGGCCTGGTTGCTTCAATAATCCCATCTCCTAATGGCTCTCTGCCAGCACCTCTCCGAGGCTCCATTGGTCTGGGAGTCAGATGTGGCTTGATTTTGGTTCCGCCACTTCCTAGCTATGTGACCATGAGCCCTCCTGAGCCTCACTTTGCTCAAGTCTAAAATGGGATTAATAATAACATGGCACCCAGGACTGCCATGAAGGCAAGATGTCTGTGAAGTGGTGAGCACAGCTCCGGGCTGTGGCAGGCACTCAGTCAGTATCAGGACCCAGAGGCCAGCTAGGCTGGAGCTTCCAGGCTCCAGGGATCCCCCATGGGCCTTTGGGGCAAAGGACAAAGCCGGACGGACTCCTGAGTCTTCCCTCCCTGCCCACTCACCCACTGTCATGATAGAGGATCTTCCTTTATTCAACACCAAACTTCCATTTGTACTCTGGGCCTCCTGTCTGCCCTGGAGCACCTGACCCCACCAGTGATCCCTTCCCTCTTAAGGACAACCAGGCTCTCCCTTTCAACTGGATCTTTCCCAATTGCTTTTAAAGTGCTTCGGTCTCTTCCATTGAGGCAAACAAACTACCTTCTTTGACCCTCCTTCCTTCTCCAGCTACTGCCCTGTCTCTCTCTTCTCATCTCACTCTTGGAAGGTACTTCACACCATCTTCCTCCCCAAAACTGCTGTCTTCCCCTGTCCCTTGACATACATAGCAAAGGGCACCCCATACACCCAGTTACACAGACCTCAGCCTAGGAGGCATTCTCAGCATCTCCTGCCTTTCCAACCCCATAGGCAATCCTGATCACTTCACTTCCTAAGTCACTGTGGCTTTTAAAATTATTTCTTTCTAAATGGGTAGTGCATTCCAAAATCAAAATCACATAAAAAGGGATGGCATGAGGATTCTCACTCCAACTCCATCAACCTCAGCTCCCCAACCCCAGACACACACAGGTGAACCACCTTTATTATTGGGGGTAGCCTTCCCCTGCATCTCTATGGAGAAATGAGTACAATGTATATTCTTATTTCTCCCTTTCTTCCACAAATATACAATGCTATATGCACTGTTTGGTACCTGGCATTTTTCGCTTAACAATGTATCTTCTCAATCTTTCTTTCAATGCTTAGAAACCTTTCTCACTGTGTTTACACATACTATTCTCCTGGGTGGATCTACCATCGTTTATTTTACCAGTCCCTTATTTGGGAGCACCAGTTACATGTGATCTTTTGCTATTGTAAACAATACCTAAACATATTTTTTTAATCCATCCACTTGCTTCAGTCTCCTTTGTCTCCGCTCTGGTACAAGCTACCACCATCTTTTACTGGACTCAGCCATGTAGCTTCCTAAACGCTTGGCCCAAATCACCTCTTGCCCTCTCTTTACACAGCAGCCAGAGTGGCATTTCCAAAACACAACTTTGATGGTGTCATTCTGCTCCTTAAAGCCCTTCCACAGTTTCCCCGTGCTCCTAGGGTAAAGACAAAAGCCCTCACGATGGCCTGTGAAGCCTTATCTAGCCTCCCCTGCCCACCTCCCATCCTTGTCTCCACCCACTCTGCCTTTTCCCTTCTCCATGGCCACCTTCAAGTTCTTCTTTTGCATATGTTGTTCCCTCTGCATAAAACACTCTCCCCTCCTCTGTTGACCTCCTTCATTTGTTTTTGTCCTTCAGATCTCAGCTTACCTGTCTGCTCCTTGGGGAAGGCTGCCCGGACCTCCTTGCAGGTCAGAGCCCAGTGTTACAGGTTCTCATTAGCACCATACGCCTCTCCTTCATAACCCTTGTCCTGGTTGTGGCTTCACATTTATTTGTCTGATACTTTGATTCCTGTCTGGCTCCTACTTCCCATGTGCCCCTCCCCCCAGAGACTCTGCAGTCCCTGAGGGCAGGGGCCTCACCTGTCTTTGCTTATCATGAAGCTCCTGCATCTAGGGAAATTGGTGCCTGAATTCACCAAAGAATGAGGCACGTAGGGGCCAAGAGAGGACCTGACATGGAGTAGGTGCTCAATAAATGTTCCTTTCCTCCTCCTTGTTTTCACTGTCTCCTCTTGGCTCTGGAGCCCATTGCAGTTCGCCTACCATGAGCATTACTCAGCAATGCTGCTCTCTCACCAGGAAACCTCTGGCCTTGGCCCAGGCCTCCCTCTCCTTCACTGGACTCACTTGATGGTTGCTCACACCTTCCTTCTGGAAATCTGCTCTCTTGTCTCGGCTTGATGCCCAGGCCCCCTACCCCTGACTGCTTCCTTTCTACCATCTCTTCCTCTGCCCACCTCTGAGATGTTGGGGTTCCTCAGGCTCCATCCCAAGCCCCTCTGCTTCTCACTCTATATACTCTTTCCTCAGCCGTCTTATCCATGCTCGTAGTTTCCACCACCATGTATGTACAAACTGTGGGTTTCCTGCCCAGATTTCTATAAGATGCCTCAGGCCCCTGTATTAATGCCACCTCTGCCTTGAGAATGTAAGTGGAACCAGAGAGCAGAGACTGTCTGTGTTTGCTTACTACAATCTCCTCAGCCCCTAAAGCAGTGCTTGGCACATAGTAGTGACCTAATAAATATTGTCAAATGCACAAATGGAGGGGCCCCATGCTAGGATACAGAAAGCTACCTCTTCCAGATGTGGTCTCTTTCTTGGCAGGGCAGTGGGGCAGAGAGAGGAGCTGAGTGCTAGGTGCCAGGTCCTGGCCTTTCCTATGCTAGGCACTAGCAGATATATCATACTCAGAATAAGGGGAAAGACACAATTCCAGGAAGGACTTGCACCCAGGAGCCAGTGGTCACCAAACCAGCCAACAGTCCTATGGGGTTGTTTCACCCCATTTGCAAACCGCAAGGCAGCCTTTGATTAGAGAAGGCAGCTCATGAGGACTTGTGCTATCATGTCCAGCCATGTCACCTTTAAGGGGAGCATGCAGCTGGCCACAGCCTGTGGCAATGTTGTCAGAGGGGAGGAGGGCATCGGCTGAGGCCCCATGAGCCAGGACAGGGAGCTGAGGTTGAATACTCACACCACTTGGAAGGGGGCCCAGGCTACCCTGCTCCCAAGCCCAGGGCCTTCCTGGCAAAGGTAGAGGTGGGGGAGGCCAGGTTGAGGAGCAGAGGACTTATGCTTATAGCCCTGATAGTGCCTGTGGCACAGCCTCCTACAACAGGCTGGTCTGAGTGAAGGCCAGGGCCCTGCTCTGTGTGCCGTGAGAACTGGCACAAAAGCACAGAATGTTCTAAGTCCGAGCTGAGGAGGTCCTTTGAGACTACTGGTTCCACCCACCTCATGGTTCTGATGGAAAAACTGAGTCTCAGATTAAGGCAGAGACTGTCCTGTAGTTATTAACTAGCAGGCCAGGGTATCTGGCTTATCTCTTGGCTGGTTGCCTCCAGCCTGCTCGGCCCTACAGAGTTGACAGTCTCTTCCTGCTTACATTCTAGAGGGGAGAGGCAGACCACAATTTTAAAAAAGAATAAGTAAAATACGTCAAAACATAGCATGAAAGATGATGATAAGTGTTATGGAGAAAAACAAAGCAGTAAAGGGGGACTGGGAGTGCTGGGGGTTTGCAGTTTTAGCTGGAGTGGTCAGGGAAGGCCTTCTTGAGAAGGGGGCATTTGAGGCAAACCTAAAGGTGGTGAGTGAGTGAGCCAGTGCTCTCTACACAACACTATGGGGACACTGGGAGTGAGCCTCAACCTCAGACTGGCTTCCCTCAGGGCCACAGTGGGAGGGCTTCCAGAGAGGTTGCCATATGGATTTTGGCCAGGTGACAGGGCCAGGAATAAGCATATCTTCAAAAACTGAAGCTGGGCACAAAACCAAGGGCCCATGACCCCCTGGGTCAGATAATGATAACAATAACAATAGTAATAATAATAACAATAGTACCACTGAACCTGCGTTGAGCACTTACCATGTGCCAAGCACTGTTTCAAGCACGCTACATGAGTTATCTCATTTCAGCCTCACAGTGACCCTGTGAAGTAAGTGCTAGTCTTATGCCTATTTGACAGATGAGAAAACGGAGGCTTAGAGCCATTACAGAACTTGCCCAAGGTCAAAAAGCTAACATGCCGCAGAATCAGGCTTGGATCCTCAGTCTCTGGACTCCAGAGCCCGGGCTTTATAGACAGCAGCAGGTTTTAGCAGTCTGGGCTGGAGCAGTTGTCTGGAGGCAGAGGGCAGAATACATGATCTCTTCGGTTCTCTCCTGTGGCCATGAGGGCCGGGCAGCTCAGAGGGAGATGAAAATCCATGTCTAACCTGGCAGATGACCTGGGTGTAGGATTGTGTTCAGGGCCTCCAGCAGGGAGGTGGACTTCATTTCCCCTGGAATATGAGCTCTGTGAATGCAGAGCCCTTGTCCGTTTGGCCACTGCTCTATCACCAGTGCCTAGAACAGTGCCTGGCACATGGTAGGTGATCAATAAACATTGGAATAAATGAGCAAATAAAAGAAGGAATGAATACAGTCACATGCCACATAACAACATTTTGATCAACGACAGACCACATATACAGCAGTGGTCCCATAAGATTAGTAACATATAGCTGGGTGTGCAGTAGGCTATACCATCTAGGTTTGTGTGAGTACACTCTATGATGTTTGCACAACGACGAAATCACCCAACGGCACATTTCTCAGACTATATTTCCGTTGTTAAGCAATACATGACTGTATTCCATGCTCACTTGTTAAAGGCTGGCCCAGCCACAGAAACTGCCATCTTTCCAAACAACTGGCAATCTGGACTTCCACCTCCTTGAGAATGTGAAGTGAGGAAAGGCATGGGAGAACAAGGAGCAAGGAGACACTGGTGGGGCCAGGGGCTGGGGCAGAGCCTGGAGTTAAAGGCTGTAGAGGTAATGGGAAGGGTGCAGAGAGATCACCCTCTGTGAGCACTGTGCAGTGCTTTATATACGCTCATTTCATCCTGCTCACAGCTCCAGGACGTAGGGACTGCTATTGACCCTAATTGAGAGGTGAAGGACACTGAGGAGCAGAGAGGTGAACGACTTGCCCTAGATGACACAAGCATTGTGGAGTGGAGCTGGGTTTAAACTCGGAAACTTACAGGGATTAGCAAGGCAGGCCACTTGTTTGGTGTGGTCCCTGGCATCAGAGGCTCCCCTCCCCTTTGCTGTCTACCCTCCCTCACCCCAACCTCCCAATCTCCTTTGCTCTGCAGCTGTCCCTAAACCTCATCCTGAGAGCCAGGTCCTCCCTGTCTCTTCAGTCTCCCTGAGGAGGGGAAGCTCCAATGCAGCAGCTCCTCCTTCCTACCACCCACCCTGGAATTGAGGGCAAGGCCAGGCCCTGGATGAAAGAATAGACTGGAAGGGAGACAAATCACGGCTGAAGTCCTGCTTCTTCCACTTACTACTCAGAGAGGTAGACCTTCTACCTCTCTGAGCCTCAGTTTTCTCCTCTGTCAACTGGGGATACTATCACCCATCCCATAGGGTGGTTGTGAGGATTAACTGAAATCACTCAGTAGAAGCAGCTGGATTCCAGGCAAGCAGGAATAGGGAGAGGTGGTCGGAATAATCCACTACATTACAGCTCACACAGCACATTTCCATTCATTTCTAGGGGCCCCTTTATTATGCACACCCGTCCTGTTGGGTGGAGCTACTACCCTCATTGCATAAATGAGAAAATAATTTGCCCAATCAAATGCATGTCATCTGGAAGTCACTACGCAGGAATTCATAGCTGTGTGCATGTTACTCCCAAGTGTGTGGGATACCCTCTTCACCTCACATGGCCAGCCCTCCTTTGCCCTCATATGTCAGGTCTGGGGGAGATGGTGGTGATTATCCTGATCACCTGCTCCAAAGCAAGGTTTGGTGCACTGGGTAGCTGTCTTCGAGGCCACAGCTTCATGAGGAACCTTCTTCCCAGCTCCCCTCACTACTTGGTGGCAGCAATGAAGAAAGGAAAATGGCTGACCCACCTTTGGGGAGGAGAGGCTGTTGGGCATGGTCATGACAAGGACTGGAAAGGGAGTGGCAGATCAACAGGAATACCAGGGAGGTGCAGGTCAAAGCTATCAAAACTGTGTCTCTGGCCATCGTTAGAGGTAGCCTGCTGGAGGAGCTCAACAACACCCTTCCCCATCACCGTGTCACAGCAGCCATCTGCCATGCATGGCTCTGCCTCCTGCTGACAGCTTTACAGCACGGTTGGTGGGCTTATCTCTTTGGACAGAGAGGGTCTCTTCTCTGCTGTTGCCCATAAGGTCTTCTCTTGACCTTCAATAACCAGTCTGCTAATTTCCCACAAAGTGTCCAGGTATAGATTTATTTTTATTTATTCTGCTCAGTCCTTGGAGTGAGTGATCTTTCTTCCTAAGAATTCACACCCTCTTTCAATTCTGGAAAATTCTCAGCTATTATCTCGCAAGTGTTGCCTTTTCCTCATTTTCCCCCATTATCTGTGTGGCCCTTCTGTTGGACTTAGGCTGGAGCCTCTCGGTGCCTGCTTTCATGCCTGTGAACTGCTCTTTCAAAGCTTGTGTCTCTATGCTGGTGAAATCCTTCACTACTAGCCTCCAATTCACTAATTCTTTCCATGACTGGGTCTAGGCTAGAGCTATCCCATTGATTGAGGTTTTCTTTTTTATTTCAATGACTATATTTTTTATTTCAAAGCTTTCCAATTGATTTTCTTTTCATATCCCTCTTCCTGCTTTTGTGCAATCATACCTCATCCTTTTAAGGAATATCATGCCGTCATTTGTCTTGGTGAACGTCTTAGACGTGCTTATTTTCAAAATCTGTCAGCCTGCTCTCCAAAACTTCATCTGGAGTAAATTTATGTGCTGATTGTAGATTTTGTTGGCTCTCTCTGAGCGTTAGATTTCTTTATGTGTTTTGGAATTCCAGGTTGCAGCCTCATTTGGAGAGGGAGAGTTGGTGTGGTTTTGTTTGTGTTTTATTGTCTGTCTCTTTCCCTCCATGCTACCCCTCCCTCCCTGTCCAGAGGAGGTTTTGTGGTTGCCTTCGCTGGCCCCCCAGACCCCTCCCAATCCAGAGTCAGATCTTATAATGGCAGCTCAGGGCTCTGCCCTGGGGGATGTCAGGGGTCTCCTGCTCCACCCTGGAGCCCTTGTGGCTCGATTCACTTCCGGCTCATGATGCTGGGTCTGGCCCCTCCCAGCTCCCTGTGGCCTGGCTCAGGCTGCCTTGCAGGCAGAACTCACAGCAGCAGCTGGTGTTTCTAGCTCTTATTGGGAGACCCCTTTCCCTCCTCCCACTGGCTTCCACGGTAAGCCTGGCTCCGGCTGCCCATCCCATGGTGGAGCGCTTGTAGCACCCCAGGAACTGAGTTCCGGTTACCCCCACCTGTGCTCCCACCGGGGTTCTGGCAGGCAGCAGCAGTGTTCACTGCTGTGCACTTCTGTGCATGCTGGGTATCTCCGTTTTTGAGCCTGACTGTGTTTGGGGTTTTCTCTTTTTACAGTATATCGATCATCCATCACTCTGGGTTTGGTCCAGAGAGGCTCTGTGACCACCTGAACTGGATGTGTCTAATTCTATTGTGTGTACTCTATGCACTATAAGCATAAATTATTTAACTGGTCCCCTAGTGCTGGACTTTTAGGCTGTTTTCCATTTTTGGCTAACATGAACAAGACAATAAACACCCTTCGTGTACTTGTCTAATTCCTAATGCAAAGTTGCTGGATCAAAGGGTGCAGCCATGTTTCAAGTGGATACATGTTTCATTTCATATGTACCATCCAACCATCACCACTACCACCACCAATACACCCTCACCAACATCTGGCTTATGGAACAGAGCAAAGGAGGCCCGGGAAATAAATTAGACTGTGCTTTTGTAAACTCTAACTTGGTGTACACAGGTGAGGCATTCTCAGACCACTTCTTCCCAGTTCCCGGTTCTTCTGGATCCCCAGCTCCCTCCCATGAGTTATTTCAGTTAATCTGCATGACATCCCAATAGGCTACGGTACCATTATTTTCATTTTGCTGAGGAGGAAGCTGAGGCTCAGAGAGGTAAGATAACCATCTAAGCTGTCACTGGTAGGAAGGAGTCCACATAAAGCTGAGGAGAAGCACGGGTGCTCCCCAGTCTGCTGAGCTGCAGCGAGGAGGCCTTCAAGCCTTCTCTGATCCACGCACTTAGGAGTTCAGCCCCCTCCATGGGGCCATGGTCTGCGTGGGTTGTGGGTGACACCTAGATGTCTGGGTTTAGGCACTCCAGGGCAGCCTCCACAGTGCTGAGGACAAGTGCTGGCTTTACCACTTGGGCTCAGCCTCTCGCTAGTTAAGCAGCCATGGGCTCCTCCTCCTCCTCTAGTTTCTCAACAGGAGGCAGCCCTGTACAAGGGAGAGCACATGGGCTCTGGATGCAGATAGACCTGGATTTAAATACCAGCTCTGCCACTTTCCTGCTGCTTGGGCTTGGGCAAGTCACTTCAATTCTCTGGCCCTCAGTTTCCACATCTGTAAAGTGAGGATAATAAAGCCACTCTTGAAGATGAAAGACATGACACATAAAAGAGATTCATAAAGTCTGTTTCTGACAACAAGGGTGCAAGGTCACATCTCCAAACCTGCCCAGCCAATCAGCTGCGGCTCACCCTGTCCTGACTCCACATCCAGTGTTCTTCCCAGTGCAAGAGCTCCAGCCTCCATCAGTCATGTGTTTCACTGTCCTTCTGTCCCACTATGTTCCCTTCTGCCAGCCTGAAGCACTGGCCTCTGTGCACCCTCCCTCAGCCCCTGCTTGCTTCTGTGGAGACCCTCGGCAGAGATGGGCTGGTTGAGCTGCCTGACACAAGCATGGGCAGCCTGGGGATGCCCAAGGAGCTCCACCTGTGTCCCTGGACCCCACCACAGGAGTGAGCCCAGTGCCTGGCTCTGCAAGCTGCTGCACACTGGGAGGGCTGCAAGGCTGCCATCATTGGGGAACATAAGGCTGCTGCTGGGGCCTCCAGCCCATCCACCGCCTAGGGATGGAGCCTGCAAGTAGGTCTTCCCTGCTCTCTCAAGGGGCCGCTAGTGGCGTGTTGGAAGACTGCAGAAAGCAAGAGGAGGCCTTTCCTCCTCTGGCAGAGCCTGCATTTGCATTGCCCCTGGTGGGCAGTTAGGGTTTGGGAATTCCTGAAGTTGCCCAAAGCACTTCAAAGTCATGAGCTCATCTACCCCCTGTGCCCTGGCGATAGAGCAAGGGGGACATACCACTCAACAGATGGGAATCTGAGGAGGCCAGCCTCAAGCCCACGGTGGCCTAGAATGGAAGACCTGGCCAAGCAGGGATCTTCCTTTGCTCAGTACCATGGCACACAGAGATGTCTGATTGTGGGCTCAATGTAAGAGAATGGAGTGCTGGTGAGCGGAGATAGGGACACTTGGAGCCCCAAATACCCACAGCTATCACAGCTTAAAACCTGGATTGAAAGACAGGCAGAAAGAGTCTGTCACTGGAACCCAGCAAGATTAGAACTGAAGTCCCAGGGCCTCCCAGCTTGGGTCACTGGCACACTGCTGAGGGTCTCTGGCCAGTTGTCTTAAGGTCTCTCTGCCCATTCCTGACAGGCTGGTGCTCCTCAAGCTCTGCTAGGCCCACTACTCTCCTCACCCTTCACACACTTCCTGTATGACTGCACCACCCCTCAGATTGCAACTGCCACCTCTGTGCTGGTAATAATAAGAGCTAAGATGAATTGAGTGCTTACTGTGTGCCAGACACTGTTCTAAGCATTGCACATGTGTTAGTTCGTTTAATCTTCACAACAACCCAATGAGGTTGGCATTACTATTATCTCATTGAACAGATGGAGAAACTGAGGTCTGGGGAGGTTTTGAAACTTGCCTAAGGTTGTCCAGCTTGTAAGGGGCTGATGACTCCCAAACCACTCTCTTTATAGCTGGTTTCTCTCTTTATCTCCTTTCCTCCTACCGCTTATGGCATACCTTTACTGGAATGTCCCAGAAGCTCCTCAAACCCATTGTGGCCAAAACTGCACTGGCATTTCCTCTGCATCCCCACCCAACCTCAAACCTCCTCCTCTTCCTCCTCCCAGAGCCTCATCTCCTATGGCAGCTCTCCCATCCACTAGAAGTTGACGAGTTATCTCACATTCCTTCTCTTACTCTGTGCAATACCTAGAGGGCCTTCAGTCCTACCCATTTGAATTTCTTAAATCTCCCTCCTGTTTTTCTCCTTTCTCAGTATTCCTTTCCTCTTTTGGGTCTTCTTTATCTCATGCTTCTGTCTCATCTTCTCTCCTCTAATCACTCTTCCCCACTGCCACCAGGAGAGCCCATGGCCCTTCCACACTTAAAATCCTTCCATGGCTTGCCACAGCCGAACTCCTTGTCCTGACATTCAAGACCCCCTGCAGTTGGAGCTCAAAGTATTGGTTGAGCTTCCTCCTTTGCTCCCACATCCACTTCCTCTAGCTAGTCTGGCCTCCTTTCTATCCTTCCAATGTACCTTTCTGTGCTTTGACCCCCTGTCTTTGGTGTACCCAATCCCATCCCCGACACTCCTCCATGCCCTTGGAATACTCCCCTCCTTCCCATCCATCTGTCCCAAATGTCCATCCTTAAGCCCCATTCCAGCTGCCATCTCCTCTGTGAAGCCCTCCTGGCCTCTCCTGTTGGACCTGATCTTTGCTATTTCTGGACTACAGCAGTGTGATATGGGGATCGAGAAAGACCATGGGATTTGGAGACAAAACTGGCCCTGACTCCTGACTCTGGGCCGTTGGATATCTGGGAAGGCCCTCTGACCACTTTGTGCCTCAGTTTCCTCACTTTGAAAATGCAGATAAGAAGACCTCTCCTCTGGGTTGTGAGGGCTGAATAAAAGATGATGGGCACAGAGTGAACAGGCCATATGAGAGCCCCTCTCCTTTCCCCAATGACATGCTATGCCCATAGGCATCTGGTCCACAGCACACCGCCAAGGATTGTTCAACCATCACCCACCCCCAGGAGGCTGTCTACCTCTTCATCTTCCTCCCAGCCCAACACCCAGTGGTCCTGAGGAATCCTCAAGGGAGGAAAGCCCTGACAGGGAACCCCCTTGCCAGACAGTCTCAGTTTGGAGCTTGATGTACAGGTTTCCCCAGTCATAACAAGTGAGGCCTGCGTCATTACATCATGCAAGTGATAGTGATGGTTCCTGGCTCCACTGTGCACTGGGGCCTTGAGGAGTAATATAGACTGGCCTGGGAGGCCAAGCACAAGCCTTCATCCTTCATCGGCTGGGGAGCTCTCATGGTGTGGTCTCCCCCAATAAAGGGCCTTTTCCTGAGCATCACTGGTCTCTGGGAGCAAGGTGTGAGCTCTGGACCCAGAAAACCTGTTCTTAGAGGAGATCTGGACACCTTGTTCCTGGATTTATCAACCATCAGGCTTCTTTGGCTTGTCCCTCGGGCCATGGGTCCAAGGACAGATGGGGCATTTTTGAATTCAAATGCACAATCTGTACTTCCCTGTTCTTCTCCTCTCCCAGCCTGATCAAAACCTGCCCTAGGACCTTACTTCACTTCTCCTTTAACACTGGGTTCAGGGGCATGGCCAGGGGCTAGAGGGCTGAGACATGCCAGCCGAGTCCAACAGGACAGAGAATAAGCAACCCTTAGACGTGGATGGGCCGTCATCAGTCACAAATCACATTCCCTGAGTCAGAGACTCACAGAGTAGCAATGCCAGGACAGTTCCATCTACCTCAGTCCCCTTGCATTTCAACTGGGCAGACTGAGGTCCAGAGAGGGCAGGGGACTGACTCAAGACCATGCAGCAAGACAGTGGCAGAGCACAGGACTCCCAGTCCAGAGCCCTTTCTCCTACACCCACGACCTTATCTGAGGAAGTGGTGATAACTGGTGGGAAAAACTGGGAGTGGGGGCTGCAGGACACAGGGACTCGAGGGGAGAAATGTGGGAATGGAAAGTGGCTGGGAAGAAAAGCCCCCAGCGCTGAGTGGCAGCCCACCCTGGAGACATCAGCCGAGCTATGAGGCTGCTTCCATTGCTGAGGATTAGCACAAACATCCCCCAGCTGGGGGCCTCCCTGCTGGCCAGCTGTGCAGGCTTTGGGTGGCTCGCCCCAGATGCGGGAGGCCCCAGGCTGGAGGCTGGACTTTCTCTCTAGTGACGTTGTGTGCTCTCCCGGCATCCAGAGGGCATGGGCCAGCCTCTGGCTCATCTCTGCTGTCAGGCCCAGTGAAGGACAGTCAACACTCCTGGCTGATCAAAGGCACTCCCACCCTCTAGCCCCAGGAGTGCCGGGGGCGAAGGGGAGTGGGGAGAGCCCAGATGCCATCCTGCCATGCTTTGAAGTCCCAGTGCATTCTGGGAAGGGACTCATTTTGGAGTGGGACCTCTGGAACACAAACTTAACAAAAATTCCTGACATATGTTATGATGGAGGCAGGAGAGCCGAGTCCTAACACCTTTGGCCAGTCCCTTCACCTCTAGAGCCTTGGCATTTCCAACTTGGCCAGTTGGACTCTGCAGAGTAAGGGCCAGGCCAGCTCTGCCATCCCATGACTCTGTGATTTTCTCATCCTTCTCTCTGAGGTCAAGTGGTCAGGGGTAGATGTAGTCTGGCACCGAGGACAGGGTAGGTGGGTGGGATAGCTGGGAGTGGAAGCAATTAACTCATTTATTCATTCCTCATCATTGAACACCTACTGTGTGCCTTAGCCCTAGGGCTTGGAAATAGGGCACCATAATGTTGTGCTCCACTATCCAAGGGACCTAGATTCAGAACTGGCCCAACCTCTTATTGTGTGTTGAGTCTGTTCTAGAGCTGGGACAGGTATGCTGTTCCTTAACTTTCAGCTGGCAGGGGCTGTATCCAGCAGGGATTTTGGTTGAATCTGACTCCAGCCAAGTTAAACTGAAAGCAAGATCTACTAGAAGACTTTGGGATGGCTCTGAGTCTGGTTGGGGAAGGTGGAGAACCAACCTCAGAGAAAGGGCAGGCACCCAGTGAGGCAGGGAAGAATGTCACAGAGCCAAGAGACTAGCATAATATCTCTGGCACGGCTCCTCCTCCTCCCGCCTCCCCTTCAGTTGACACTGAAATCGGGAGTCATTTCTTAAATGTTCCTGCTTCCTTACATGGGGAACAACCGATTGGCTGTCAGGGGGCTAGGAGAGGGAACTCTTTGAGCTTCTGGCTTTCTCTCCTCACAGACTCCCCTCCCTCCCTGCCCTTTTCCAACTACTTGCAACCTAGACCCAAGCTGACTTTGTTTTCTAATTGACCAAGGCCTTTGGGTTTCTCCCAACACCCAAAGAACCCCCAGGCTTTCTAGACTCACCATGTCTCCAAACAACTTCTTTTTCCTCTCCATGTGTGTCCCTTAGGGTCACATCTGGAGGGGCCAACACAGCCATCTCCCTCACTAGTCCTGATCACCTCGTGCTTGGCCCCAGGCTAATTCAAAGCTCTGTGAACTAGCACATGACATCACCTCACGGTAAATAGTGAAAGTGGGGTGACAAAACCCTCTGCCATCTGCTGCGGGGGGCACCTGCTGGAGGAGCAGTATGGCACAGACACTTGATTGCCACCAGAAGAGTCAGTCAGAGGGGAGTCGGTTTGCTCAAAGCCCTAGGCTGCGCAGGGGGCCAGGCCAGGCGAGATGTGGGAACTGCGCTGGGGTCCTACTGGTGCTGACCCCCTCTAAAAGCCTTCTCATCAGATGCAAAGGGGATCTGCTGTCCTCGACATGGCCCACTGAGATGGCAATGCCCTACCATGGTGAGAGCCATGGGAGAAAAGCAAAGCTGGCCTCGAGACGTTAGGGACATTATGTGACTTGCTGAAGGTTCTGTAGATGACAATGAGCAGAGTTGGAACTCCCAGGTCCTCAATCGGGCAACAAAGTGCTCTAGCGAGGACCACGTTATACCCACTCCCCCAGACGGTTCTCAGGACCTCCTCCTCCCCTGGGCCTCCTGCCTCAGGCCCTAGCTCACTCGCTTAGAACCACAGTGTGTCAGAGCTTAAGGAGACCTTAGGTTTTAGTAGTCCCGCCCTCCCCTACGCACACGCGTGCGCACACGCACATGCGGAGCACAGATGGTAAATTGAGGCTTGAAGAGAGAAAGGAGAATGCCAAAGACTGGCAAGTGACACCATAAGTTTAGAAGCCAGATCTCTGGGGTCCTCTGGCAGCCTTTGCTCTGTGTCCAGGCCTGGCTGCATTCCTGTCCTCACCTTGTAACTCAGCCATAGCAGCTCTTACTACCTGCTCCCTTCTTCATCCTGCCTGCAAGCTTTGCATTCAGGGCCCGGCCTCCTGCTGGAGAAGACCCCACTCTGTGCTGGAGAAGCACAGAGCACACCAGGATAAGCTGGTGCCCCCAAGCTACCCCAACAGAAGAGCCACCCCATTTCTGGCCCACTTTCTTCTCTTTGATAGCAAGTGTGAAGAAGCTATTGGTAACAGAAAGAATCCATGGAAAGAGGTAGGCCCAGGCAAGGCAGCTCCTACCCCTTCCATCAAAGCCTTGGAATCCAGAACTGCAAAGGCCCCAGGGAGGAAGTAACAGGAAGCTGAGTTGCTAAGTGGCCTGCCTCCAGCCCCCACTGCAGATGCCCAGCTGGCTGGAAAGTAGGGAGGCCAGCAGAGGAATGATAATAACCATCCTTCACATCTGGACAGCCTTTTCACACACACCGCTAACTGGTTTCCCACCCCTCCTCTTGTCTCAGCCACACAAAAGGATAATTATCCCCATTGGCCAGATGGAGGTTCAGAGAGGACAGGAAACCTGCCTGAGGTTGCCCAGCAAGTCAGTGATAGTATTAGGTGTCATTCTGCATTCCAGGATTCCACACCCCATGCAAATTCCCTTAGCTTTTTGCCTTGTCTACAGACCCAGGCCCAAGGCTCCAAAAATCTCTGCCCCTGCCATGGCGCAAAAGGCAGGGGCATGCAGGCTGTGAGGGATTGTAAGAGAACAGGGTTGGGGATGGGGGAAGGTACTGAGGGCCAACATAACAAAAAAAGAGCAAATCTACCCCTGTCTCAAGTTTCCCTCACTGCCCTCTCATCTGAAGAACTTTCTCTAGCATTTCTTTTAGAACAGATCTGCTGGTGACAAATTCTCTTAGTTTTCCTTCATCTGAGAATGTCTCTACTTCTGCTTAATTCCTGAAGCATATGTTCACTGGATATTGAATTCTGGGTTGACAGTTCTTTTCTTTGGGGATTTTAGAAATATTGTGGCACTTCCTTCTGGCCTCCATGGTTTCAGGTGAGAACTCGACCATCATTCATACCCAGGTCTCTTCTGACTCCAAGGGCCTGTTCAAAAGGAGGTGAGGTGAGGAGAAGAAAGAACCCGGGACTGGGGGTTGAACTGCCACTCCACCACTTCCAAGCTGAGTGACACTGAATGAGTCCCTCCACCGCTCTGAGCCTCAGCTTTGACATTGTTGTCATCAGAGCATGGGACAGGATGGTCACACTAAGGGCCTCTCTTGTGGCCCTGACATTCTCTGGGTCTCTGAGAATGATCAGACTCTCCAGGATGGTGAGTTCCTGGTGAAGATGAGAGACCCTATGGAGATACCCTCTGGCCCTGCCTGCCCTTGGGGGAGGTGACTTGAGTCCGGCATCTTTTGCTCCCCCAACTTCTACCTGCCCTGGCCCAGCCTGGCCCTTTGAGGCAGGGAGGGTTCTTAGGATGTTTCCGGCTTACCAGCCCAGCTCCCAAAGCCTGATCAACTAGCGGAAGCCCCTCATTCCCTCTCACCCTGGCCATTGCGAAGTCCCGCCTTGGTGGGTGTGGGGCGGTTGGACTGCCCCATGTCTCTCCCTCCACCCACCCTACAATACACTTGGACTGCTGGGTTTCCCCAGACGCTCCCATGTTCTTTCATGCCTCCAATTTTTCCCTCTGCCTGGGAAATCCTTTCTCCCTTGTCCACTTGGCAAGGTCTTACAGAAGCAATACTAGCTCTTCACTTCACCTCTCTATGCCTCAGTTTTCTCATCTGTAAGTTGGGGATAATAATAATACCTACCTCATAAAGTTGTTGTGAGCATTAAATGAGCTACTCCCTGTGAAATGCTTTGAACAATGTTTGGCCTATAGTAAGTACTCAATAAACATGAGCTCATTATTATAATTAACACTGACACTATTATGGTGTAGTGGTTAAGTGCACAGACCCTGGAATCAGACTGCCTGTGTTCAAATCCCAGCTCCAACACTAGCTGTGTTGCCTCAGTCAAGTCACAACCTCTAGGGGCTTCAGTTTTCTCACCTTTAAAAGGGGGACAGGGCCGGCCCCTTTGCATAGTGGTTAAGTGCGCACACTCCGCTACTGGCAGCCCGGGTTCGGATCCCGGGCGTGCACCGACGCACCGCTTCTCCAGCCATGCTGAGGCCACGTCCCACATACAGCAACTAGAAGGATGTGCAGCTATGACATACAACTATGTACTGGGGCTTTGGGGGATAAAAAAAGAGGAGGAAGTTTGGTAATAGATGTTAGCTCAGAGCTGGTCTTCCTCAGCAAAAAGAGGAGGATTAGCATGGATGTTAGCTCAGGGCTGATCTTCCTCACAAAGAAAAATAAATAAATAAAATGTGACTTAGCAATTAAAAAAAAAGGGGGGACAATAATAGGCCCCCCTCATAGGGTTGTCATAAGGATCAAATGAGACAACACATATGAACACTTAGCCCAGAGCCTGGCACATAGTAAGCTCTCGATAAATGTTAGCTATTATTTTGATGATGATTGTCATCATTTCAGCTTCCTTCCTCCTCAGAAAGAGAGACAGCAGGTGATCTTCGGGTGAGGTCTCCTCTGGAAATGATGCCAGGGAGGGACACCCATGTACTCATGCAACTCTTGGCCCACGCCAGGTTCCTGGTTCTGGCTAGGAGACGCTCTTGTGAGATTTCCCACCCCTGAGACTTGGCAGACCTGTTCTCTATGCCTAAATCACCCTCTGCCCCAGCCCAGCTCGAAGGCCCTACCTTTGGGAAGCCGCCCCCAGTTGCTGCATGTCGACTGAATTCCAGGGATTTTCCAGGGCACCCCCAAAGTGCCATCTGAATCTCCAGCAGCACGTTCCACTGAGCCTGCCTGGGGTGGAGTTAGTTCTGCACTAGAGCCCTAGATTCTAGTCCTGGCTCTGCCCCCTGACTTTCTGTGTGACCTTGGGTCAGTCCCTTTTCCTTTCTGGGCCTCATTTTTCCATCTGTAACATGAGAAGTGTGGCCCAGATGGTCTCTAAGGCATTTCCCAGATGGGTAAGTCATAATATTACTCCCCATGGTTATCCCAGGCCTGAGCTAGGTGAGGGCCTGACATTCAACATGTGATGAGTCGAATCAGACTGAACTGAAGTGGATTGATTATAGAAACACAGACAAATGCCCTGACCCAGTCCCTGCCGTGCTGCCTGTCTACTCTGTGGCCCAGCCTTTAGCCATCCCTGGCTGCACAGCTCCCCGACCTCTGTAACTTGGGGGTTGAGGGAAGAGCCTGGTCTCTGCCTGGAGGCTGGAGTGCTGGGGCCCAGCAGGAATGTTCCTGGGTTTATTTTGGTTCTCTCAATTGGAAGGCTGGAGGCTTTAATTTAGCTCTCCCTGCCTGGGGCGGGAGCCCAGGCTGGGGTGGCCTGCCTCGGCTGCCAAGCATGAGCCCCACACCAGACCACAGCCCAACCTCAGAGCTGCCTGTGGCCGGCTCTGCATAGCAACACCCCAGACAACAAAGGCCCCTTAACCCTCCTCCTCTAGTGGTGACCGTGGTGGTGGCTGCTGCTGCTCTGGGGCTCAGCAGGATGGGGCCCAGAATAGGGTATGGGGTGGCTGTCAGAACACTAGGAAGGCACAGACAGTCCCTGTGCCCACATTGGGCACCCTCCCACTGAGAGTCTTGGCAGGGCCACAGGTGCTGCCCCCTCTGAGCTAGGCCAGACTAAGAAGTGTGGTCAATGGAAACTAAGGCCTAGGGCCTAGAGGGTCACTGGGCTTTGAGGGAAGGGCCACCTGCTTTCTGTCTTCACTGAGGGCCAAGAGAGAGGAAACAGACAGGAAAAACAGCAAGAAGGACTGAGGGTTCAAAAGACTAGCCTTCCGTCCTAGGCAACCGTGGAGAAGTGACTGGACCTCCAGCCACCCCCTTCAACCCACCCTTCATACTGCCACCAGAGGCATCTTGCCAGAGAGACTTGATCGGATTCTTTCTTTAATTAAAACATTTCAATGGCTCCCTACCACCTCCAGGGGAAGATCCAACCCTCCATTCAAGGAGCTAAGGCCCTTCACAATGTGGCTCTAGGGCCTACCATTCTACATCACTCCTCACGCCTCTCCCTGCACCACCCACCCTACAATACAGCCGCTCTGGGTGCTGGGTTTCCCCCAAATGCTCCCATGCTCTTTCATGCCTCCATTTTGTCCCTCTGCCTGGGAAATCCTTTCTTTCTTGTCTACTTGGTGAACTCTTCCTTATCATTGAAGCCCCAGCTCAAATGTTCCCTATTCTGGTACAGAGTTAACTGTTCCCTCTTTTGTGCTTCCACAACATTACCATCAAACTTTTATTATTTAATCAGCATTTATTGAGCACCTACTATATGCCAAACACTGTTCTAGGCACTGGGGATACAACAGCAACAACAGTGTCCCAGACCCTTCCCTCATGGAACTTACATGTGGGGGAGATGGATAAATAAGCAAATAAACAAATGCATAAGATAATTTCAGATACTGAGGTGTACAGGGTGTGCTGGTAAACGTTTAACACCCAGCTCTGGAGAAGGAAAGCCCTGGTCTGCAGCATCTGCTGATTTCCATGGTGTAAAGGCTCCCATCATGGCCCCCTCCAAGCTACCAAAGTGAAGTCACTGAACACGGAGTTGGGAAGTGCCAGTGAGAGGCAGCTCCAGCACACTACTGGTACCTGCCCCAAATAAAAGAAAACAGCTTAATAGAAGAGAGGCTAACTGGGGCAAAGAGGTGGCCCAGTTAGATTAGATTAGGTGAGGGGGGTCAGGGAAGGCCTCTCTAAAGAGCTGACATTTAGGAGGTGACCTGAATGACAAGGAGCCAGCCATGCAAATACCTGGGGGAAGCTCTTGGCATATTGGGTTTTTCAAAATATTTTTTCTAGACTTATGCACTCCTATGTTCATTGCAGCATTATTCACAATACCAAGATGTGGAAGCAACCCAAGCACCCATCAACGGATAAATGGATAAGAAGAAACGGTGTATATATATACAATGGAATACTACTCAGCCATAAAAATGACAAAATTGTGTCATTTGCAACAACATGGATGGACCTTGAGGGTATTAGTGAAATAAGTCAGACAGAGAAAGACAGATACTGCATGATTTCACTCATATGTGGAAGATGAACAAACAAACACATAGATAAGGTGAATAGATTAGTGGTTACCAGAGGGAAAGGGGTGGGGGGAGGGCGAAAGGGGTAAAGGGGCACATGTGTGTGGTGATGGATGAAAACGAGACTATTGGTGGTGAACACAATGCAATCTATACAGAAACTGAAATATAATAATATACACCTGAAGTTTACACAATGTTAAAAGCTAATATGACCTCAATTAAATAAATAAAAATGTTAAAAATCGAGGTATAATTTATATACAGTCAAGTGCACTGATCTTAAGTGTTACAGCTCCACGACTTTTGCATATGTATCAACCTACGTAACCACCACCTAGATGGAGATGGAGAACAACTCCAGTACTCCAGGAGGTTCTCTCCAGCCACTTCCCAATCAGTAGTTCCCTCTCTTGCCCCAAAGGTAACTACTATTTTGACTTCTATCCCTATGGATTGGTTCTGCCAGTTCTTGAAGTTCACATATATGGAATATAAATGGGGCGTGATACAGTGTGTTCCTTTTTGCGTCGGATTTCTTTCACTCAGCATAATTTCCAGGAGATTCATCCAGGTCGTTACACATCACAGTAGACCATTCTTTTTCACTGCTGTGTGGTATTCCATCACATGACTATGCCCTGGTACATACACTTGTAATGATCTGTGTCCCTGCTGATCTCCTCCTCAAGCCTGAGAGATGGCTGTGTAGAATGATGGGAACTGCCTGGGCTTTGGGGTCCAACTGATAAGAGTTGTAACTTGGGCTTGGCCACTCTGGAGCTGAGGGGATCTGAAGTAAGACATTCTCTTCTGCCTCTATATCTGCAAAACGGAGACGATAATGGCAAGCCCTCCTACAGGTGTGGTCACGAGTTGGGGAGATGATACATGGCAAGCACTTGGTAGAGAACCTGCTCCAGGGGGTCTGCTTGAGGATTCTCTGGGTGCTCCTCCTCCTTAGCCTGTGCGTGCGTGTGTGTGTGTGGAGACAGTGAATGTGTGATTGTGTTTTGTGCCGTGAAAAGTCTGCTGAGATTGCTTTCAAGATGGCTGGTGTAAGAGACAGTTTTGAGGAGCCAGAGGTACTTCCAGTGAATAGAGGGCCTGACATTTGAGGTGCCTCCCCACCAGGCATGGCCAGGATATATGAAAGGAAAGCAAGAGGCAAGGTACTCATGACCTCTGCCACTGCCCGTGGAAAGGCAGGGACACGGGATCCCTTGTGCGGTCTCTGCTCCCTCCCTGCACTCTGCTTAGGGAGGGAGGCAAGCCAGGGATCATTTTCTCCACTTTATAGTTGCAGGAACCGAGGCTCAGGGAAGAAAGTTAACCAAGGTCACATAGCTCGGCAAGTGTTGGAGGAAAGATTCAAACCTGGATGTGTTTGACTCAAAGCCA
Source organism: Ceratotherium simum simum (assembly GCF_057802395.1). NCBI lineage: Eukaryota > Metazoa > Chordata > Mammalia > Perissodactyla > Rhinocerotidae > Ceratotherium > Ceratotherium simum. The sequence goes on along the minus strand of NC_141940.1, from coordinate 75,151,530 downwards.
GGGGGTTGAGGGCATCTTGTGAGTGTCCAGGGCAGGGACCTTGAGGGTGCTGACCCAGCTTCAAGGAGCAAGAATAGCTAGGCAAGCAGACTGGGGCTCTGGCCTGGAGGAGGGCCCTGAGCCTGGTACTGTGGAGCACACAGAGGGGGCTACCTAGGGAGCTCCTGCCAACACGTCCCCACATAATGGGGCTCACCTAGACATCACATCCTCTTTCTTCTCCCTCAACTTCCCAGAGGAGAGAGTATGCAGGAGAGGAGTAGCGCCTAATGGGAAACATGTGTCCTCAACATTCCAGTTGCAGCTTCCTGCCTGCTCGCCCCCCTGCTCTGCCCCTCGCTTCCCCACCACCTCATGCCCATGTACGGCCTTGTCTTTGGTACTGCCACCTCTGACCCTCTGCCACTCCCAATTTGGCCCGCTAGGCCTTGAAGGCCAATCTTCCTGCATACCTTTCTCCTTTGTTCACTCTTTACCCCTCTCTTTCCCTGGCCCTTTGGAGCCCCCAGCCAGGCAGGCAGAGGGACGGGAGAGTCTTGTACAAGGTAAAAGAACACGTGGCTCTCAGTCCCGATTCTGCCGCAGGTTCCTTGCACGACGTTGTGCCAGTCCCTTCTCCTTTCTGGCCTCTTTCCCTATGTGTACAATGGGCGTGTCTCCCAGGGCCTTGTCAGCTCTGGGTTTCTCACCAGGCAGCAGTGGCCGGGCATCTCCAGAGACCCATTTCCCTGATGGAGAGAAGCAAAACTGACTCTAGCTCAGGGTTGGGAGCAGAGCCCTGGAGGGAGAGAGGAAGCTGATTGGATTCTGTTGAGGACGGAGGGCTTCTGGGCATAAGAGGGGCTGGAATCCAGTCACCCTGGGCCCCTTTTCCTGTGGCTGCTCACTCAACATAAATTCAAGAAATTATTATGAAGCAACAGCTCTGAACCAGGTGATGGGCCGGGTGCCAGGTTTACAGCAGTGGGCAAGGCAGACACAGTCCCTGCCCCAGAGAAATTGCAACGGGCCTCTTGGTCCTCAATTAGGGCTTAAAATCCCATCTACAGCATCCACCCCTCATCTTAAAGACCTAGAGAAAGTTGGGGCCCAATTGTCCAAGGCTACACAGAGGGTTCAAACCCAAGACAGGGTTCAAATCCAGATCTCCTAACCACCACCACCTCCCCCACCTTGCCAAAATTCTTCTCCCTAAAATCCTAGCCTCACTGGCTGATCTGAAAGGCACTTTAATCATGCCTAAGATCCCGGAGATTTACAAAGGAAGCCATAACTGGGAATGACCCAGCCCGCTGGAAAGCTGCCTTAGCAGGGAAATCCTCCTGGTTGGCCACAGGCGGGACTCCTGGCTCCCCTCCTCTGCACCGCCACAGCATCGTGTTCTTCCTTGCCAGCACAGCAGGGATCGAAGGCCGCGTCCTTCTACTGTTTATTTGTGTGCCTGTCTCCTGCACTGGACTGGGGATTCCTGGGGCAGAGCCTGTGTTTTCTCCATCTTTGCGTCTCCAGGACCTGGACCAGGCAGACACAGAGAAGCAATTCAGTGGGTGCCTGTGGCACAGAATCGATGGTTTTGCTCACTAAATACTGTTTCTTCTGTGTATGCCCTCAGTACGTGAGCTATGGAAGCAGGCAGCTGGGGTTTGCATTGTGGTTCCATCACCCACTAACCGCAACTTGGGGCCAATGACTCGACCTTTGTGTGCCTTGCCTTGCTCATTGGTAAAGTGAGGATGCCTATAGTACTGACTTCATGGAGTTGCTATGATGCACCCAAAATAGTGCCTGGTACATAGTAAGTGCTCAACACGTGTTCACTACTGCAACCACTACTACTACCATTTGAAATTAAGGATGTATAAAGCTATTTCCTACACAGGCTGCCTGAAGTGGATATGCCTCATATCTGGCCGTCTGAAGGCTGCACTAGCCTAGCTCTTCTCAAACTTTTGTGTGCATAGGAATCATCTGGTGATCTTATTAAAATACAGGTTCTGACTCAGCAGGTCTAGGGTGGAGCTGGAAACTGCATTTCTAACAAGCTCCCAGGCAGTGCTGACGCTGCTGGTCCAGGGACCACACTTCAAGGAGCCCTTGCCAATATTAACTACCAAGGAGAGCTACTACCCATTGAAAAACCAGTGTCAGGCCCTGTGCTAAGTGCTCCATATGCATTATCTTACCAAATCCTTGTTACAGCCCTGGACAGTATGTATTGTCATCTCTATTTTATGGATGAGAATGCTGAAGCTCAGAGAAATTAAGTGACTTTCCAAAGGTTACATAGCTTGGAAGTGGCAGAGGCAGGATTTTAACGCAGACCAGGCTGACTCCCAAGCCCCATTTTTTCGCCTTCTGGCAAACAGCCTCCCTGTGGCCTGGCATCCCCTAGAGGATGTCTGTCCCACTGAGAGAGGGCTACAACACAGCACTCAAACAAAGTGACAGTAGAAACTACTCCCAGGGCACAACTCTTCAGGGTGTCCAAAGCATTTGCCAGGCCACCACAGGCCTGGTAAGCAGGCAGGGCAGGGACTAGGGTCCCAGTTGAAGCTGGAAAGGACTGAGAGAGCTGTCAGAGTGGGTATAAGGGCAGGCAGGAGGAGAGAGGAAGGCCCACTGGCTGCCCAGGCCTGGCTTCCCAAGGGACAGCCCCTTGGTGGGGCCCCATGACCCAGGAGCTGTTCCTCATCCCTGCAGGCCCAGGACCCCGTCAAGGTTGCCAGACCCGGGACCACTGACTGCTGCTGGCCCAAAGCCCAAGATTCTGAGGTCTCAACCAGAAAGTCTGTTTATGTGCTTGGGCTAAAATGTTAAACCATCAAGGAGACGCTGTGTTCTCATTGGCTTCTTATCATAAGGTAAGCCATGGCTGAGGCAGAGAGAGCCTGGTGCTTCTGGTAGCTCCATGACTCAGGGCCACTCTGTCCCAGCCAAGCCTGGGGACACTCTCACATCTTCTGGCTCCCTGATCACCCCCATTCTTGTCTCCAGTTAGGCCCATGGAAACCTTTTTTTCACACAGTGCATACCTTCTTAGGTCTTTCCTAGGACCTTCTAGGGACCATGGACGTGTAGGGTATCTGAGAGATGAGTTTCTGGGGTCTGAGAATCTGCTAGAACTGTAGGCCAGACTGTGTGGATGTGTTTTCTCAGGTGGCTAGCCGTAGCTTTTACCATTATTTTACTCATTGTTTAGCAAATATTGGTTGAATGCCTTCTCTGTGCAGGACACTGAGTTGGGCACTGGAAGCGCAGTGATGATTGAGACAGAGATCCCTGCCTCCAGGGAGCTTCCAGTGCAAGGGGAGTCAATGAATAAGTAAGCAAACCAAAAATATCTCCACATAAGGACAGATAGTAATGCTGGGGCCCGGACTCTGTCTAGCCCAGTGTCATTCACTCTATAAACTGCCACTGCTAACATTTTTGAAGGAGTGCCTGAGTAAGGCCCAGGGCAAAGGAGGGGGCAAGGCTTGCCCAAAGTCATACAAAGAATCAGTGGCAGAACCTGAAACAGACCCCAAGGCTTCAGGGCTCTCAGTGTGGGGTGTTGACCACCACACGCATGCAGGGTCTAAGTGGGCACTGGGCCAATGGAGCTGCAGAAGAGAACAACCGCTTTGGGCCTGGGATCTCTGGGCCTGACACATTTTTTTTGTGGCCAACAAAGCCACTCCCACCTCCATCGGCATTCTTAGTTCATCCATTTCCAAAGCAGACTGCCTACCGGGGAACCTCACCCCACACCCTTCTCACCCCACAGGCAGCTGTTCTCCTTCTAGCCTGCTGGGTGGGCTCTGGACCTTCCTGGGGCCTCACTCCCTGAGAAGGTCCAGCTGGCGGACCCAGCTGGGGGTTTGAGGGAGGATGGGGCCCATCTGGAGGGGGCTTGGAGTGAGCCAGAGGGGCCAGCAGGAAGGAAGAGCCCCTTGGGAAGAGAGCCTGGGCTGGGAGAACTCTCAGAATGGCACAAAGAAGAAAAGGAAAAGCCAGGTATCTGGATTGGCATTCATGAGAGTCTCCTGAGGCCTGAAAGAACATTGAAAGGTCACCTTTACTCTCCCTGCCTCCAACCAGGGTGCACTTAAACTGTTTTTGAATCTATGTGAATCTCTCCAGTTTCCAAAGGCTCTTGGCTGGCAATTGACCACTCTCCCTGCCCACCACTCCCCAGTAACGTTCTCTTTATTCTCTGGTGGCTACTGTGGTCTAGGCTCTGGGTGAGGTCTGGGAAAAGGGGAGGAGTGGACCTGTAGTTGAAGAAGTCCTCTCTCTGCTTGGAAGGCCCTCAGTCTCATGGGGGAGACAAAGACAAAATGATTTGCTCCAATACACCATAGTCAGTACTTTGAGTCTTCTGAGGAGGGAGAGAGTAAGTCTGTGGGTGGTGGGTCTGGGAGAGTAAGGAAAGGACTCCCAGAGGAGGCATGGAAAAGAAAGGAAAGGCTCTACAAGCAGAAGGCCCTCTCAGGCCTCTGGGGGCTGGTCTGGTCTGTTCAAATCCCCATGTGATGCTTAAGTCCCTTCTACCATATTTCATCCAAATGCTTGATCAGCCTCTGCTTTCCCACCCCTCAAGGCGGGGAGCTCATTCACTCTCAAGAGAGAGATCATCTCAGGATAGCCCTAACTCTAAGAAGGTTCTTTCTTAAATTGAGCTGAACTACGTCTCCTTGTGGCTTCTGCCCATGGGCCAAAGCACTGCCCCTTGGGGTCACCTAGACTCTGTCTTCTCCCTCGGCTCTCTAATAGCCCCTTGGAGATCTGAAGCATCACTATCACCATAACCCCTGAGTCTCCTCCAAGCCAAATACCTCCTTCAACTGTTCCTCATGAGACCAGGGCTCCAGCTTCCTCCCCAGTCATCTTTCACCTCCCTGGCCATGCTCCAGTGTGTCTGAGCATCCTTAATCTGTGGCGCCCAGAGCTGACACCACATTCCAGGGCAGTCTGTAACCTCCTTGTTCCAGAAACTTCTATGCTCCCTACAGATGCAGCCTAAGACTCCTTGGGCTTATTTAGGAGCAGACCTCCTCACTTTGCTTCCTGCCTTCTCACCTGTTTCCCCCTGGCCAATCTGCATCTGGGGACTGGGTTTTAGGATCCAACTGTAAGACCTGACATGTCTTCCTGTCATATTTACTTTGTAAGCTTCAGCACCTCCTTCTTGTCTGTCAGGAATTTTTTGAAAACAGACTCTGAAGGCAGATGAAATTAGCTCTCCTGCCTACAGTTGGGCCCATGCTCCAAACCTGAGCAGCAAGCAGTTATGTCTGCGCATGTGCCACAAGGCACTTGTCTCTGCAAATTTGCCCTGAAAGACCTTGTCAGATGCCTGGAGGTGAGGTGTCAGCTCCCCCCATGCTGCCCCGTGGCCCCGGGAGCCTGAAGGAGGCACCGAGTATGTCCAGGAATTGATGGGGGACCCATGGGCAGAAGGGGCAAGATGCCAATCACTCTGCCTGGCCAGCCATCAGCCAGCCAACCTATCTGGAAGCTTGTTGGAGGCTATGAGTGTGATGGGGGGCTGTAGAGAACACTCGGAGACATCAGGCACTGCCTTTGCCCTCTGGGAGCTTCCAGTCTTTCAAGGAGAAAGACAAGGTGGGCTCCTAAGGCAATGGCGTAGGCTGAATAAGGTCTCCCAGAGATATCAGGTCCTAATCCCTAGAACCTTTAAGTGTTACCTTATTTGGAAAAAAGGTTTTGCAAATGTGATTAAGTTAAAGATTTTGAGATGAGGAGATTATCCTGGAACATCTGGGTGGGTCCTAAATGCAATCACAGTATAAGAGGGAGGTGGAGGGAGATTTGACACAGACAGAAAAAGAGGACAAGCCAAAGAATGCCCGCAGCCACCAGAGCCGGAAGAGACAAGAGGATACCGAGTTTGGACTTTTGGCCTCCAGATCTGTGTGAGAATACATTTGTATTGTTTTAAGCCACTAAGTTTGTGGTAATTGGTTACAGCAGCCACAGGAAACTAATACACGCAATGAGGGAGACCAGCAGGCAAGTGAGGGGCCTGGACCAAGACCAGGGAAGGCCAGGAAACTGGTGGCTGCAAATCTCAGGCAAGGCTTCGTGGAAGAGATAGGCCTGGAGCTGGGGCCGCAAGAGCAGTGGTAGGAGGAGATGGGCAGAGTGGGATAGAGGGCTCTCGGGGCTGTGGAAATGGGGCAGATCAGGCCTGGTATGACCAGAGAACACTGCGGCTGCCGAAGGGAAGGGGCTCGGTGTATATGTGTGATGAAGCCACACCCTACCAAGTTGCCACTTTACCTTCCTCTCAGGGAGAGATGGGCAGCACTCTGCATCACCAGGTGGGGGGCCCCTCGCCATGCTGGAAAAAGCCTAGATGTGGGGTCAGAGAGACCTGGTTCCAGGCCCAGCACCACCACATACCGGTTCCTGCTGCGTCTCTGAGCCTCAGTCTCCTGGTAGGTAAAAAGGGAATGCTAACGCTGGCCTCATTTCCGAGGACACCTCCTCACTTTCCAGCTTCCCTTTGTCGCCTCAATTCTTCTCTTCTACCAGATGTTCACAGGCAAGAATGGGGCGGCTTCTTTTTACACGAAGGGATCCAAGGGGATGGGAATGCTAAGACCCCCTGCCTCGGGATGCAGTGTGGGTTGGACAAGATAATAGGCTGATCTGATTCTGTGCTTAATGAAGGCCAGTGCCCTCTCAGTTTGCCTCCAAGAGCCTCCTGGCCAGAGCAGGTGCACCCTTCTCCCCGGAGGGTCTGCTTTTCCTCTGCAGCTCCTCTCTCCTGACCCCTGCGAGCCCAGCTCCCAGGCAGCTGCGGGAAGGTATGGAGGAGAGCCGAGCTTGGCTATTTATAACATGGGATGTGATAAACACTTCGAAAAGATATTTCCCGATAGACCAAATTAGAAGGCGATTACATAAGCAATTAGATCTTTTGAGCTCTCTGCTATCTTCTTGTACTAAGGCCGCCAAAAACGTGTGTGAGCAAGTCTTTTTTTATAGTCAGATATTTATACTTTACAAGGACGTAATTGAAAGGTTTCAGGTGGGCAAGCCAACCCTTCCTCTCCAGTCTAGAACCCACCGCCTCCCTCCAGCAGCCACATGTGGTGGAGGGGTCCTCAGGCCTTCTCCTTCGCCGTGTGATCCTGGGCGAGCTCCCGCAGCTCTCTCGCGCTCTCTGCACTTTGGTTTTCCTTTCTGTACAATGGGAACGACAACGCCTGGCCTGAAGGCTGACATGAGAATACTGTGAGAAACTGCCTGAGAGCTAGCAGCCTGGCCTATGGTGGGCACTCAAGACATTTTGAATCCAGGGTCCCTTTCCCCTCTCTGGACCACAATGGGTAAGGATTTTGGGTCTTGCTTCATCTGGCCTACCCTCCCTCACCTCACCTCCCTCCCGCACCATGTGCTCCCCGCAAATCCAAACGCTTGCTTTCTAAATTTTTAGGCTATTAATGGGCCTGAACAGTGGTAATTTTCTCTTGCCAAAGGTGAAAGCTACCTACTCTCAACAAGGCTCAAGCCTCTCCCTTTTTCCTGGCCCAAGTGCCAAGTCCCATTGATCCCCAGTGCTGGCCCTTTCCACCAGGGCAGAATATTTTGTCTGTAAAAATGCCCAGGACCAACTCCCTTAAAGCCTTAGAGCTGGCAGGCCCTGGAGCCCGGCCCTCACTACTCTGACTATCATAACCTGGCACACATGGGCCCAGCAGGCCTGCCTGCCCACTTTGTCCAGGGGAACTGGGCCGAACGATGGATGACAGAGCCTGAAGGGGCTGGAGGGCTGAGAGAGGCCTGGTCCCAACTGTCCCCCCCACCTCCAGCTCTGGCTGTTCTCTTCACACTAAGCTCCAGGCACACCCAGCCACTCACCCCGCTCTACCTGTGCTGTCCCCTCACCCTCTGCTCCATCTCCACATACTAGACCATCACTCATCATTCAGGCCCCAGCCCAAGAATTTCCCACCCTGTAAAGGAAACCCTCACCAAGGCCTGTCCTCCCAGGGATTTGTGTGTCACCCTCTCCTGGTGTCAGAGGGAGCTGTGGGTCTGGGCTCTCTCTGGTCCCCTGTGGCCAGCCTGGAGCCTAGCCCGGAGGATATGCCCTGCGGTATTTTGCTCAGTGCAATGGAATTGAACAGTAGCAGCAGGGTGGTCAGTACAGAGGACAATGAGGCAGGTGGAGTCTCCTCCTCCAAGACCAAGCAAAGAGTGACCAGGGGAGGGGGTCTCCTTTCAGTGGAGGAAACAGAGGCAGCAGGCAGCATGGAGTCAGATGTGGTCAGAGGACACTGGAAGAAGAGAGAGCTAATAGGCAACTCTAAGGGTATTCAGCAAGCACTTAAAGAGCTTTATCAGGGGCCCCTGGAAATATTTCTGTTGTGTATGTGGCAAGGGGTCCGTTCTAATGTGGGGGATAGAAAACAGGCCCCGGAATCAGGAAACCACCACACAACCAGCTATGTGATCTTGGCAGAGTCACCTGCCCTCTCTGAGCCTCAGTTTCTTCATCTGTACAATGAGGATAGGAAGCCTTACCTTGCTGGGCTGTTGCAAGAAGTAAATTATACAATGTGAGGACAAGGGGAGAGCTCCTGTGTACAAGTGCTTGGCATTCCTTCAGCACCCAAATAAACCACCATTTCCTTCTCCCACCAGGCCCTCCAGGGAACTCCCAGTCTGCCTGGGGGCCTTATCCAGAAGACCCCAAGTAGTAGTAAGTGTTGAGGGCCTTGGAGGTGAGTAATGAATTCTTAAAGGGACAGCTTATGAGAAGGACAGAGCACAAAGGAACAAGGTTGAATGGCTGCAGCACAGCTGGAGGATAAACAGTAGGAAGAATTCCCAGATGATGAGAACTTAGAGCCGAGAAGCCTTTAGAGAGGGAGCATCCTCTAAAGGCTTGACATCTGAGCCGACCTGTATGGCATGAAGGAATCAGCCAGAAGAACTGGGGAGAGAATGTTCCAGACAGAGGGAACAGCAAGTGCAAAGGCCCTGAGGCAGGAACCACCTTTATGGGGTCAAGGCATGGAAGAGATGAGTCCAACTGGAAGACAGTGAGTCAGAGGAAAGTGATCTCAGATGAAGCCAGAGTAACCAGCAGGGGCCAGACCATGGAAAGCCTTGTAGGCCATGGGTAAGGACTTCACATTTTACTCTGAGTGACATGGGAAGCCCTGGGAGGGTTTTGAGCAGGGAAGTGACATGACTGAGGACTGTAACAGATCACTCGGCTTTTGTGTGAATAATAGTTGGCAGGGGACAAAAATAGAAGCAGGGAGACCATGAGGAGGCTTCTGCAGTGATCCAGGCAAGAGGTGAGAGTGGCCTGGAGGGGAGGGGTGGCAGTGGAGGTGTAGAGAAGTGGGCAGATCTGGGAGTTATTTAGAGATGAAAATGGCAGGACTTGATAACGAATTGGAAAAAGAAAGAACACTTACTTGGCATCTATTATACGTGCAGCCATCATCTCAGTGAATCCTCCTCATTGCTCTGTGAAGTCAAGCTGATTTACCTCCATTAGACTGAGGAGGAAACTTAGGCTCAGAGAGGCAAGTGGCTTGCCCAAAGTCACCCAGCAAGGAAGTGGCAGGCTGGAACTAAGAGCCAGGTATGCGTGATTCCAGAATTTTGTGCTTTCCCTGACACCATTAGCCAGGCCTGGGCTAGGCCAAGCCTTTGGATCCCACTTTCTCAGAGATCAGTTGTTTGAAGAGGAGTGGCATGCCACTGCTATCTTCTGAACTTGGCCTTAAGCCCTGCTCTGCCCGCCTCCTTCTCCCTCACTGCTGAGGCCAGCCACTTCTGCAGCTGAAGGGGGAGCAGCCTTAGTGTGCTGATCTGTAAAATGCAGGAACAGCCCATTGCCTCCATGGAGATGTGAGGACTAAATGAGACACGAGATGAGCTGTCCAAAGCTCCCTGCCCAGAGCCTGGCATGCTGCCTTCCCTCTCAACTGCTGGATCCACCTGGGGCCAAGCCCAGCAGGCTGCCCTGGGTCTCCCTTCTCCACCCACCCCAGCCCCCCACTCAAAAGCCGGCACCCCAAGGCAGGGTACAGTCTGGATCTCTCCTGTTCTTACTGTCCATTCCTCGGGGCCCAGGCAGACGGGATGAGTCCTATCATACAAAAAGGACGCAGAAGAAAGAAGAAGAGCTAATTTCTTCCGGCATGATGTTTTTTATCCCTACCCAAACCAAACATATCTGACACCCACTCCGTGGGGGCCCTGCAAGCCCCTCTGGGAAGACAGGCAGACAGGGAAGCTCCCCTCCACACCCCAAGCCTCCAGGTCTCCTCCCACAAAGGCCCAGGAATGCTCAACACCGAAAGGAAGAAGCGGCCTGCTCTAGCACAGCACTCTTACGGTATGCCTGGAGAAACTGAGGCTCAGAGAAAAGGGACTTGGCCAAGGGCACACAGCTGGTTAGTGGCGGGGCCAGGCCAGAAATGGACTCCAAGTCTTCAGTCCCAGATAAATGCTGTTGCCTGGAGAGCAGGACTACACCTCAGCTGGCACACACCTGGCATGTGAGCACATGTGCCCCCACTAGCCTCTGTCATGCTCCACAAGGGCCCGGGCAAGGGGGCTTGGGGGTGCCTATGTTCAGAATCTCTCACAAGCCCCTGACCCATGTTCCATGTCCCCAGGACACGAGGTTCCACTCTGGGTCACCCCAAAGGAGGGGCTTGTTCCCCAAGCTGGGTGGGCCCAGCACCCAGAAATGCATGCCCGCTGCCACCATCTTGCGTTGGCCACCCATCTCCCTCCCTGGGGACTGATCTCTCCCCAGGTTACACAGCACACCCATTTTGCCCTCTCCTGGCAGCCCCATGGTTGACCCCATCCCTGGCCCCCTCCCTCTCCAGCCAGGAAGAGCGGGAGGGCACACAGAGGCCATGAGGAAACTCGTGCTGAGCCGGCCCTTAGGGACCTCACGCTGGCCAGCAAGAAAGGGGCCATTGCCTCTGGGGGCAAGGGAGCCAGTGCGGGATTATGGGCTCCTCGCTTGGAAATGATTGGTCATGACAAGCTCACTGCAGGAACAAAGCCATGTGAAATTGACCTCATCACCAGCGATCAGATCAGATTGTTTAGTGTGAGGGGAATGTGAGGGGGATGTTCAGCTGGGCGATGACCTAGTTAGGGCCTTAAAGAGGCAGAGCAGCTGCCCCACTCTGGGGAGGAGGAGGCAAAAGGCCTCCTGGTGCAGGGAGGCCCCTGTTGAGCTGCAGGTGGAGGAAGGCAGGCTCCAGGCATGCTCTTGGGGCCTCCAGCATCCCCAGAGGGCATCTGAGCACCACAGAGTAGGGCCCAGCCTCAGGGGAGCGAGGGACTGTGAGAGAGTGGGCCAGAGAAGGAGCCAATGGCAGAGTTTCCCCACCCGTCCAAAGACAGTAACAAGATAGAGCAGGGCCGGGACAGGGGCGACATGTATTTAATGACTGATTTGTTTGTGTGTGTGTTTGTTTCCTGTGACTCAAACGCCATTCTGAACACTTGACATATGTTAACTCAAATTATCCTCAAAACAACCCTAGCGAGTGGATACCATTATGATGCCCATTTTACAGATGAGCAAACGGAGACTCAGAAAGGGGTGTGACTTGCCCACGGTTACAAAACTGTTATGTGGCCAGCTGGTCATAGGGTCTGTGCTATTATTTGCTACGGTCTACTGCTTCTCCTCTGATGATAGGATTGACCACATGTGGCAGGCCAAATAAAGATGCAAGAAGGAGAAGGTGGCCTGTGCCTCTTAGGTCTTTCTTTCCTATTGGGCCCTAGGGGCACCAGGGGGCCCAGAGGCTGGGGCAGGGAAGAGGGGGCCTGTCAGGAACTTTAGGAACAGGTGCCTGCTTTCTCCTTGGATCCTGTTTCCTGACACTTGCATGAGGAACGGAGCGGGGAGGGGGAGGGAAGGGACATGTGGCTAGCTGAGCAGAGCAGGCCTCTTTCTGCCAAGCTATGCCTTAGGGAATGTGACTCCTGCTGCCTGAGGGGTACAGGGGGGATGTCAGAAGAGGGGCAGGGCTTCTGGTAGGGCACGTGGTATTAACCCTTTCATTGGTGATATGTGTGCGAAAACCTTAGCACAGGGCCTGGCACGAAGGAGGAAGGCACCCACTAATGTGCAACAAACAACAAAATCCACTAAGGGTAGGCTGGAGCAACAGCTGCAGCATGAAAGATCCTGGTTGGCTGCTGAGGAGAATTCCAGGGAGGCTGCTAATCTCCCCTTGAGGGCTTGAGGCATAGAAGAGACCCCTGTCACCCCAAGGGGTTTGGAAGCACCTGAGGCCAGCGCCAGAGTGGAATCTTTTATGGAGGCGCTCCAGGGATGCTGGCTCAGACAGAAGCTGAGGGATAGGCATGGACATGGTCTGCCAGTCCAGGCCCCTGCCTGCTTCCATACAGGCTGAGGAGTCCAGGCTGGCAGGCCCTCAAGACCTCAGCCTACTCTCCTGGGGGTTGTAGCTAAAAAGAACTCCTGCTGCTCCCCAGTCCCTGGGATGAAGGGGCTGACTGAATGCTCTGTGCCTCCCCTTCTATAGGGCAACCAGGCCTTAATGTGGCCCCAGGGTAGGCCTCTCTGCTCTCTGGCTCCCTCCCGCCTGGTTCTGTGTGCACCTGGGATCTTTTGTCAAGGGCTTTGGGTCTTGAGCAGGGATGGGCCAGCCTGCCTACTGCCCCAGCCTGTTTTCCAGCTTCCTTCCTGTCTTCCCTATTTCCTCGGGCTGGGCCAGTTTCCATTTCCCCCACCTTATCTCAGGCTGAATTTCTCAGACGTGACCTGGTGGGATTGTATCTGTGATTAGCAGCCTTTCCCTGGGATATTCCTGATGCTCCTACCAACTCCCTCCCCAGTTTGCTTTGAGTTGGGGTGCCCTCTCAGCTGCAGTGCAACTACTCTGAGCTGGAGGGCCTCTCATTCTTTCCTGAGAGCCCGCATTGAGCGGATGCAGGCTGAAAAGGGCCTTACTTCTTCACAGAGACCTCTGAAGGACAATCAAAGGGCAGAGAGACCCCGAGGACCAGTTAGGACCCATGAGTGGAAGCCATAGGGATAGATATTTCAGTTCACTTCACAGAAGGACTTCCTGTCAGGTTGAGCTGTTCTGTAGGGGAACAGCTGCCTCAGGCCCTGGTGAGACCCCTGTCCCCAGAGGTGTGTAAGTAGAGGCTGGATGGACAAGCATGAGAGATGCTATAGAGGGCCAGTGAAAGAAGGGTGGGACTAGGCTACCCCATGGCCTTCTCTGTGTTTATTTTCTTGTGGCAATTGGTACAGACCCACAGGGATGTTTGCCCTCTGGTCAGCTCTCCTCACCAGAACATCTCTGCAAGTTCTTGAAGTTAAAGACAGAAACAACCAGGCTAAGAGCAAATCCAAGACCTGGCTAGAGGGAGAAAGAGACAAGGAGAAAAGAAAAATGAGACAGAGAGAAACAAGGAAAATGAGAGAGAGAAAGGGAGAGACAGAGAAATAAATAGAAAATGAGAAACAGAGAAAGGGACAGAGAAACAAAGAGAAAAGGAGAGACAGAGACAAGAGAAAGGGGGAGAGAGGAAAAACAAGAGACATCAAGCCAGAGGCAGGGAGTGAGTTTGCGACAGAGAACTACTCCCCAGCTTCCTGCTCCTTTGTCTCGGCCAGCGGCTCTGAGGTCTCTGGAGGAGACTTCTTCCCTAGCTGACCCTGTAACCCTACCCGTTTCTTCAAAGGCAAGGGAGTGGCCCCCAAGGGCAGCTGTTCCAGCTGCATCCGTCAGGGCCTTGGAACATACCTGAGGCCGGAGGGGCCCTAGGTGAGACCTGGTCCAGGCCCCCAGGCCTCTCCCCTGCTGCACTTTTGGGCAGGGAGAGACTTCCAGTGGGGCCCCAGCAGCTCCAGGACCAAGGAAGCCAAGAGAAGACCCTGGGTGAGGCAATCTCTGCCTCCACACCTCTGCTACTGGGCAGAGGAAGCAGACTGGGGTCCTGGTGGCCCCTGGGAGCAGAGCTGGGACCCACCCAGAGGCAGCTTCAGCTCAATTCTGGGAATAACTTCATAGCTGGCAGAGGCTCGTCACAGAGGGCCGGGGCTTCTCAAGGTCCAGTGAGGGCCCCATGCACAGACGTGTGCAAGAGAACCTAGCTGTGAGGCCAGCCCCGTGGCTTAGCGGTTAAGTGTGCGCGCTCCGCTACTGGCGGCCTGGGTTTGGATCACGGGCGCGCACCTACACACCGCTTGTCCGGCAATGCTGAGGCCGTGTCCCACATACAGTAACTAGCAGGATGTGCAACTACGACATACAGCTATGTACTGGGGCTTTGGGGAGAAAAAGGAGGAGGATTGGCAATAAATGTTAGCACAGGGCCAGTCTTCCTCAGCAAAAAGAGGAGGATTGGCATGGATATTAGCTCAGGGCTGATCTTCCTCACACACACACAAAAAAAGAGAGCCTAGCTGACTGCCCACTGGTGGTGGAGAGGGGTGCGAGGCTTAGTGGGAGTCAGACCAGAGAGCTTCAAAGCCTGAGAGAGTGGCTGATTCTGTGATTCCCAAGTCCTTAACGGCCGACACATCTTTCCAGCCCAAAGGGGAGAATCCTGCTGTGTTACTTTAAATAGCCAAGCTTTCTAACACGGCTTTTATTCACGCTTTTACATAAGAATGTTTTTCATGTGTCTCTCAAGAATTTTGTGTGGCTATGTAGTAATGTCTATAGCTATGTAACTATATAGTTATAATAGCTATGTATTTATGTATTTCTGTATCTATGTATCTCTATATCTATTTATCCATGCATCTCCAGACCTCTATATCTAAGTAACTATATATGTATTTGGATATCTCTTTGCTATATATCTATATAGCTCTGTATCTATCTACATCTCTCTCCCTTTATGAGAGGAGCTGATGGAGATCCGGGCGGGTTTAGGGCCCCCTGCTTCCTGAGCTGCCGCTCGCCATGGCCACTGCCTGCCTTCGTGCCCGTTGTGTGAGGCTTGCCATCCCACTCTCTTTCCCACTGGACAGTGGCCATCCTGGGCCTGGCCCAAGGGGTTACCGTGAGGAAACTGGCCAAAGTCCAGAAGGCCACCCTCACAAGCCAGAAGCAGCTGCTTTGAGTGCATCTGTTAGGGGCGAGGAAGACAGGAGAGCAGGAAGAGAGCTGTAGGGAAGTGTGGAGGGGGTGGGAGCACAGGGGATGTGAGATTGGCTGAGCAGTCATGACTCTTCATTATGGGAGGCAGGACATGACATGAGTGTGCCAGCAGTGCCATTCACTTGCTGTGCAATCTAGGCCAAAGTCCTGCCGTCGCAGGCCTTCGGTGGGCCCATCTACACCATGAGCATCTTTAAGGGCCTTTCCAGAGCCAACACCCTTAACAGGGCAGCAGTCACCACACTTGTAAATCATGGATTCCTACACTAGAGCATTTTGAGCACACCAACCCCACATATCCATGGGGATTTAGTTACACCTAATGTAGTGGTTAAGAACACAGACTCTGGGGCCAGCCTGTGAGTGTGCCTCCTGGCTCTTCCACTGGGTAAGTGACTCGAGATCCCTGGGCTCAGTTGCCCCTGTGGAAGGAGGAGACAGGAGTACTGCTCACCGCCACAAGGCGGTTATGCGGTTCTGGGACCCAGCAAGCGCACATGTGCTGCTCTTACCACACATATATTACTTTACTAGTTGATGACGGAGGTCACAAATTGCATGTTGAACGTCAAAATTGTTAAAGGATGAGGTAAACAGAAATCAAATACTCTCTATATTGTAGTGTTTTCTTCTCACTCCCCTGTGGGTTGCTTGGTGTACTTTGCGTTGTGACTGTTCTAGAGCTTGCTTAGGATCCCTGCTCTAGCTTTCTGGCCCGGACTCAACCAGGGAAGCCTGAGTTTGAGGCTGGGCCCCGTGAGTTGACTGGGGGTGCCAGCCTGGACCTGGGCCCACCCCCCACTACACAACCCTTTCTGGAGATGCCGTATCTCTCCAGAAGCCCTCCCCCACGGAGGGGCTGAAGGGCCAGAGGGAGCCCCATTTCCCCAGCCGCGGAGGGCCAGCACGGGCCAGTGGCCTCACACACAGCCCACAGGCTCTGCTGCCCACACCCCAAGCCCGGGGTTCCCCTCAGCCCAGAGCCTGGGGTCAAGGTGTAGCCCCTCCCTCTCTTCTCCACCATAGCTAGCCTCACAGGGTGAGGCACACACCTCTCTACTACAGAGCAGGCAAGCCAAGCCCAGGGCTCACAGTTGGCACTGAATCACTATTTATTGAATGGATAGTAAGAGCTCACCATTGCTGAGCACTTGTGCACTTTCTTAAGCACTTTACCTGCATGGGCTCTTTGAGTCTTCCCCAGGATCCTATGAGGCAGATGCTCTTATTCCAGGCTCACCGATGTGTACCCTGCTAACCAGTGAGGGAGCAGGAAAACGAACTGCCCGCAGTCTGGCTGAGTGCAGCCTCTTCACCACCTTGTAATGTTGAATGAACCAGGAGGGAATGGTTTCTTCCGCCCCCCTCTCGCTCTCCCAAGGTGCCTGCCGTCCCTTTCCTGAATTCTGGGCTTGCTCTGACCCTCAGCCTAGAGAGAACTGCCCCCAGCCTCCAGCTCCCCCACCCTTTTTCTCTGGGTGTCCAGCTCAGTGGGGCTGCACCCCCTGCCCCATGCCCAAGGCTCCTGTAGCCCCCCATCTCCGCTCCTGGCGGGACCCCTCCTGGGAGCCCCGCCCCCCACCAGCGCCGACCTGCCGGTAATCCCCTCCCCCTTCCTGCCCCCGCAGCTCCAGCCCCTTCCAATTAGCCCAGTCGGAGCCCCTCTGCTGGGAACGGCCTCCTCGTCCCGCCCCCTCCCCCACTCGGCTCCCACGTGGGGAGCCCCGCTCCCAGGCCTGGCCGCCCCATTCACAGCGCCCTCCTCCATTGTCCGAGGCCTGTCACTCACGCATGGCATTAGCATTTCTAAAGCCCACTTCTCCTTGTCGCAGCTTTGGCCCAGCCAAAAAGGGGCTCACTTTGAAACGTAAGTTTTGGGAGAGGGTGCTGTCTAAGCTGCTAAAACAGCTTACCTTTAGGCCCTTAACTCTCCAGGCCTCAGTCTGTTTGCCCATGAAATGGGGGGAATTGTTCTCCCTCGTTTCCAGACTGAGGACACCTGGAATTTCTCAGCTCCAAAAGTGGTGGAGAAATGGGACACCCTCCTGGGACCCCAATGCAACTGTCTGCTCCTTCTCCCTGGGTTTCTTGGGCCCTGCCAGTCTGGACCCTCCATTCCCCACCCACGTGCCAGAGGAGATACGGAGTTTTGTCAAAACTGGTTTTCCCTGCCCTAAGCCAAGCAGCCTTTGTTAAGGCCCTGGCAGGATGGGGCATGAATGGGGGTGACTTCTTTGCCCTGGCATCTGAAACCTGCCTGAGTAACTTGGGTGGAGAGACAGTGCCACCCAGTGGCTGCCTGGGCTCTATGCCAATCTTCCCTGGGATGGGTCCTCACACACCTTGCTTCAAGGCCACCAGTGGAGGAGTCTCACCAGAGAAACCCTTTTTACTTGTGGAATTTCATTTGCATTGGTTTAGCTGCTTCAGATCCAAGACTAAATAAAGAGCTGGTGGTT
The DNA here is from genome assembly GCF_057802395.1 of Ceratotherium simum simum. NCBI lineage: Eukaryota > Metazoa > Chordata > Mammalia > Perissodactyla > Rhinocerotidae > Ceratotherium > Ceratotherium simum. The sequence continues at coordinate 75,133,913 of NC_141940.1, read as the reverse complement.
AGAGTCCCAACTGGCTGAGTACAACCATGGCCCCCACCCCCATCATTCCACTGGGCTGGTGATGGCTCTTGCTCCAGGCTCTGTTGCCAATGGCCAGGCCTTTCCCTCCCTGTGCCTCACTTTTCTCCATCTGGAAAATGGCAGAATATTCCTGGTCATCGTCTGCTCCTCCTGGTGGGCTGGGGAAATGGGCATTAGCTCAAGAGTTCCCTTTTTGTGGGGTAGGGGGAAGGTGTGGGTCAGAGGGCCAGTCCTCTAAGTCAGTTGGCTACCTGGACTCCGAGAATAGGCTCTGACCCCATCCATACTTCCCAGACCTGATCCCTAACCTTCACCCCCTGCCTAGAGGCCCATAAGGTGCTGACCAGCCCCTCTGAGTACCAGAAAAATGGGACCCACCCCTCCCCAATGCCTGCTTTCTGTTGTTCCTACTCCCTGCTTTCTCCCCTCTTCCTGCTTCCTATCTGCCCCTGCCACCTTGTTCCACTGTGTGCCACAGGACGCCTGCGTTTCTCTGCAAGCCTGGTAGGGAGCAAAGTGAGGTAAGAGTGAACCCTGTCTCGAATTCAAGGTCCCCCCACCCCATTCCCCTCTGGGGCCCCTTCTGAAGTTGCTCTGGCTGAAGCAGGCAATGAGGGGAGAGGGGGCCAACAATGAGCCTCAGAAAGCTGGAGTGCTTAGTCTCCATCCTCCCTTCTGGCCTCCTCCTGCAGGCCCTCCCTCTGTGTAAGAGAGGCAATGGGCTCCAAGGTCATTCTAGCTTGGGGAGAGAGGGGAGGTGGATAGGGCCCAGAGCGTTTTGTGTCTGGAGTCTGCTTAGACCTCCAGAAAAACTGGACTGATGGAGAGAGCAGGGGAGAGGAGGCTTGGTAGGGGAGGAAGGAATGGAGGGTGCTCAGCTCCAGTATATAGTGTGGCCTCTAAGCAAGGTCCAACCTGGACTTTTTCCCAGTCGGGAGGAGGGAGAGAGAAAGAGCCTAGAGCAGGGGCCGGCCCTGTGGCTTGGTGGTTAAGTGCGCGCGCTGCGATGCTGGTGGCCCGGGTTCGGATCCCGGGTGCGCATCGAGGCACCACTTCTCCGTCCATCCTGAGGCCGAGTCCCACATACAGCAACTAGAAGGATGTGCAGCTGTGACATACAACTATCTACTGGGGCTTTGGGGGAAAAAAATAAAATAAATAAAATCTTTAAAAAAAAAAAAAAAAAAAAAAAAAAAGAGCCTAGAGCAGTCCCAGCAACCTGGATCCACAGCACTGAGAGCAGGCCCTTGGTGATCTCAGCCTTTCTAGCTCTGCTCTGAGGAATTACTGAGGGGTTCTGGGACCACTGGCTGTGAGTGTGGGGTGGTGTGTTCAAGGGGCGCCCCCCAACCCCAGAATAGCTCTACTTGCTCTGTTATTTTTATTAGAGTTCCAGATGAGATTTTTTCCAGAAAAAGTATTCTGCCACCAGAAAAAGAAGTAACCCACCCTGATTTAACCCATCCCTACAATTTACAAAGGGGGAAACTGAGGCCCAGGAAGGTAAATTAAAGTAGTTCCAGCACCTAGCATAGGGCCAAGCACCCAAGAAGTCCTCAATAAACATTTGTAGGAAGAGCAATTGAATGCCATGAAATTCTCAAATAATTTTAAAGCATAATGAATTCACTTTCATTTTATATATGACCATGATACAAGACCTGCTACCTTTTTAAGCTAAGTTGTCACACCACCAACAACAGAGTTGAGAATTTGCAAAAATGTTGGGAATTACCTGAAATCATAGTGAACTCTCATAACTGAAGTGGAAGCAAAGGTATAATTCATAAAATTGGCTAACTGTCCTTGCCTGCTGTCCAAGCCAGGATGTATGTATATTCTTGTGTAAATTTTGGTTACTTTCCATCATGAGTTTAACATTAGCTTGCTAGTGTTAGACATGAAAAAGAAGTAAAAAAGGAAAAGCCTCCTCTTGCTTTGAGGTTGAAATGTGAAAAGTGCAGTCGTGAACACAAAGGTACATTCACACCTCAAGAGAGTGGTTTGGTCCAGCTGGACCATTCCTTGTTCCCGAGCCAGCACTTGGGTCCTCTAGGCCCTCTCTCAGCCCTCCGTAGACCATTATGCACCACAGAGCAAAGCCTGTGATTGCACAATGGCATGGATTCTTGATCATCTTCTGTAGATTATCCTCAGACAAGGTTTAATCTTGGGCCACTTTCTCTCTCCAGGCATTGATGGGCTATCAGGAAAGTAATCTAACGTTAGGAGCTGCTTGAGTAGGACATAATGATCAAGAGATGCCATCTATCAAAAAGGGGATTGTGTTTTCCAAATGCAAATAGAAATAATTGGTGGGCTAAGCCCTGGTTTGAATTATCCACACCACTGCTTTGCCCACCCTCCCAGCCCACCTTCCTATGCCCCTAGAATGGATAAGTAGAAAGAGCTTTCTGCTACTGACTCTCATTGAATGTGACTTCAGGCAAGCCCATTTCCTCTCTGAGCCCCAGTCTCTTCATCTGTAGCAATGGGGTCAAGAGTGAACTATATATCAAGAAAGTGAAAAGACTACCCACAGAACGGGAGAAAATATTTGCCAATCATACATCTGATAAGAGTCTAGTATCCAGAATGCATAAAGAACTCTTACAAATCAAGGCACCCCAATTAAAAAATAGGCAAGACAAATAGACATTTCTCCAAAGAAGATATACAAATTGCCGTTAGCATACAAAGAGATGCTCAACATCATAGTCTTTAAGGAAATATGAATCAAAACCACAATGAGCTATCACTTCATACCCACTAGAATGGCTAGAATAAAAAAAATTGGAAAATAACAAGTGTTGGTGGGGATGTAGAGAAATTCAAACACTTGTTCATTGCTGGTGGGAGTGTCAAGTGGAGCAGCCACTGGAGAAAATAGTCTGGCAGTTCCTGGAAAAGTTGAACACAGAGGTACCGTTTGACCCAGTAATTCCACTCCTAGGTATGTACCCAAGAGAAATAAAAGCATGTGTCCACACAAAACTTGTACATGAAGGTTCAGAGCAGCAGAATTCGTAATAGCCAAAAAGGTGGAAACAACCCAAAAGTCCATCAACCAGTGAACAGGCAGACAAAATGCTGTATATTCAGACAATGGAATACTATTCAGCAATAAAAAGGAGTGATGCCCTGATAAGTGCTGCAACATGGATGAACCTTGAAAACATGCTAAGTGAAAGAAGCCAGATACGAAAGGGCACATATTATATGATTCCATTTATATGAAGTGTCCAAAATAGGCAAATCCATGGAGACAGAAGAGGATAGGGGCTGGGGTTAAGGGGGGGTGGGGAGTGACTGTTAATGGGTACAGGGTTTCTTTTTGGGGTGATGAAAATGCTCTGGAATTAGTGGTAATGGTTGCACATACTAAAAAACATAGAATTGCACAGTTGTGAATTATATCTCAATTTTTTGAAAAAGAGTGAACTATAGCAGTAGTTTGCAAATTTGGTTGGATCACAACCACTCCAGATCTACCTCACCTTCTGGTGATTCTGGGCCTGAAAGTCTACATTTTTAACATGCCCCTGGGGTGGTTCAGAATCAGCCAGGTTTGGGAACCCCTGGACCAGCTCTAACATTCTTGGTCCCTGCCTGTGTCTATAATGAAAGGGACCTGTAAACAGTTGCACACAGCCCCTTTCTCTGTGGGAGCTGGCCCCTCTCAGGTTCTGCACACCCTGAAACAGCCAGACCTCACACCCCAAGAAGGACCTGTTGCATTAGCCACAGAAACAGACCCTTCTTGTGCTCCTGGGGCCACAGGGGGTTTTCCGACCTCTGAGGTGGGTCTGCTGGTGCTGGCCTTCCCAGGTATGGGGGGGCCTCTTTGCCCCTCCCCCACCTCTTTCCTCCCAGGCATCCCTCAGCAGAGCCATCGCTCTTTGCTCTGGGTGTGCCAACGCCAGGCCTGCCCTGCAGGCCATGTGGTGGAGGAACTCAAACCCCACTGGGGGATCTGGCGGGGGAGGGGGCCACAGGGATGACCCTCAGGTGCCTGGGAAACCACATGCGTGGGGCAGCTTGGCTCTGGTGTCTGGACCAGACTCAGAGGAGGGAGCTTGTAGAGAGGCAATCTGGGCCCGGCCTTCAGCAAGAGGTATGAGCAGATGAGTGGTTCTGGTCCCCTTCAGTGTGAGTGAGGACATAAGTGTGTGCACAGGCCTAGTGGGGCCCCAGGCTCAGTTGTAAGCCGAGATGCTAGGGCCTTGCCCATAGTTTCTCCTTGCCTGTCGTACCTCCTCCAAGGCCCAGATGATACTCTCCCCTCACACTAGCTACAACAGTAATAATGGCCCTCCTCACCCCACTGACTGAAGACCAACTACATGCTGGGCCCAACGCAAAATGCTTTGAGATACTTTACTTCATTTCATGCTCACAACCACCCTTTACAGTAGGAAGTGCTCTTCTCACTTTACACGAAGAATGAGGAATTCAAAGCTCAGTTATTATTTAACTAATATTTATTGAGCATTTATTATGTGCCAGGCACAGTGCTAGGTGCTGGGTCCATAGAACTGAATGAGTCCAGCCCCTCTTGGAGATTGTACTCTGTCTCCAAGCAGGGAAGGAGACTTCTAGAGTGAGGTCAAGCTGGATAGCAAGCCAGGTCCACTTGAGTCCATAAGTCCTCCTCCCTCTGGCTGCCCAACTTCAGCCACACATACAGATTTCCTCCATGCAGAGCTCCCAGCGAGACTTCCCAGGGCTGCCCTGCAGCTGAGTCTTTCTAGGAATGTGAGAAGGAAGAGTACATGCTTCCCAGATGTCAGTGGTTCACATGCCACCATCATGACTTTTGCCAGAATCTCATCCCATGTATTTCATTATTTAGTAGCTGTTTCTCTTTAAATGGACTCACTTCTGAAAAATAAACTGTAATCATTACCTCAGTGTCATACTAAGCAATGGTATCCATGAAATCATTTGTGGTGTGCTGGTTGCATTTTTTTCCTGATAAACCTTAAAATGAATATATCACTATGGACATATAAATCTTCGTTTAGGTGCCACTTAAAATCCTTTCAATACCAGCAATATGAGCACCATACTTTGGGGAAACACTGGAAGAGAAAAAAAACATGACTTCTTTAGCTGCTTGGAGGCGAACTTGCGTGGAGACCACCTTTGTTGAGAAGTCGCCTTGGTAATTTTGCTTTGGACTAGACCCTTGAGTCTCCAGGGCCCAGAAGTGGGCCCAGTTGAAGGCTTGTATTATTCCAGAGGAGCCAGGAGGAAGAAAGGAGGAAGTGCAGTAGGCAAGATGGTGGAAGATCCCACACACTGCTGGGTGACTCCTTCTCATGACTCCCACTCCCTCCAATCTCCGGCCAAGTCATTTCCCTCACGGAAGACTTGAGGCAAAGAGTGAAGGGACTGGGTCTCACAGCTGACTGAAGAAGGCCGAATCCAGGCAGCAAACTGCCTGGATGTTACTGAAATCCTGGGGAAGCTTTTGGATTCTCTCAAGGTTCAGGCCAAGTTTAACCATAGCTGGTAAGGGCAGGAATCCTGGATCACAATGGCTTCATGACCGTAGGCAAGTAACTTCGTGGTGCCTCGGTTTCCCCAAACAAGAGGGCCTTCTTCATAGAGTGGTTATAAGGATTAAATGAGACAAAATATGTGAATGGACCTTGGTAAAGGACCATCCAAATATTAATATTTTATTATCATGACTATTCAACAAATTCAATAAACATGCTTTGGCCACTTTGGTGCACAAGGCATCATTCCAGGCACTTAGGTGTGGGGGAGGGGCAGTGACAGGCATGGAGGGATGTACAGAGACGAGTACAGTCCCTACAGTCTAGGAGAGGAAGAAGACAGACAAACAATTTGGGTTGAACCATATGAAATTGCCAACATTCAATTATTTTTGGCCTACAACCCAATACTACTTCTGACATCAGGCAAAATGAAGTAAACACAGAATGGAAACAGAGGGAATTTTCTCTCACTGGAAAAATTAAGGAAGGTTTCACTGAGGAAGTGACCTTTGACTGTGTCTTGGAGGATGGTTGGACTGCAGTTGCCCTTGCAGGCCAGGAGAGAGGAGAGCGTCAACAAAAGCATGGGGGTAGGGTCAGGTGGAGCGTGTTTTAGGGCATGAGGATGGCCTGTGTACCTGGGCAAATGCACTGCAGAGGAGCATGGAAAGCTTGGTGGGACCATTATGGAGGGTCATAGATGCCGGCCTTGCCTTCCCTGGGGAGTTGGCGGCTGCCCATCAACAAACAGGGGACGTGACTGACTCTTCCTCTCTGCTTAGTGACACAGGTGACCCAAAGTAGGGCAGCAGTCTTCCCACTTTGCCACTAAAGGCTGAAATGGCAGCAGGAAAAATTGTAATCAACCAAAAGAAAGAACTTTCTAGGTGCGAGCTGTGAGAACCTGTTCTAGAATGGCCAAGGAAGGCTGAGGAATCTCTTCCCCTGGAGACCTTGAAAAGCAGGAGAGATTCTCATCTGGCTGGTCCCAGAAGAATTCTACCCAGAGGCAGGGGGCTGGACCAGATGACCCATTTGGGTTCTTTCCAGTCTGCAGCCTTGATGATCTCATTGTATCCTTTTCCTCTGGATGGGGATGCCTCACCCAGCTCAGACTCATTGGGATCTTTCCTGTTGTTAGAGATCTCCCGGGCCCCCAAAGCCACAGCTCTTCCAGTTGGTGACTCACAACCCTGTCAGCAAGATCATCCCAATGTCTAGCCTCCATCCTCCTTGCTGTAAGGCTGAGTAAGCTCAGCCTTTCTCTTTTCAGCTTCTCTTGAAGGTGAGAAAACATAGTTTATTATCCTTATATAGCCAAGACCTTTTCTGTTCAGCCTTGCTGCCAGCCTTCCTCTCACCTCTCAAGAGACAGTGAGGATCTCACAGATAGAATAGGTTTTAGAGTTGAAGGGCCTGGGTTTGAGTTTTCACTAGTTGTATGACCTTGGGCACATCATTTAAGGGCAGGGATTAAGTGAACTAACATTTGTGGAGCACTGACTACACGCTCAAATACTACTTGTGGAATGAATCAAATGTAGGTATTATCCCCATTTTATGGCTAGGGAAACTGAGACTCCAAGAGGTTAAGTTTCTCGCTCAGTGTCACCGAACTAGTAAGAAGTAGAGCTAGAACTGGAACTCAGATCTCAAAGATTCCAAAGGCTGTGCCTTTTCCACCCAGTGGTGTTACTTCTTGCTTCACTGCTCAACCTCAGTTTCTGTCATCTGTAAAATGGGGCTAATACTCTCTCCCCAACAGAGTTATTGGGAGGATTAAAAACATACATACTCTATGTGAAAGTGATGTGTAAGTCAAAAAGTGCTGGGCAGACACTAGATAATTATAACTTTCATGCCCTGGTCAATTCTCTGGGCTTCTGCCAACACCTTTGAGAAGCTATTTCTGAAGGCAGCAGGCAAAGTTGACCTCTCCTTTCCTCCGTCATCAGTAGACCTCTCTTCCGTTATAGCTCTTATCAGCTGGCTTGCAATTCTTTCTTCAGCATGTTTGCCTCTCTTATTCAATTGTAAGCATCTCCAGAGCACAGTGCTTGACACATAATAGCACTCGACAAGTGTGGCTTGCATGAATGAAGGAATGATGCAGTGACTTTCCACAACCGACCTGCTCCTTCTCTGTCACTGGTCCAGCCTCCATCCCCCCTCCCTAGAGCCCAGCTTCCTAACTGGGCCACCCACTACTAGCCTTCCAATTCCATGGTCACCTGTTGACCTTGGCCAGCTGGCATTCAGAGTCCTCAACATCTGATCCCAGCCCCACTCTCCTTGAGACCTTCTTGCCCACCCTACTGCCCTCACACTGCCAGGGCACCGACCAAACCACATACCCTGGTTTCTCAAATATGCTGTATGCTTCTCTACTTCTGTGCCTCTGCTCACACCATTCTTTCTACCAGGAATGCCCTTCCCCACCCAATGTCATCTTGTCAAAGGGTACATTCTGCCTCCTTCATGAAGCTTTCCCTGACCACCCACCCTGTCCAAAACTAAAGGTGATTTAATTTTCCCATGAACCCCCATTGCATAGAGTGGGTACCCTTTAGAGGACTCCTTAATATCCTCTACCTTCTCAGGCAGTTGTTTGCATCCCATTGTGTGACCTCGGGCAAAACCCTACCCCTGCTCTGTGCCTCAGTCTCCAATCTGTACAGATGTGTCCAATGGCTCTTCTAACCCTGCCATCCTGTGATCTGGCTTCTTTGGGGCTCAGGGAGGACAAGACACCAAAGAGCCCCAAATGGGGCCTTCGACTCTTGGCAGCATGTGCCCAGTTCCCAGGCCTGAAAATCAGCTTCTCAGATATCACAAGCTAATTGACTTGCTTAATAAAGGGATAAATAAATATCTACTTAACATGATTACTGTCAGAGGCCTGAGCTACAGAACCTTTCCATCATTGGGGTTTTATTGCAGGAGAAGCTAATTAGCTCTAATTAGGCAACTCCCAGGTGCTTAAGGCAGAGGCTGATGGAGGGGAGTGGAGTGGATGGGGGAGTGGAAGACAAGTGGGGAAGGGGAGGGGAAGGTGCTTCATACTCTCGTTTCTCAGCCGCTTACCTGCTATGACCAGGATTGGCACTCCCTGGGAACCCCAAGCTCAGTGACACCTCAGGCACCTCAGCCATCTGGGATGAAGGAAGGCAGCTTCTTGAGAACCTACTATGTTCCGGGCTCTGTAACAAGCCTGTTCTCTGCATGATCTGATCTACTCCTCACAATGACCTTGCGAGGCAGAGACTACTCATTGCCCCCTTTCATAGATGGGGAAACCAAGATGCACAGAAGTTAAGCCCCTATCTCAGCTCTGAGCTAACACCACAGGGAAGTGGAGGAGCTGGGCCTGGATCTTATTCCAAGGGTGGGCTGCTGTCTTTGGCCTCTACTACCCCTCCAGGTGACAGCCTCTGGGGGTTCATGCTGCTAAGAGAGGGATTTGTATAGGCAATGTCTTCCCTTTGCTGTGGTATAGCTTAGGGGCACTCAGCCAGGAGGTTTTCCAGGGTAGGCCAAACTGGGCACAGCCAGAGCTGGCATGGTACCTGAGAGAGTTGGTCATCTTTTGATTCAAGAACCTGTCCTCCTTTGATTTAGATCAAGGCTCTGGGCTGGAAATCCTGGATGACTCAGACCCCCGCCCTTACGGAGCTCACACCTCAGTGGAACTCTGTGAACATTTGAATAGCAAGTTATTTAAGTGTAAACATGTCTGTAAAGAGACATATCTCTCTTCCATCATGTCATTCCTCTGCTTAGAAATTTCTCCTAGGTTTTGAGGCCTTAAGTCAGCAAATTTGGGTTTCTTTCCCTGAGACTACTTGGGGCATGGGAAGGAGCACGAACTGTGGAGCCTGGATTTGAATCCAGGTTCTGCTGTGTATCACTTGTATGATCTTGAGCATGCCCCTCTGCCTCTCTCTGTACTGCCACCATTCTGGACCTAGCATCACAACTCTTACCTGGACACACAGTCTCCTAAATGGCTTCCCTGTCTGCTTCCCTGCTTCTCTGGAATCCATTCTTCACACTGTAACCAGAAAGAGCTGGTTGAACATAAGACAGCTCATGGGATAACCCTGTTCTAAAGGCCTTCAAAGTCCTCACCATGGCCTGTGAGGCTTGCGTGATCAGACCTCTGTCTACCTCTCTCGCCTCATTTCAGGCCACACTCTCACACACAAGCTCCACCACACTGGCCTCCTTAATGGTGCTTGAGAAAGCGATCTCATTTCTGCCTCAGGGCCTTTGTACTTGCTGTTCCTACCACCTCAGCGCTCTGACCCCATCCATTTGCATTTCTGGTTCCTTCTCATTCTTAGATGTCACCTCCTCAGAGACATATTCTCTGGCCACCCTATCTTAAACAGCAGTACCCCCTTTGTTCTTGATTTAAGTACTCTTTTTGTTTCCTTCCAAACACCACAATTGGTAATTATTTTTTATTCCTTTAAAAAATGTGTTTACTGGGGGCCAGCCCCATGGTGTAGCGGTTAAGTGTGTGCGCTCCACTGCTGGCGGCCCAGATTCGGATCCCGGGCGCGCACCAATGCACCGCTTGTCGGGCCATGCTGTGGCGGCGTCCCATGTAAAGTGGAGGAAGATGGGCACAGATGTTAGCCCAGGGCCAGTCTTCCTCAGCAAAAAGAGGAAGATTGTCATGGATGTTAGCTCAGGGCTAATCTTCCTCAGCAAAAAGAGGAGGATTGGCAATGGATGTTAGCTCAGGGCTGATCTTCCTCACACACAAAAAAAAATGTGTTTATTGTCTGTTTCCTCCCACTCAAATGTAAGCACCATAAGGGCGATGACTTTGTTTTCATCACCACTGTGCCTCAGACAGTGCTTGGCACATAGTAGGTGCTCCATACAGACTTGTGAGAGAGACAGAGGGATGGGTGGATGGTTGGAGCAATGAATGAAGTAACACTTCTTAAAGCTGTTGTGAGGATTAAATGAGCTAATGCATGTTAAATGTCTGGCACAGAGCCCAGCAAAGAGTACAGCTCAATAGCTAATAGTTGAATCTGCATGTGACCCACTGGCTGGCACCTAGCTGTTCCCTGAGCCAGCCCCACCCTAGCCAGCTAGTCCTCCATCCCACCACCCTGCTCCCTGCAAGGCCCAGCTCCCACTGTCCTGGAAACAAATCTGTTCTCGTCCATAGGCAGTGGTGTGCTAAAGTTGAGGGCCAGTTGTTAAATATTCAGGAATTTTACAAGCAGACTGTTAAACTGTTGGTAGCTTAAGAGTGGCCGTGATGAGAGTATTTACACCACAGAAACTGGAAAACAGTACAAATCACCCCCAAGCCCCGCAAAGAGCCAGTTTACCAGTATACCACCACTAGGCTTCACCCCTGCTGTCCCCCCACCCTATCAAAGTGCCCTGCCCCATGTTCTCTGCCCAAGTCAAGTCTGCCAGCCTTCCAGGTCCAGATCAAGTACTGACTCCCCCAGAAAGCCATGCCGCCTTCCTGATCTCACTCCTGCTGACAGCCTCAGTGCCCAGAGGCTACGGTCCCTACACCAGCATTTCTATATATTGACTTTTGTCTTCTTTTTCTCCAAGTGAAGATGAGAATCTTATCCCTGAAGCTTACTTTTAAAACCATGAAAGCAGGGACATGGTTGATATATTGTTTCTTTGAGTCGCCCATGGTGCCTACCCCAGGACTGGGGACTGGAGGGGTGTTCAGGAAAGACTCAGAGCAGCAAGCTGGTACAGTGGCAGGAACTTAGGACAGGGAAACAGGAGCTCTGCATTTTGGCTCAGCTCAGCAACTGACTTGCAGTGTGACCTCGGGCCAGTCCCTTTCGCTTTCCAGGCCTCAGTTTACCCATCTAAAATGATTTTGAAGCTTCCTTCAAACTTCAGGATTCAAAGGGCTTATTCATTGACTTATTTGCATGCAAGTGTTTGTTATTTTATGTGAATACTCTTAGGTACTTTCAAAGAAACAGTTCCTGGCACCCCTTCCACTGCATCCACCACGATAGAAGACTTGCAAGGGCCTTTAGGGAAGATTGAGCCCAAGGCCTCCATTCTGCAGATAATGATAGCTAGGATTTACCGAGCACTTCTTACGTGCTAGGTACTAGTCTAAACACTTTAAACTGATTGACTAATTTAACCTTCCTAAAAGGTAGATATTATTACCAAGGTCCATTTTACAGATGAGGAAGCTAAGGTTCAGAGAAGTGAAACAACTTGCCCAAGTCACACAGCTGGGAAGTAGTAGAATTGAGGCTTGAACTAGGCAGCCTGATTCTAAATCACATACACCTAACCACTGTCCTGTACTACCTTCATAGTTTCTAAGAGGAAGTAGCTGCCTCTTAAAGGCCCTGGGGCCACCAGATAGACAGCTAGCTTTACCACCCACACCCCAACAGATCCCATTGTAGCTGAAGCTTTTCCAACAGGCAGAATACCTTAAAGGAAATGCCACATCTCACTTCCTCTACTTCCCGGCTATGTGACCTTGGGCAAGTCTCTCTGCCTCTCCGAGCCTCAGTTGTCCCATCTATTTCACACAGGGCCCTTCTGAGAATTAAGAGAGGAAGGAAATTAGCATCTATTGATTGTCTCTGTGTGTATGTATATAAATTGCATTAAATTATCTCCTCTGGTTCTTCTGGAAGCCTAGAGAGAGAAAGTATTTCTGCCATTTTAGAGGAGTGGAAACATACTCAGAAACGATAATAACTTCATTAAAGCCATGCAGTCAGGTGGGGCAGAAATGGGATTCAAACTCAAGACTTCAAGTTATTTTTGTTTAAATAAACTTTTTATTTTAGAACAATTTAAGATTTACAGAAAAATTGAGTAGTATAGAGTTCCCATATACCCCACACCCAATTTCTCCATTCTTAACATCTTAACATTAGTATAGTACACTTGTCACAATTAATGAACTGATACTGACACATTAGTATTAAAGTCAGATTTCATTAGTTTTAACCTAATGTCCTTTATCTGTTCCAGGATCCCATCCAGGACACTACATTATGTTTAGTCATCATGTCTCCTTAACTCCTCTTTGCTATGGCAGTTTCTCAGACTTTTCTTGTTTTTGATGACCTTCACAGTTTTGAGGAGTGCTGGTCAGGTATTTTTTAGAATGTCCCTCAATTGGGATTTGTGTGATGGTTTTCGTATGGTTAGACTGGGGTTAGGGGTTTTGGAAGGAAGACCACAGAGGTAAAGTGCACTTCTCATCACATCATATCCAGGGCACATGCTTTCAACATGACTTATCACTGTTGATGTTGACCATGATCGCCTGGCTGAGGTGTGTTTGTCAGGTTTTTCTACTGGAAAGTTACTCTTTGTTTTTGCCCCTTTTCATACTGTACTCTTTAGAAGGAAGTCACTATGCACAGCCCACACTTAAGGAGTTGAGAATGGGGAGATATGCACTACCTCCTTGTGGGAGGATGATCAACATAAATTATTTGCAACTTTTCTACATGGAAGATTTACCTCGTCTCCCCCATTTATTTATTTATTCAGTCATTTATATGACTATAGACTCATGGATATTTGTTTTATATTTTAGGTTATTATCCAAAACTATGTTATTTATTCTGTTGCTCAAATTGTTCCAGCTTTGGCCTTTGGGAGCTCTTTCAGTTGGCTCCTGTGTCCCTTTGACAGACCCCCATCACAGTGGGTTTTGTTTTCTTAGCACTTCCTTCCTTTCTGGCACTACAAGATGCTCCAGTCTCATCTTGTACATTTCCTGCTCCAGCCCTGGAATCAAGTGCTTCCACGAGGAACTCCGGTTCCTTTTATTGGAGAATGGCATTTGAAACCAAGATCTGGGCACTGGATATGTTCATTGCTACTGGGCCCTCTCAACAGAGTAAGAAGATATATGTATGTATATTAAGTAGTGTATATACACATATCTGTAAGTGCTTCTCTGTGTAACCATTTGTATCTATATTAAGCTAAACATGAGTTCACACTGATGTCTCCCATTCTGATCCATTACCCCATGGATCACTCCACCCTTCCTCCTTGCTTGTCTGTACACTTCCACTCCAACAGTGAGCAACGTGGCTCCCACCATCCACCATCCAACTTCATGCTCTTTGCATAGCCCTCCTCCCTCACTCCTGCCAAGTTCCCAAGGCCTACCTGGCAGCTGCCATGGGGAGTAGCTGTGTTCATCTTTTCTGGGCTCTGGGTGGCCCTAGGTGGTGGCAGTGATTTTATAGCCTGGGAAACTTGCCATCGGGCCCTGCTTGGTTTGGTTTCCACAGGTACCCTCAGGGTAGCCTTCTCCAGTCCTTCAGACGGCCCAGGAGGGTTTGCCCCAGCACCTATCTGTGGGAAACTGAGCCTTTAGACCTGCAGGAACTCATTGCTTGTGTGGCAGCAGCCGCTCCTCCACTGCCTGGTGTGCCAGTCTCACTGCCCTCCCCTCCACCGTCCTTCCTCTTAGCCGGCCATGGAGTCTTTTGCTCAGTCCTGCTCAGATCAGCATCTCCTGGCCAGTGGGCGAGCTGAGATGTGGTGGAAGATGCAGAGAAAATTGGAATTCCAAGCATGGGCAATACACAGCATGGATGTGCTAAGGATCCTTTGGCCAGAGTTCAAATTAGTTCAGCTCAGTGGCTGTCACCTTGGAACAGTACGCTCTATGACCCCAAGCAAGCAGGGCCACTGCCCCAGCCCCGTGCCTCAGGGGTCCTGTGCTTTGGAGGGCCTTCCTCCAAATGTGCTAATGTCCCCTCTTGTTGCCAACTACTGGCCAGGGTCAGCACTGCCTCCGAGGTGGAGTGCTCTGAGCACAAACACGAGCCAATGTAGGCCCCGGTCCCCGTTTTTCCTCTTTGGGATACTCTCTGATTGGCTACTCCACGTATGGGGTCAACCAGATGCCCTGAGGAGCTCCTGGACTCGCATCCATGGCGTCTTCTGGTGCCCCGGGGCTGAGCCGAGTTCCAGGAGGACAATCTGGCAGGCAGATCTCTCCTGCTGGATGGCACAGTACTTTTTTCACAGGATCATAGGAGAGATTAGGTTGCCAGAATGGTGCTAACATGGTGATTTGGGGTAACTCAAATTGTTTATATAGACAGGGGTCTCACACACACAAATACGTATATATATATAATATATATGCAAATATATATATTATATATATGACTATATTAGAGTTTATGGAGTTAAAAGCACAGAACATCCAAGCCTCAAGGGATTTTTGAAGCCATGTAGCCTAAGGCATTCCTGGTGTATATGCATCATCCCTCCAGTTGCCCCAGCATCTGCTCTGGGCCCATTTGAGCCTGGAGCTGCTGGAGATGGAGAGAGGAATAAGTCCCTGTCCCTGCCCTCCAGGGTGTCCCAGTCTAATGAGGGACACAAGCACAGAAACTATCTCTTTGAATAAAATAATAAAAAGAATAGCAGTAATAGCAATAATAGCTGCCACTTATTGAAGTCTTACTCTGTACCAGGCACTGTGCTACGTGCTTGGCCTGCATCGTCTTATTACTTGCTCTCAAAGAGCTCATGAAGTGGGTGCTACTAGTATTCCTATTGTACAGAGGAGGCGACTGAGGCTCAGAGGTGTAAAATGGCATATGTGTGAGAGCCAGGAGTGTCCCTCAGCTCTGTCCAGCTCCACAGCCTGAGTTCTTTCACTCTCTCAGAACTCAAGCCTAAAGAAATGGAGGCCAAGTTGGGTAAGGTGACTTGCTTAGAAATAAAGGACTTGAATCCAGTGCCCTCTGCCCTCAGCCCTGCAGGGAAGCCGTAGTGCTTTGCCAGAAAGACAATGGCATGTGTCCATGATCTTGGCTGTCTTCTCCTACCATGGTCTCATCTTCTGGCATGGCCCCAGCCCCAGCCTGCGCCCAGCAGGCCATGTGGCTAGCACATCTCCTTTCAGCTCTGCCAGGCTTGCAGCTGGCCCACCCCTCGTGTGCCCCACCCCCACCCCCAGTGCCCAGCCCCCTCTCCTCGGCCAACGACACAGCCCTCCTTCCGTTCAGCATTCCTGCCAGCTGGTGTGTGAGCCCTGTGCAAGGAGGCTGGGTTGCCATGGCAGCCATGGAGGGCTGGTGTGGAGGGGGGCACCCTAGTGCAGGGCTCCTGACCTCCCTAGGAAGGGAGACTGTGGCCCCGGGCCTGGTAAGTGCTTCAGCAGGTCACCTCAGAAGGCCTGCCCCCACCCAGCCCTGGCCCTCTGCCCACACCGGCTGTGCTTTAAGAGCTTTCACCACACAGAGAAAGGGATGAGCTAGGGAGGAAAAATGCCCAGGCCCTTCAGAGCTCAAGCCCAATATAGCAGAACTAATTTGAAATGTCACTTAGGGCAGTCTCGCTCCCAGCCAGCAAAAAGCTGGTTTATTTACATAGTTGGCTGTGGCAGGAGGCCCAGAACCCAGTCATGCCCGGGTGTAGGGGATGGGCGGCTCGGGCCCCTGGCTGTGGCCTGTTGGCATGGACTTTGCTTAGAACCACCATCTGGAAACCCCTGTGGGCAGAAGGCTAGATCCAATAGATCCCATGCATGCCTCCCCGACTCCAGCCAGTGCTCCCACATCTCTGGGCCCCAGGTCAGGGAAGGAACTTTTAGTGTCTGCCTTGGCACCAGTTCTGTGCCAGGCACTCTGCTGCATGCTTGACACAGATTTTTCATTGAACCCTTTTCAAGCTCTGAAAAGAGGGGTGATTATCCCCATGTCATAAGCGAGGAAACTGAGGCTGGGAAGGGTGTATGACTTTTTGGGGGTTAGATAGCCAGTAAGTGGCAGTTGGGATTCAAATCCAGATCAGTCTGACTCCTAAGCCCATGCTTCCCCGCCTGTATCCATACTCTAGATCTTGAGTCCTTGGCTTCCACCAGCCCAGCCACGAGCCAGGATGTGGCCTGTGTGAGCCACTGGGCCTGTCAATTGATTGCCTTTTTAAGCAGAGTCCCTATGGGCCCTACTGGATTGCCCAGTGAGCCACCAATCTGGGGGCTGGTAGGTCAGGGTGGGCTCAGGCCCCCAGCAAGAGAATGGGGACTCTTCCTGGTGCCCACCTGTGTGCTTCCATTGGGAGAACACCCAGGTCCCCAGCTGAGATGGGGCACATAGACCTGATAGTCTCGTCTGTCTATCCTTCACTCCACTGTGTACCAAACATATACTGAGCATCCGCTATGTGCCCGGAAGTGTGCTGGGTATTGGGAGTACAAGGGTGAGAAACATCGTCCCTGTACTCACAGAGCTGCCAGTCACTGTCCACAGTACTAACACACCAAGGGCTCACATTGAGTGGTCTATGCCAGGACTATGCCATAGCAGCTCATGTGGATTCATTTACATAATCCCTTTAGCAAAGCTATGAGACAAGTACTAATATTATCCCCATTTCACAGATGACAAAACAGAGCTATTGAGAGATAAAGCATCCTGTCCAGGGTCACACAGCTGGCAAGTGACAAAGGTGGAGCTTGAACCCGGGCAGACGGCCTTCAGAAATGATACTTCCAATCCAGCATTATCCAGAGTAGAAGGAAGAGGGCTGAACACTGCAGCAAGAAGAGTCGGGATTAGATATAGAGCAGGCTTGCCAAGGGCACTTTGGTGGGCACGCTCAAGAGGATTTTGCCAGCTGGAGACCCTTCCTAGGGCCCTTCTCCAGAGGGTTGGCCCCAGGGAAGGAGGTCAGGGGCGGCCCAAGCTACCCTTAGAGAAGTCTGACCACTCTATTAGATTTTGTCTCTGTTTTTCTTAGGTCTCTTGTTTTGGCTATTTGTTGGAGCCCAGAGGCTCAGCCATGCAGGGGTTAATGCTCCGAGGGGCCCAGTGAAGAAGGGCCTGCTCTCCTTGCCAGGGCCTCGGGGAGAGGATGTGGGTGGGATCAGCTGGGAATCATTAAGGATGCTGGCAGGGCAGACTGAGGTGGGGAGGGGTGTGGAGAAGGCCCAGAACCCAAGGCCGAGGCGTGGTGGGCACCAGCCAGCAAGCTCTGAGCAGAGGGGGCAAACACAGGGTCAGGCAGGGAGTGAGTGCCGCTTGGCCCAAAGTGGAGACCCTGCTCCCTAAGCGGTTCTCCCTGAGGCTCAAGATGCAGGGAGCAAACACCTGGAGAGAAGGCTCAGAGTGGAAATGGGGACTTGGGCTGGTGGATGGAGGAGGGGGCTGGAAGTCTTTTAGGACCCAGGCCACTTGGAGGCTTGGAAGACCCTCATCCACACTTCACTTTGCTGTGTGCCCTTCTGGGATTTTCAAAAGCAGACCAGAGGGAAAGAGAGACCTCAGTGGCACTAAGGGCTAAGATATCCCCTCCCCCTGCCCCCGGTCCTCCCCCAGCACACACCTGCCATACATTCTCTCAGCAGAAAGGAGCACACAGGACCTGCCTTTGCAAGTGCCACGAGCTCTGGAGAGTTTTATCCAGTAAGTGCTTCTTGACCTAGAAACCCAAGGAGGAGTAAGCAGGGGAGCGGCTGCTGTGTGGGTAGGAGGCCCAGCCAAGCTCCTCAGGCAGTGGCTCAGAACTGGCACTGAGGCTGCTTTGAGGAAAGGGGGCAGCACTAGATGGCATGTTGGTGGCAAAGCTGCTGACTTCAAGGGCCCGATTTGGGGAGGAGAGGGGAAGCTCAGTTCCTGCCTGAGCCCAACAAGAGCTGCAATGAATTCCGCAGAGCAGGGGGACTGTGGGACGTGTCACCAGTGACCACTGAATACTTGGAGAGGCTCCATGGAAGACTGGGCCTGATCCTAGGGCTCCTCTAATGCCCTTGGCTAGCTCAGAATCCCAAGGACCTGTGAGCACCCATGGGACGAGCACCCTTCAGGCTATGCTGCAGACTTGACAGCACCTCAGCTGGCCTTGAACAAACAGGCAGCCAGCAGAAGGCATAAGATGCCTTGGAGATCCAGAGTCCTAGTGAGCCAGCAGTGAGCCAGGAGAACGTGGCTGGCGTGACCTTCAAGGTTCTCAGTAACATCATCTAGTTGCCTCCAAGCCTGTGGGATGAATTATCCAGGTCCCTGTCTCATTTGACTCCACTCCCCTACCCCACCCTTCTCCTTATAGTCCTTCAGTGACTCTCCATTCTCCTCAAGGCTCCCCACCTGCCATTCTTCCAACCCAGTGTTCCAGCAAGTCTTCCAACCCAGTGTTCAGACTAGCTACATCACAATGTGTGTTCCCATCCCTTGCCCATATCCTGTCATCCCCAGAGTAGGCAGCCAGGAACCCACTGGGTCCCTGGGAGCCCTGTGTGGGCAGGACAGCTCTGTCCCAGTGGGGCTTCTCCACCTTAGCAGAGAGATGCCAGCTTGGGCTACTGGAGGGGAGACAAAGTGCAGGGAAGGAGGGGGACCAGTGGGACAGGATGGAGCCGCTTAGCTATACCCCAACTCCCAGCAGCCTTAGCAACAAGGGCTCTCAGGCCTACTGAGGCACATGCTGAAAAGCACGCGAGCATAGAGCAGGGTGCCGCCAAGCACAGTCTGGCAGGCAGCAGCCAGATGGGCTGGGGTTCACCTCCTATAGACTCTTCTCCCTCAGCTCCCCATGGAAAAACTCTTGCTGGCCCAGGTCCCAAGTTCCAGGTAAGCACCAGGCACTGGGGGTAATTTCCAGAACCTTCTGGTTTTCCCCCTCTCTGGGTCTGTTGCTTAGAATCCCTGCCAGTGCCCAACTGGGAATCATGACAAGCTCCTCACTCTCCCTTCCTTCCCCCCACATCCAATCAATCACTAAATCACCAAGCACTGCCCATTTCCACTCCTAAACCTCTCCCCTGCCTTTCCTGTTTTGTGCCTTTCACTACCACTGCTTTCATCACCAAAATGCCAACAAGACTACCTGTCCTTTACTAAAAGCTTTAGATATGCTAGGTTCTGTGCTAAACATTTACATTTATTTGCCTCGCTTAATCCTCCCACTAACAACCCTCTGAGAGCTATACTATTATTGGCTCCATTTTATAGATGGGAGAAACTGAAGCCCAGAGCAGTGAAGTTCCTTGCCACCTAGTCAAGGGCAGAGCTGGGATTCTGATTCAGGCAGTCTATTTCCAGAACTGCTCCTGACACACACACACACACACAGAGACTCGCCGTGCTCTGCTGCCTCTCCCCTGCCTTCCCTTCTGGCAGCTCCACCTCTCTCTCACCAGCTGCAGGGTGGTTTCTCCGAAACGCAGTGCTGACTGTGTCTGTTTGGCTCCTGGTCCAGTGCCCTCTTCTGGCTTTCTTTAAAGCATCCGCCAGTCCCTCCTCACTGCCATTGCCCTAATCCAGGCTGCTGGCATCTCTTGTCTCCCAGCTTCTCCATTCAACTATCAGCTGCTTGAGAGCAGGGGCCAGTCTGGCTTGTTCACCAGCAAAGTGCCCAGTACACAGATGCACCAGATAAATATTCACTGAGTCAACAGACGGAAGAAACCCCCGCACTCCCACCCTGTCGCCTGTCTTACCCCTGCCAAGGCCTTCTCCTCGCCACTGCCAGAGGGATCTTTCCAAGCACAGCCTTGAGCAGGTCGCTGCTCTACTCCAAAACCACTACTGACAAATTTGACCCACAGATTCTACTTCTAGGAATCTATCCTACCGCTATATACGCACACACGAGAAATGACATATGCACAGATTATTTATCACAGCCTTGTTTGTAATTGCAAATGATTGGAAATAACCTAAATGTCCATCAGGTGGAGGTTTGTTAACTATTGGACAACAAAATACTGTCTGCCATGAAAAAGAATGAGGCAGCTCTTGAGGTGCTGAAGTGGAACAGTCTCCAAGATATAATATTTGCTGAAAAAGCAAAGTGCAGAATGGTGGCTATAATATGATATCATTTATATAAAATAAAGGAGGGAAATAATAGATAAATATACTTGCTGTATATGTTAACCTATTTGTCTCTTCTACCTTTGAATTTTTGGAGCATGCACAGAGGAAAGGCTACATCAGGACACAGTGAGAAGGTAGCTGTCTACAACTCAGGAAGAGAGGTTTCATCAGAAACCAACCCTGCTGGCACCTTGATCTTGGACTTCCAGCCTCCAGAACTGTGATAAAATAAATTTCTGTTATTTGAAAATAAATAAATAAATAAATAAATAAATAAATAAATAAATAAATTTTTGGACTGTGTGAATATATTACATATTGAAAAATATTAACTTTCATACTTAGAATGTAATAATATAAACCACAATGTTTATGAGAGCAAACAAAACAGAGTCTCCCATCAATTACACACCCAACTTTGCCCATGCTGTTTCCTCACCCTAAATTGCATTTCTCCTGCCTTCTACCCTCTCGGAATGTCCACATCTGTGCTGTCCATTACAGTGCTCGAAGCTGTGTATGGGTATTGAGCACTTGAAATGGGACTAGTCCAAATCAAGATGTGCTGTAAGTATAAAATACACACCAGAATTGGAAGATTCAATGTGAGAAAAGAATGTAAAATATCTTCATAATTTTTCTCTGTTGATTACATGTTGACATGATAATATCTTAGATATATTGGGTTAAAGAAAAGATTATTAAAATTAACTTCACTAGTTTCTTTTTACTTTTTTAATGTACTAGAAAACTCAAAATCACATGTGTGGCTCACATTTGTGGCTTGCATGATATTTTTATTGGACAGCACTGGTCTAAATTCTAACAGCCCTTCCAGTGTACTTTGAAGGCCACCTCCTCTGTGAAGCTCTCCTTGAATGCCCTCTTGGAACCCCCTTTGCTGCCACCTGCCTCATGGCACTGAGCAGGGGAGAGCTTGGAAACTGTGTGTGTTGCCCATTCAACTGTGTGTAAGCTCCTGGAGGGAAAGGCCTAGTTGTTTTCCTTTCTGCATCCCTCAGAGTCTTTCCCAGCCGAGCCCAGAGTTGGACACAGGAAAGAGCTTAGCTGATTCAACTTAGATGAACTGAAGTGAATAGTAGAATGGGCACTGGGGAGCTTGCGGGATAGCTCCAGAGGTCCACCCAGGACCAAAGGCCCAGCAAGCAGCAGAGGCCACTTCCTAAGGTCATCCCCTTCACCCCTCTGCCTCAGGGCCCAACTGCTAAGCCCCTATCTCCTGGAAAGGCAGGAAGAGCAAGGACTATGTCAGAGGAAGGCCAAATTTTCACTTGGGGTTGTAGAGGTGAATAAAGACCCTCAGGAAAGGGCGCTTATTTGCATAGTCTGTGAGTATTAGCCTGCATAGCAGAGAGGTTACACAAACAGAATCTGGAATCAGAGAGCTGAGTTCAAAACCTGGTTCTGCCCTGAGAAAACACTAAAAACCATTTACTTGTATACTTTAAGTGGGTGAATTGTGCGATATGTGAATTGTATCTCAATAAAGCTATTATATCCACTTATAGGCTGTGCAGCCAGGGACAAACAGCTTTACCTCTCTGTGCTTTAATTTACACACCTATCAAAGGGAGATGATAATAATCGTACCTATCTTACAGAGTGGCTGTGAGAATTAAATGAGCAAATGCATGTGAAGCATTTCATGTTTTGCCTGCAGTAGGTGTTCGTTAAATGCTAGCTACTCTTATTCCTGGGTGCCAAGCACTGTGCTGGTCACGTTACATCCAATACTTCAGTCAGTTCTCAAAATGAGCTCATAGTAGCATGCATGTATTACCACGCCTGTATGAGGGATGCAGAAATTTAATCCAGAGAGACCCCACATTGATGTAGGTGTCTTTTGGCAGAGCTAGGATCAGATCTTTGAGTTCCTGCCCCTTCCCCCTTTGACATGCCTCTCCATTCACAGGGCTTTTGGCCACCTGTGGGGCAGAAGTCTCAAGCAGGCCTCCCCTGAGTGCCAATGAGGTCTGAGGAGATATGACAGGCTGTCCTCTAGGAGACGTGTCTTTGCACCTGTGACCAGCCTGGCAGGGGGCCTCCAGACAGCCCTTAGGAATGGAGGCTGGATCCAGGGCTGAGTCAACCCCAGAGCAAGGGCCATAGAGGCCATGGCCATCAGGCCATGCTGGCTAAGAGGACCCATGTTCTTGAAACCAACCCTCACTTAGACAGGTGAGAATTCACCTGGGGTCTCTTGAGCATCTGCAGGATCTCAGGAGCTGCTCTCAGGGACTTGCCACACCTTGGCTTAGTGAATCCTCACGATGAGGTAGGCATTACTATCCCAATCGACAGATAGGGAGCCTGCAGCTCAGAAAGGTGATTCACCCATGGAAGAGCCAGGGATCAAACCCAGGCCCCATTCACTCAGCAACTCATTCATTCACATTTCTTGTTTTGTTTTTGTTTTTATTTATTTATTTATTTTTGCTGAGGAAGATTCGCCCTGAGCTAACATCTGTGCCAATCTTCCTCTATTTTTCATGTGGAACACCACCACAGCGTGGCCACCAACGAGTGATGTAGGTCCATGTTGGGAACCAAACCCGCGAACCTGGGCCACTGAAGCAGAGTGCACCGAACTTAACCATTAGGCCACCGGCCGGCCCCACATTCATATTTCTTTATTCATTCATTCATCATCTGTTAAGTGCTGGGGATTCAAATGTGAATTAATTTCTGTTATGGGAAAAATGCTGAGAGAGAACTGAGGAGGGAGAAATGCAATGACAGCTGGGAGGGGGGTGTGTGTGTGTGAAGTGTGTGGTGGGGGGACACAGGCAGGGAGTGAATGTCTCCCAGACAAAGTGTTTCGTGAAGAATAAATACAATTTCACTGGGGTGGGGGAGGGAAAAGGGGAAGATGGTTTAGGGGACAAACGGCCATGAAGGTTGGGAAGGTCTGGCAGAATGTGGGTGTTTGGTGGGTGATAAGAGATTGCATGTGGTGGGGATCATGGAGGACGTGGGGTCAGTGTGCGAAGCAAACCTGCAGCCTGTGCCTTAAAGGTCTTGTGTGCCAGCCCAAGGGATCTGGACTGGATTTGCTGGGCCTGGGGAGCCACTGAGGGTTTTCAGCATGGTCAGTTTGGTTTTGTAGAAAGACCACTATGACAGTAGGGTGGAGGGCAGATCTGAGAGGCTGACCTGGAGACTGGAATCCTGACGGATGACCTCTGGAATAGGTCAGGGGAGAGGTGATAGATAAACTACTGCTGTGGCCCTGGGGACAGAGAAAAGGGGACAAATCTCCCCAAACTTGTAGGTGGTAGATTGGGCAGAAGGATTCAATGCAGAGAATGGTTGAGGGTCAAGGATGATCCTCAGGCTCTAGTTTAGGCACCTGGGTGGAGGAGGATGCCAGGCCTTGAGGCAGGAAGGCAGACACGGAGCGAACGTGGGGCAGATTGAGTTGCAGGTCATCAAGTTCCAGAACGGCTGCATTTGGAGCCCAGCAGTGAGGTCTGGGCTGGAGAGAAAGATTTGAAAGCCCTCAGCTAGTGTCTTGATTCTTGATCTACTGCTTCTCTTTCTATGCCGTCCAGCCTACCTCCAAGATCTGCAAATGGAAAGTCCCAGTGATGCAGGCCATCCTGAGCAGCAGATAAGCCCCCATTGGATTTGGGGTCTGAGGGCAGTCCAGCCAGGAGGCAGTGAGGTTTCTGCAGGGTTCATACAAATGCAGCAAGACTCAGAGTGGGCAGACAAGGGACAAGACAGAAAGCTAAGAGGTCACCTTGACTCTTGTAGCACTCAGAGAGGACCAACTGGAGTGTGATTTGCATGTAATTTGCATAAGACAATCTGTTCGCTGGTAATTTTCAAGTGAAAATGTTATCATCGGTCCCTGGAGGGTCATTGTGTGATTTTTCTTTCCTTTGTTCTTCTGTACACACAGACTGCCCCAGGTCTGCCCTCTAGGAAGGCCTGATGGAGAGGAGGGCCCAGAGGGGCCTGGGAAAGGAGAGCTTGCAGCATCCGGCCAGTGCTCAGGCCTGGGTCTCCCTCCCCAGGGAACCGTGCAGACCGAAGATTCTATTGACTCCCCCTTAGGGCCCTTTAGAGGACTCCCCAGGCCCAGGCTGCCGCCTGCCTCCCCTTAACCTCTGATTGCTGCCCTGCTCTGGGGTCTCCCTTGGGGCCCAGCTGCTCAGTCAGGCCCAAGCAGCTCACGGCATAGGCCTGGCTCAGGGGACATTTTCTATCAGGCGGATGCAATTTGATTTTAGCAATTTTTCTCTAAGAGCCTGGAGGCCTCAGGCCCAGATATGGAGAGAGGGTGCAGGGGTGGAGCCTACAAGCTAGAGTCCCACTGCGGAACTTACCACCTGCTGGGTCTCTCCTAGGCTCTGTCCCCACTGGGTAGGGGACAGGGGCCTGAGCTGCATCTCACCCCCACAGCCTCAGCTCCTTGAGAAGGATACGCTGCAGATGGCTCCAAACACCACTAGCCCCCAGGGCATAGTTTGGCAGCCCTTCTGGAAGGGGTTAGTTGGCAGACTCCCCAGGGTGAGAGCAGGAGCCCCATCGCAAAGCCTGGAGGGCTTCCCGGCCAGACATCCCGCTGGAACCAAGAGGCTGCTAGAGTTCTGATCCATGACCATCCCCACTCCACAAACCAGTTCCTGGGGCTACCACCTCCCCCTCCTCACCAGCCAGCCCTGTCCTCCAGGGACCCTCAGAGCATGGCTTTTGGAGCCCAGCAGCCTAATGGACCTAGAGTGAGTTCCTTTACTTCTCTGTGTTTCGGTTCCTTGCTCTTAAAGTGGGGAAATACTAGTATCTATGTGGTGCTGTCATGAGGACCAAACAGTTAATGTGTACCAAGTTCTTCACCCAGTGCCTGGCACATAGGAAGTTCTGTATAAATGATAGCTGTATTCTGGCTTTCACTATTATCCACACTTTCAGGCACTCTGGGCTGGCCCTGACAGTTGCAGCCTAAGGCCATAGGGTCCCTGGGGACCAAGGTGGAATCAAGTGGGAGGAAGCACCCTAAGGCGAGAGTCCCTGGATGGAGTAGCTCCCGGGGTAGGGTTGGGGCTGGGAGGGGAAGGCCTTCAGCCTGAAGTCTCCTGAGTGGGAGGTGGTCCTTAGGAGACTGGGGGCTCTGGAGTGGAGACTAGATTATGTCTATTGCCCATTCACTCTCCTCCACCTCTGCCTACCCATCTGAACTGGCCACTCCTCCACTAAAGAGGAGGACTTCTTGGAGGAAGAAGCCTATAGGGAAGGCGGAGGTTTGTGGAGTCAGGTTGTGTCCTAGGAAAGGCACTTGGAGACAGGTGGACCTGGATTCAAATTCCTTTTTCTACTTGTTAGTTGTGTGCCTGGGGCCCCTGACTCCACCTCTCCCAGCCTCAATTTGCTCCTCTGCACGGAGGGAGCTGTTCCATCTCCCACATGGGGTGGCAGTGAGGATTAGCTAGAATAACACACGGCAGCATATAGGTGGGTGCTTAGTGAATAGCCATTTCCTCCCTGCCCCCTCCCTTTCCTTCACATGTAAGGGGAGCAATTATCTCCCTGTGTTTATGCATGTGCTGCATGCCTCTCCCCACCCAATTCCTCAGTGCGGACGTGGAGGTGTCAGGCCACTGCCCTCCTTCCCACTGCACACAGGCCTCCTCTGTTGCTGGCCAGGAGAAGGGAGGAGGAGGGGGAGGCAGGCGGTGGTTTGGGGCCCAGGGGGAGTGTCTCGGCGCCTGACCACCACTTTTGGCCTGCTGCTCCAGGCAGCAAGCTAATTAAGCCAGGAGGACCCACAGAACAGAATTGCAGGCCCCCTGCCTCAGTCCAGCCCCCAGTGGCCTAGTGTGGAAATTGGCTGCACAGACAGGCCCTTTGCCTGGGGCTTGGGGGTGGGGTAGAGCTGGGCTGAGCAGTGGCCCAGAAAGGAAACAGAGGAGGGCTTGGCAGGGGTCTAGGGGAGCCTGGCCTGTTAGCAGGGCAGGAACCAGGAGATGTGAGGAGAAGGCCACAGTTTCTGCTTGGTCCCGGGCTGAGCTGGGCCTGGTCTGGCCTGGCCCTGCCTGTAAAGGAGGTGATGACAGAATGATGGGGTGGGAGGTCCCCAGATGGGGGCATTGCGGGGCCAGCATACTGGGAGGTGACTGCCTGGTACTTTGTCCTGGGGCTTCTGGTCTGTACTACCTACTGGTGATTTGTGTGACTTGGGGCAAGTTCCTTCACTTCCCTGAGCCTCAGTTTTCTCCTCTCTATTATTTTTTTTTACTATTATTTTTCCCCCCAAAGCCCCAGTAGATAGTTGTATGTCATAGCTGCACATCCTTCTAGTTGCTGTATGTGGGACGCGGCCTCAGCGTGGCGGGAGAAGCGGTGCCTTGGTGCGCGCCCGGGATCTGAACCCGGGCCGCCGGCAGTGGAGTGCACGCACTTAACCGCTGAGCCACGGCACCGGCCCTTTCTCCTCTCTAAAATGGGGCTGATAACAAATATAGAGTAAAAGCATGCGTGGGAATGAGGCACACTAGATTCAGGAGGGCGGTCATCCCTGGGAAGGGCAGGAGGAAGGAGCATGGGACAGGAGAGGAGTGCATGAGGGCCCTTATCTTGATCTGGGTTGTTTTACTCCTAAAACAAGATGTGAAGCCAATGTGGAATAACGTTAGGATTTGATGAAGCTGGGTGATGGGTACACAGGTGTTGGTTACATATTTTGTTCTTGTGTCTCGTCTACATGTCTGAAATATTTCATAATAAAACCAATGTCCAGTGACAGCATTATACACAGGATTCGAAATGTGTTGAACCTCAGGCATGTCCTACAGGAGCAGAACTGATGTGCTCTGGGAAACTGTGTGAGAGGACTCGGAACCACAGTGCTGATGGCGACCCTAAGGTCAGAGGTGTATGCGAACCTGCACATTCTAGGTGGAGTAGCAAAAAACATTCTCCAAATTCACATACTCCTTCTGTGACGTATGATTTCAAATAGGCACACGTAACCGAGGAATAAATTAGTATTACAAGTAGAATCAGTGACTGGGGCTGGGGCTGGGGCTGGGACCCCCCAGGCTTGTTGTAAGGAGTGGGTGTGGCACACAGGAGGCTGCCTCCCCTCTGCCTACTCCACTGCCAACTGTTGGAGAAGGGGCCAGATGTTATCCCAGTGACCACCTAGATCACCGGTTCTCAACTCAGGCTGCACATTAGAGTCAACTGGACAGTTTTTCCGTATAGGAATGTGCAGGCCCCACCCCCAGGGATTCTGACTTTGTGGTCTGGGGTGGGGCCTGGACATTCCTCTTTTGGAAAAAGCTCCCCAGGTGATTCTCCTGTGTAGCCATGCCAGAGAACCACTGGGCTTTGGCCAGCGGAAGCTGTTTCCAGCAAGCCTTAGCTCTCCCTTTCACCTGCTTTGAGAGAGGGCCCTGAATCTGGGCACAACCAGTTGCCCTTCGGGGGCCAAAGCTATGAGACCCTGGACGCAGCTGCCTTCTGCCATCCAAGCCTTCAGAGCACATGCCCCAGAAGTCCTGACCCTCCTCCCCGAACCCGGGGAGGACTGCTGTTTTTAAGAGGGTTGAGGAGATGGAAAGGGATCATCCCCCTATCATGAGGCTGTACTTAGAAAACACCCAATCCACTGGTGACTTCTGCATCCACATCTTCTGGGACTCTGGCCCCAGTGGACACAGCAAGCTCCTTCTTGAAACTCCTCCCTTGGCTTCCATGAAGCCTCATTGTCTTGTTTCTCCTCTGACACTCTGGCTATGCCCTACACACACACACACACCCCCCCACACCCCCACACACCACTGCCTTCTCTGCTTCCTCTTCCTCTCTATTCACTGACTCATCACAGTCCCCCCTCCACCACCATCATGAGGTTCTGGCTTTGGCACACTGTTCCTGTCTTATGACACACTCTACTCCCTTGGCCTCACTGCTGCCCTCTTAAAGGAGGCTTTTTCAAATTTCTCTCCAGCCCCACCCTCTTAGGTAAGCTCCAGTCCCACACCCTCAACTATCTGGTGGACATCTTCATCTGGAATTCTCTCTAACACCTCAAATTAAACATGTCTAAACTAAATTCATTGTGTCTTCCATGTTCCCTCCACCAGTCATCTAGTCTAATTTCTGCTCGTGGCACCACTCTTCTCTCAATCCAACAAGCTTCGGCCACCCCAAACCCTTCTTGTCCCTGCTTTCCCCTCCCACATCCTCAGCCAACCAGTTGTTCTCAGTCCACAAACTAATGAGTCTTCACTGGTACTGTCTCCTGCTCCCACAGGATTTCCCTCCCCCTCCTTCCTCACCACCTCGCCTGAGGTGAGACCACCTCATCCCTGCCTAGACCATCTCAGTGGCTGCCTCCCAGTGGCCTTCCTCCCCCTCAATGTTGCTTCCTGACTCACCAGTGTCTGTTGGTAAAGACTCCATTCTTCAGCATGGGAGACACAATCCTGCTCAACTGACTTCGACTGCCCTTTCTAACCTTGAACCCATTGTTCTTGCAGGAAACATTTCTCTCTGGGCAGACTGGTACCATTTGACTTTTCTTTTTTTCTTTTTTCTTGTGAGGAAGATTAGCCCTGAGTTAACATCTGTTGCTAATATTCCTCTTTTTGCTGAGGAAGATTGGCCCTGGGCTAACATCCATGCCCATCTTCCTCTACTTTATATGGGATGCTGCCACAGCATGGCTTGACAAGCGATGCGTCGATCCACGCCTGGGATCCGAACCCGGGCTGCCCAAGCGGAGCACGTGAACTTAACTGCTACGCCACAGGGCCGGCCCCCATTTGACTTTTATTGAGCACTGGGGCTCCTCACTGTCCCCCTACAGTCTTGGTCTATATGGAGGTCATAAACTCACTTGCTTGCAGGAGCCAGGTAGGGAAGGGAAATGAGTCAAGTGAGCTGAGTTGGGGATACAATCAGGAGTGGTAGGGACTATGAACTGGAGAGGTCCCACCCCATTTACAGGCGGCAACATTTCAACTCCCACTATTTGTGCCCATGAGAGAATGAGGGCCCAATGTTGCCAGATCCTCCAATTTATTGAGAGAAGCCAGAAATCCAAAACTTGAAGGTGAAATATCTAGGTTTTTCAATGTTGGCAAATCTTTCAGATTTTTTTTGTACAATTTTGTACTGGGCCGCACAAAACACATCTGTGACTGGGAGCTGCTCTTCAGCTCCAGTCTTGCAATATCCAGTCTCTCCTCACACCCATCCTCTGCTCAAGGTACCCTCCCTGCCCCTTTTGTTCCAAGCCTCCTCCTTCATCAAGAACCGGCTGAAGTCCCACCAAGCTGGCCACGCCCTCCCTGGCCACCTCAGTTCACTCCAACTTCCTGTGACCTTTAGCCTTCAACATCCTGTACCTGCACCCAGCTAGGATGCTTAGGGAGGCAGCAGAGCACAGAGGTTAGGGGTTAGAAGTGTGGGACTATAATTAGGCTGCCTGTATTTGAATATCAGCTTAACTGCTTATTAGCTATGTGACCTTAGGCAAGATTTTTGCCTTCTCTGTGACCCAGTTTCTCTCTCATGGGGTTGTTATAAGGATTAAATGGGATAACCCATGAAAAACACTTGGAGCAGCACCTGGTTTGTAATAAACACTCAATAAATGTTAGCTGTCATGATCATCATTACTTAGAGTCATTCACTCGCAATTTATACGTTCAGATTTTGCCTGTTGAACTATAAGCTTACAGAGGGCAGGAACCATGCCTCATAGCTTCTGTAGCCTCCCCCATCTGCACCCTCCACCCTCCACCACTGAATCCCTCCACCCCTAGTTCACACACCCAGGAACACGATTGATGCTTGGGAAAACGTCTGTTGGAACAGATTGGATTTGATCAGCAAGCATATATTGTATAGCAACTCAGTACCAGCCATTGTGCTAGGTGCCGGCAGCACGGCACAAAGGTACCAACGCCAGCTGTGGGATAAAACACCCCAGGCTGCTGCTTCCTAGCTGCCTGAGTGCCAGCCAAGTACTTCACCTCCCTCGCCTTTGTTTCAGCATCCATAAGATGTTAAGAACGCCCACCCCATGGGGTCATTGAGGGCACTAGGGGTGAGGTATGGGCATCCCTGTCTCAATTTAGGTAGCCTTTCTTTAAGATTCAAATGAAGTACTCTAGTGTCGGTTCACAGGAGAAGAGTGCATCCTTCCCACCCGGACCCTGGTAGATAGGCCTCCTTCCCAGTGCCCTCTGGCTCTGAGCCTGTTGCCCTGAAGAGGTTCATCTACAGACTGCCCCGCTGCCTCACGGGTGCTGGCTCCAGACTTCGCTCTCACAGACCGCACTCCCGCCAGGGTGTGTGCGTGTGTGTCGGGGGGTGGTGGCAGACTTGACTGGAGGCTGGAGAAGATGGAGAGGCTGACATCATAGAATCACAGGCAACTGGAAAGTGATTTTTATCATCCAGGTAAGCACTAGCCTGCTAGGCCCTCTCTCTACTCCTCACCCCTTTGCTACCCTCTGGCAACTCAAAAAATATACAAATATATATTTTATAAAATATATATATATTCCTTCCCTCTCACTTCATTATGCTGAGTAATTTGACTTTCTCCAGCCCCTGCCCCAACACAACTCCAACTGCCTTTGTACATCCCCAAACCCAAGAACATGCTCTCCTCAACAGTGGACCATCTCCTTTCTCTCTCACTCTTTCTCTTTGCCCTGGAGAGGAAGGCAGCAGTATGGAGATCTATTCCCCTCACACCCCCATGTGAATTTTGCCTCACTCCCTTAGATGCCAGAAGTGATTATAGTCACTTGGGTTAAAATGATTTGTTTCTTCCATTACATGTTTATATGTGTGTGTGACACATCTAGCACAGTGCCTGGCCTGTGAGAGGAGTCAATATGTAGTGGCTACCCTTCCCCCTATCCCACACTTCAGGTTCTGAGGCTCCAGAGAGGAAAAAGATATGATCCCTGTCCCCCACCCCACCCAAGAATTCACAGTCCAAAGAGGAGGAGCCAGGCATCCAAACCTGTGCTGCAATGGAGATCTGTACAAAGTGCCAACTACAGCAGCAGAGGTGGGGGGAAAGCCATTGACCTGGGGCTCGTGGAAAACACTGGCACAGAAAGTGACATTTGAGCTGTGTGTCTCGGGGGGGAAGGGTGAGGGGCTTCAGGTAGTCCAACAGTGGCCAAGGGAGAGCGTGAGTTGGATGGCCAGTGATGGGAGGTGAGATTGGTTGGGGCCAGACTGTGACTGGACTTGAGGGCCGGGCTAAAGAATTTGGACTTCATCCTGTAGGCAGTAATGAGCCATCAGAGGTTTTGTAAGTAGGGGAGTAACCTGATCAGAGCTGTGTTTAAGGAAGATTAATTAAAAATAATGTCAGGTGTGTTTAATTCACAGCTAGCCCTGGGCTTTGGA
This sequence comes from Ceratotherium simum simum, assembly GCF_057802395.1. Classification (NCBI taxonomy): domain Eukaryota; kingdom Metazoa; phylum Chordata; class Mammalia; order Perissodactyla; family Rhinocerotidae; genus Ceratotherium; species Ceratotherium simum. Next base: position 75,102,136 of record NC_141940.1, on the reverse strand, counting down.
AGAGACAGGAGATGAAGAAAACAGGGCCCCAATGAACAGGCAATTCATAAAATAATGGCCAATGAACATATGAAAAGATGTTCAACCCCACTAGAACACAAGAAATGCAAATTAAAGCAACAATGCGATACCATATTTGGCCTATCAAATTAGCAGGGATTAAAAATGATAACACTTGATGCTGTGGAGGGTTTTGTGAGACAGGCCCTAGCGTGCACTGCAGGGAGGGGCCTGGGGGTGTGACAACCGAAAATCACTCTGGCCTTCTGGAAGGGCAGTTTGACAAGAGACACGAGAAGCTTTTTAAAAATGCACTTTGTGTGACCCAGAACTCCCACTTCTAGGTATTTGTCCTAAAGAAATCATTGAGGATGTGAGCAAAAATTTATGCCCACAATGTCCCCCTGCCCTGGATGAGATTTACGAAGCAAACACCTGGATCGAATGGGAGACATGTTAAAACGGCCTGACCACGGCCTCTGAGACTGGATCTTAACATTTCTGAATCCTCAAAGGCTAGAGGCAGGAGACAAAACCACTATTTCTTTTTTAAACTGCCTGTGGGGTGTTGCCTGGGTCTCTAAAAGGAGCCGCTGAAATTTGTCCTGAGGGCAGACGGTCCCTTTGTCCCACTGGGACCCGCAAGCAGGCCTCTTGGTCATGCAGATGTACCTCAAGTACCTATTCATTGTCTTGGGGAGGCCCTGACTCCATATGCAGATGCTGTAAGCAGAGTTGGTAGGCATTCTGTTTAATAATGTAAAAGGCTAGCTTCATTGTGAGCTGGGCGGCATCTCCGCAGAATCTCTTGTGATGGTAAATGATTTTCAGCTTCCTTTGGCCGGGCTTTGAGACAGCATGGGGGCAGGTGGGGCGGGGTCGATGACAGCCCTGGAATGGGAATAGAATGGACAGAAAAGAGCCTTGGGATTGAGGAGGATAGGGTCCCAGCAACGTGGCGGCAGTCTGGATTAAAGACCCTGACCGCCAGCAGTGAGCCCTGGGAAAGGGCAGAGACTCTCAGAGCAACGAGGCTGCTACCAATTGGAATTCCCCATGCCAGTGTTACCCCAAGAGAAGTTCTGTACACAAGAGGGTTTTAGGTGGTACATGGAGGAAAAAGAAGTTTAATATTTGCTTAGGATGAAGCTCAAATTTAAAAAGGGGCAGGGAGGGCAATTTTGAGAGAAAGACCCATATTAGGGTAAATACTAGCATAGGTGGAATATGAATAAGGCAGGTCTTGAAGGTGGTTGCAATTAGCTTAAATTTGGGAAAAGTTACTCTGTGTTGTCTTGAAGTCACCAGGAAAGTTGGTAAACTACAACAGGCCAGGCTCAGCTGCACGCTGTGGAATTGAGGCAGAGGCTGTTGTCCACACATGGGCTCAGGGGCACAGAAATGGCCACAGCAACACAGAGGGAGAAGCCAAGAGCAGTGGGCAGGGGTTGCAGGTTACAAAGGACAAGCAGAAGGACGGAATTCCTGGGGCAGGAGCATTGTGAACTCAGGGAGGGCTCTGGGCTCCCTCTGGACATCTGGATGGGCTCCCAGACTAGGGCCATTTGGCTGTTAAGAGTGATCGTATAAGGCTGGAGAAGTTCAAGATGCTCAAGTCCTAAGTGCACAGGACATCTGGGCAGAGGGTCAGGCAACCATTCAACATTGTGGTTTACAAAGCATTTCTGATGATGCAGAGAAGTTGCAAGGAGAGGTCATGAACCGAAAAAGAAGAACACAAAACTGTAGTACAATATGACCTCAATTATCTTAAAAACAAAAAAAGGACTGAAAGGAAATACACCAAACTTGATCAGTGAATGTCACACAGGTGGAAACCCCAAGGAAGAGCCCTAGCCTGCCAGTCAGAGAAGGAGTTCAAGGGACAGCCATGTTTGAATCAGGGATGGAAGAAGTAGAAGTTTGCAAGGCAACTTCATTCGTTGCCATTCCAGAAAGAGGAAGAGTATGGCAAAGGCCGAGGGTGGGAGAAGTCGAACATGCTGAGTCACAGCTGTCAGTCCTGATCGGATCTATGTGACTTATCAGAGACCTCTAGCCACTGAATGGAGGATGTATAATAGGGAGTTAGAAGATGGGAGAGAGCAGTTAGAAGTTGATTACAGTCATCCAAGAGAGGTGACAAGAGTCTGCACTCCTGTGAGTTAGTGGGGAAAGAAAGAAGGAGCAGAGAATTCAAGAGACATTGAGGAGGCAGAATCTAAGGGACTTGGTGACAAACTGTATGTGGGTGAGGGAGAGGGTGACCTGAAGGAGGATTCCCAGGTCTCTGCGAAGGTCTGAGGCCACAGAAGGCCTGGCTCCAGGCACGGCTGGTATGGGGCCATGCCAAGGGAAGGCAGAAGCAGTGCTTGCATTCTTACAGCTTCAGTAGCAGCAAAGCAACAGAGTTCCTCCCAACATCACTAATTAGGAGAGTCTCAGGGAAGGACTCTGGGTGGCATAGGTCACATGCTCACCCCTGTGGCCAAGCAGACTGGATCTATTACCCAAAGAACAAGGATCTATTACCCAGAAAGGATAAAAACAATAATCGCCACAGATTCTCGGGATTTGAAAACCAGAGTGAAGGTTAACTCTCGATGTGGACTTGGACCAATACAACTTCATCAGTGCGTGTCCACAGAGAAAGGTCATCACATCAGATGCTCAAGTGAAATTATCACCAAGTCCATTTTCCTGTCACCAAACTGCCAATCTGTCACGTCTTCCTCAACTCCACCGCCCCTGCCCAAGTTCAGGGCCTCGATATCTCTCACCCGGCCTCTTGCCCCTGACTCCTTGCTGCTCCCCCTGACCCCACGTCTGCCCCCTTCAAACTGCTGTGCACACCATTGCTGCCACAGGGCCAGCTGGCCTGGATCAGAGGCAGTGTAGCATAGTGATTAGGTGTGAGCTTTTTCTGAGTGTGGCTCCTAGTTCTGTCACTTACTAGCTTTGTGACCTGAGTGAGTAACTTCATCTCTCTGGGCTTCAGTTTCCCTAGGAAACTTTACAGGCTTTGTTGTAAGGATGGAATGAGTTAATATTTGTAAGATGCTTAGAGCGGGGTCTGACATGTAGAAAGATGTGACTGTCATTCCCCCACTAAAAACCCAATTTACATCCTCTGCCTCCCATGAGCTCACCTCCTCCATGAAGTCTTCGCTACCTGTCCCTCTCTGGCCTGCAAAGAGGCTGTGCTGTACCAAAGTACACCTCCCTCTGCACTTAAATCTCCCATGGGGGGTCAGGAGCCGTCTGATCCATAGCTTGGCCCCCAGCATGGAGCATAGCCCCTGGCACATAAGCAGGCCCTGGGTAAATACTAAATGCATGGGCGTCTTACATTTGAGGAGTTCTTTGCGCTTTACAAACTGCTTTTCACACGTTATCTCACTTAAACCACACCACAGACCTGTAGAATGAATATTATTGTCTCTGTTTGATAGATGGGGAAGCTGAGAAATAAAGGGTTCTCAGAAAAAAAGGGCCCCAGGCAGTATACAGCAGGGCTGGGGTGCGAGCTTGGACATTCTGCTGTCAAGACGGTGGGAAAAGAGCCCTGAGTTAAGGGTTGGTGGTGCCCAATTCCAATTCCATGTTGTGAGCCTGAAGTCCTCTAGGCCACAGTTTCCTCACCTGTATCGTGAGGGTGTTGGATTAGAAGGAACCTGAGGGCCCTTCCATCTGTGACATTCTATCAGTGGCTGTCTGGCACTCCCTCACCCTCCCTCCCCCCCACCACAGCTGCTTCACAGCTGGGATCAGTCTCTAGGAGAATAAATGACACCGGGGAGTGGGGGCAGGGAGAGGTGACAGTGCTGGCTAGGTCCCAGTGGAGGCTGAGCAGTTAGAGGACTCATTAGATGTTAATGAACTGCAATTGAGCATATTGATTACCACTCAAATCATTTCCTCCTAATTCAGTCCTCCAGGGTCAACAGGCCCCTGGCTTCCCTGGGCTTTCTGCCCACCCTCCTAACTAAACTGTTAAGGGCTCCAGGTAAGGGCTGCCAGACTCAAGGGGAAATGCTAAGGTGTGAGCTCCCACCTCTGCCTCACTGCCCTTCAGCCTGCACTTCCCATCTGTCAGGGCCAGCTTCCCGGGCATGCTACCAGTACAGTCTGCAGGGCCCCACACTTGGTGTAATGCTCTGCTGTCCCTGCTTCAAAATTCTTAATGTTGAATTAAGGGGTTCCACATTTTTATTTTGCACTGGGCCTTGAAAATTATGTAGCATATAGTCACAGGATACAGTGTGGTCTATGTAAATGGCTGCCACTACAACATACAAAATGGCAGCCTTGGCTGTTAGGACTTCTCAAGCCCATGGCGTTTAGTCCCTTGGATTGATGTCCAGAGACAGGAATACACTTGTCCAAGGTCACACAGCCCAGCCAGTCAGTGGCAGTGTGAGGACTAGAACACAGATTGCCTTTCATTTTTCTCTCCTATAGACCTGCTCCAGATATTAAGATCCCCCGAGCTTTTCTAGAACAAGCCCTTGACTAGATCACTCCTGTCACCCTTATTTGACAATTGATCTTGTAAGTGCTCAGAGCTAGAGATCTTCGAGGAGCTTCAGTCTCCCACCCCAACCACTCCCATTGGATGAAACAGGCTCTTTCTAGTTTTCCTCCCAGATGTTCATGCTTGCTCACCTCCAGTGTCAGAGAGCTCATTACCTCACATGGCAGATCATTCTATTGTTAGCTGTAACTTTTAGGAAAGCTCTTTAAGAAAATCAGTGAGAATTTACCTCCTAATAATATTTGCCCTTTGGTCCTAGTTATTTGATTGAGGAACACCGAGAATTAAATTGGCACCATCTCCTCTCAACACCCCCAAGTTATAAGCCAGCAGAACAGCTTTTCTGGAGATGGGAAAATAATGGAGGTGATCTGTCCACCTTGGGTCCTATTAGCCAAGGCATCAGAGTCTCCAGTAGGGAGGCACAGAGAGGGACATCACAATTGAGAGCACTTGGCCTGCTGTGCTCCCCTGTGGGAGAGCACTAAGAGTGTGGGCAGCCCCTGGCTGGGAGTCAGTGCCCTTGGACATGAGGATTGAGATGAGCTCTGAGGCTGCGAGGCTTCCCAGTTTCTCTGGCTCTCTGCAAAGTCCGCCAGGGCTTGTTATAGAAGTCCATAGGAGGAACGGCAGCTGGGGCACGGCAGGGCCCTGTGGGTCTCAGAAGTGTTATTAGAGAGAAGTGTGTGCTGCTGCTGCCTCTCTCTCCTGACTGAGGGAGAGCCCGTGGGCTGGAGTCCGGATGGGAGGCCTGCGGTTAGACTCCTGGAAAGACTGCCTGACTGACGCTTGGAATGCACCTGAACAGGTGCCCATAGATAGCTCTCTGGCCACAGGCGCTCAACCTTGACTGCATGTTAGAATCATCTGGGAGCTGTTTAGAAACACCCGTGCTCAGGGCTCATCCCAGAGACTTGAATTTTATTGGTTTGTGATGTGGCCTGGGCATCAGCCTTTTTAAACAGTTCCCCAGTGATGCTAATGAGCAGCTGAGGCTGAGAACTATGCCTCTAGAGCAGAGCTTCTCAAACTGGAACGTGAAGACAAATCACCTGGGGACCTTGTTCAAATGAGGATTCAGATTCAGTAGGTCTGGGGTGGGGCCTGAGATTCTGCATTCCTAACAAGCTGCCAGGGGATGTCCATGTTGCCAACCCCGGATAGCATTCTGAGATGTCTTTGAGACGGGAATGCCCCTTGAGTCATCTTAAGTCTGCGACTGGCTAAATGGAATGGGGCTGAGGCTCGGAGATGGACTCAACGAACTCCGAGGACACTGCAAACCTACACGGTGTGGGAAGCTGAGGCCCCGCTCATCTAGAAAAGCCTTAGGTTTGGTCCCAATGCAGCAGTGCTGGCTAAGAGGATTCCTGTTGCCAATGCAGGAAGCTCTGAGCACCTGTTCTTTGGCGCTCAGAAATTGCATCTAGAACCCAAATTCCATAGCGCCCAACCTTCTCATGCACTTATCTCAAGACCCTAGGCATACGCTGGCCCACCCCTCCTTCTGAGGATCAGCAGGTTGGAACCCCGGTCCCTCCGCTGCCCTCAGGTGTGAGGCACCTTCAGCCTCCTTCAACACCCCCAACCTGGCCCCCAAGTCAAGCCTCGCATGGTGATGGTTGGCAGAGGGCCCAGAGGTACCCTGCTTTGCTCTCTTGGGCTGTCACTGTTCCCAGGGGCCCAATTAAGCCAGCGCTTTGTCCCTGGGCAGTGGAGGCAGGCGTCTCTGGCACTCTTCCGCTCCACGCTCCATCTCTTCATCAGCTGTCGCCAGACAGCCCACATAATGTTGGCATTTCATGCTCAATATTCTCGATGAAAGTGGAACATCAAAAACTCAGCGGGGTGGACACATGGAGACTAAGTGAGGCTCTCGCCGAAGGAGCTATCTTCTCAGCACAAGAAATCAACAAAGCTCCTTTTCCAAGGCTGTCTTGTATTAGTATTGTCATTATTCTTGTTGTTGTTGTTATTTTCTTCCCTTGCATCTAAATAGGAATAATAAGTTACATCTGGCTTCCATATATATATATATATATATATATATATATATATATATATATATGGATACATATTCTCTCTCTCTCTTGCTGATAGCAATCTTTGCCTCTTGTTATAATAAATATTGATTGGCATTGTTAGGAGACGCCAGGGCTTTAATCTTCTGGCTGCGTGCTCCCTGGCTCATCAACGTGGGTGTTAGGGAAGAAGACTGTATTATCTGCTCACACACCTGTTTTGCCACTTGCCTCTCTCCTGCAGCAAAACTTGGGCTATTAATGCCGTGGGGAACAGGCTTTCCTGTAATGTCGCTTTCTCTCTTCGCTTTTCCTGCTGCTCCAGGGAAAAACACAGACCTCTAGGGGCCAGGTGAAGAGAAGGGGTGCACACAGTCACTCATTTATTTGTTCCTCATTCATTCAGGCATTCTGTCGTCAAACATTCATCAAGCACCTACTGTGGGAGCGGCCCACAGCTGGGCCCCATGAATGCAGAGCTTCATGGGAGACAGTCCCTGCCCACCCAGGGCTCTCGATCTGGTGGGGGAGTGATCAGCATGATAGCAGAAAGGCAGAGCAGCCATGTGAATGGCATAGCAGAGGTAAGGGAGATGTCAACTTCCTGGAGAAGGTCCTATTGAGCCTGGATCTTAAAGCTCAAGTAGGACTGAAATGTCATCATGTCCCGGTTGAATGTTCCTCTGAGACCAGACAATCTGAGGCTCTCAAGAAATGGATGGCCCAGAGAGGGGAAGAGATGTGCCCAGAGCACTGTCTACATCTGCTTCGCATCCCTGCTCTGCCACTGACCCACTGTGTGACCTGGGTCAGGCCACCATCCCTCTCTGGCCTCTAGCTATCCTAAAATGATCAACCCCACCATTTCTCAGGGCTGGGGTGCCCACATCCCTCCACCAGAGGCAGCTCCTCTTGGAGGCAGAACCCACTGCAGTGTGGGTTGTCCCCTGGGTGGAAGGTGTTTCTGACAACAGCTCTGTCCTGGTGCAGAGATGGGCAGGTCCTTGTGCTCAGAGGACTTGGACACTGACAGGAAGAAAGGAGTGGGGAGACAGCAAGTCTGACTTCCTAAGGGAGTCCAGGCCTGCCAACACTGGGCCCTTGTCAGAAATGGAAGGAGAAAAGAATGAGCATTTACTGTGCCAGGCAAAATGGAAGGCACGTTCACAAGCCTGATGGCATTAATTCCCTGAGACAAGCCTGTGAAGCAGAGAGGATGATACCCACCTCCCCAGTGAGGAGCCCGAGGCATGGTGAAGGTGGACTTTGCAGCACTATGAGGGACAGTGGGGAAGAGCATGGGCTCTGGCTCACACTGCCCGGTTTGAAGCCTTGCTCCTCTTATTAGCTGGGGGACCTTGGACAAGTTCTTTAACCTCCAGTTTTCTCAACTCTAAAATGGAGATAATAATAGAACCCACCTCGCTGAGGATTAAATGAGATAACATATGTAAACAACTTGGCTGGCACATAGCAAGTGTTCAAAGGTCAGTATTACTAATGGCTGAGGTCACACAGTCACTGCATAGCGGGGCTACAATTCAAACTCAAGGCTAACTCTAAAGCCAACGCTCTTGGCGAGGCTCTGTGCTCTCTGTACCCACTTGCTCACCGGCACTGCCACTCAAGCCTTTCTTTTGAGCTGGGCTGAGTGAAGCAGCAGCTGCCAGACTCCTTCCTGCCTGGTGGACCTACTGAAGCTAGGTGCTAGATTTCAATGCAGAGTGATAAATGCTGGAAGGGAGGAGGGAATCAGGGCTAGAGGAGCCCAGCTAATGATCAGCCCTTCTGGAAGGAGAAGGGGAGCTATTACAGAGACTGCTCTGGGAGTTACCATCCAATGTCCTCTCTCTCCCTCCCCCCTAATGACAAAGCCTCAATTTTATCCATGATGGCAATGCCTAGCCAAAAAACTGTATTTTCTAGCCTCTCATATGACATGTGACTAAATTCTGACCAATGAAATATACAACGAAATGTCATGTGGGACTTCCGAAGAGGCTGCTTAAAAGGAAGCTGACTCAGCTCGGATGTGTGCCCTTGCCTTTTTCTGTTGTCTAGAATGGTGATGTGATGACTGGAGCTCCAACAGCCATCTTGAACCCTAATGGGACCTTGAAAATGAAGCTGGTGGTAGGATGTTAGAGCAGAAAGCTGGAAGGAGCCAAGGCCCTTGATGACTTCACGGTGGCACTGTGCCGTCCCTGAACTGCCTACCTCCAGGCTTCTTGCATAGGAGACTATAAACCCCCGTGTGTTTAAGCCAGATTTGGGGGGGGCGGGGTTCAGTTCCTTGCACTCAATGCAATTCCTAACTGATTCAGAAAGCTTCCCAGGGAAGGGATAATTTGCATGGGCTCTTAGGATAAGTAATTCCAAGCAGAAGAAACAGCCAGTCCCAGGCATGGGGGTTTGACATGTGTGACACATGGTAGAGTTTGCAGGGGTAACCAAGGAGGTGGGACATACAGTGGACACCCTGGGTTCCAGCCACACAGGACTCCTGGCTAAACACACCATATACTCATTCACAGTGTGGTCACCTGGCCTCCTTTTGAATAACTCTGAGACCAGCAGTTTCAGTTCTAACTGTTCACGAACTCTTCTTTCCCTCATATTGAATAAAAATTAGTGCTATTTTCAGGTAGCCAGGTGCTCTGATCTCCATTATGCAGATGAGAAAACTGAGAATTAAGGAGGTATACTGACCTGACCTAGGTTGCACAGCTGGTAATGCCAGAGACAGAATTTGAATTCAGGTTGGCCTGAGTACATTGCCCTCTTTCTATTACTGTTTCTCAAACTCTAGCATGCAGCAGAATGACCAGGAGGGCTTTTTACAGGTTGCTGGGTCCTACTCCAAAGTCCCTGATCCAGTAGGTCTGGGGCCGAGCTGAGAGCTGGCATGGCTAATAAGGTCCCAGGGGATACTGATGCTGCTGGTCTGCAGACCTACTTGGAAAATCACTGGTTTGGAGCATTAGTTGGGGACCGGGGTCTCCTTGTGGCAGGTGTAGAGCAAGCACCCTTAGGTTCAAGCTGAGAGTGACGGGAAGTGAGCTGGCACAGAGCAGCAAGGAAGGCATTCAAGCAGGAGAGCCTGGGCAGACCTGGAGACCTGAAAAAAGAAGGGCAGGGTGAGAGGAGCACGCCAGGCCCACGAGCCCCAGGGCCGCAGAAAGGATCTTCAGTGGGCAGGGCACTGGCCTGGGCACAAAGGTAGCCTGGCGCCAGGGAGAGAAATGTTCTCCCTCACGTAGCCACTTCATTAGTGAGAAACCTCTTCCCACACCCCTTCCTCCTTAGCAGAAAGAAAATAACTTAAGAGCTTGGCTGAGCTCTGCAGATGCTCTTTATGGGACACTGGGGGACTTGGGAGAGGCCAACAAGGCCATCCTGGCTTCCAACCTACTGAGTGTCACATAGAAGCCATGGACACTGTCACAGTCAAGTCTCCTCACATGTCTAGGAATTCCTCTACCCCCAAGGAAGGCAGCTTCAGGCAACATGCAGGGAGGACACTCCACCACTATCACTTGCCGTGGCCTTTCTGGCCTTGGTTTGCTCAGCTGTAAAGTGGAGACTAGGAGTCCTTGCCCATCTTCCCTACCTCTAATGGTGGTCAGAGAGGCTCCTAAGAGATGAGATGTACAGAGCACTTTATAAACTGTAAAGTACTATATGGAGGGAGGCGGAGGGACTTTGCATTGGTTCTTTAAAATCTCCAATCGGTTTTCACCTGACAGGCCCCAGACTGGGCTGGCCCAGCGGCAGCCTCTCCCTCTTGGTGCTGATAAGCTTCCAACCCTAACCCTGACTTTCCTGGATACCTGCCATTCTCCTCTGGGAACCCATCGAGGCACCGTGACTTAGCCAAGGGGTGCTTCGTCTGGAGCTCTGGAGCTCCTGAGCCCTTTTATCTACTGTCTGCCAGGCCAGGATGGGTGGCACCTGAGCTGAGCTCCGGCCCAGCAGGAATGCTGAGAATTCCAAACTGGCTAGCTACTGGCAGGTTCTAGCTGAAATGCAAACAGACACCACCCTTAGTCCCCAGGCTGGATTTCCTTGGTTCCTTGGCTCCCAGCCTCCAGAAGGGCTAACACTGACCCACTGGGAGGAGAGACAGGATGAAGAACATTTTTGTAGGGTAGGAACCAATCTAAATCTCATTGCAAGCCTCCAACCAGATGTGAGAGATTCCATAAGCCCCCAAGGGGTTGCCTGAAGACTATGGTGTAAATACTTTCTTACACATTCATGCAAAGGGGGGGGGGCGGCTATTTTTTGTGTCTTAACAGTTGCGTCCTGTTGGCTTGTAAGTTTTCAATAAATTCCTAGAGGGCAGAGAATAGATTTGCAGGAATGAGGAATTGAAAATAGTGATGATGGGGATAACAGTGATAAGGATTATAGTGTTGGGGTTGATGCTGGTGGGCACAATATAAGGAGACAGGTGGAGGAGGAGGAGGAGCAGAAGGAGGAGGAGAGGTGAGAGAGGTGGTGGGGGGAGGGGGACGTGGAGGTGAGGGAGGCGGCTGTGAGGCTGATGCAGATGGAAATAGAGAGGGAAAGGGTGATGAAGGTAGTGATCTGAGTTGTCCATATCCCTCTGAAGGCACTTTTCCCTCTTCTCTCTGTATATGTCTGTTCCCCCTTCTAGAACCTCCCTCAGGGCAGGGACTGTGCTTTGCTCGCCTTCGTGTCCTAGTGCCTAGCCCAGTGCCCTGATGTGGTGGATGTCCACAGCATTTGCTGAGGAATGGAGGAGTGAGAGTGGGGTGGGGCGGGAGGGATGGCATGCTGGAGCACTCCGGTGTGGGGCAGAGGCTCCACAGATCAGATGTTCATGCCCCAGAGATCAGAGATGGAACTATCTGGGGAGGTGCAGCAGGTGTTCTGGGCCAGTGGTGAGTGCAGAGTGAGGACCAGGGTCCAGGGCCCAGTGAGCACCAGCCGGGCAGCAGCAGCAGATTTGGGGATTTGTTGGTTTGCTGAGCCCGCCTGCTGGGTGCAGGCTGTTTTTCCATAATCATCTTTTGTCTGGCTGAACAATAGAGGTGAGGGGGGCAGCCAGGCAGGTGGGACATAGCTTGACAGGACCCAGGAAGAGGAGAGGAGGCTCCCACACTGCTTCCAGCCAGCTGCCCCACTCCAGGCCTCCCTTCCTAGCTCAGACCCTCCGCTGTAGCCCCCACAGTGACCCCAGAGGCTACCTGGAATCATCAGGGCCCCACCCCCACCCAGGCTGGCTCACATACCTCCCCACACACCTCTTTCCCTCAGAAGCTTCCAGGCTTTTGATAAATGTCAGCAGGTTCAGCCCCTGAGGAAGGCAGGCCGGCCGCTCCTGGGAGGAGCCTGTCGACATTCGACACTCAGGGAGAAGGATGGCCCGGCAAGGGAGCAGGGTGGGGGTGGGGGCTGCAGCGCAATTCCCTGCAGAACAAAAAGAGATTTCTCTCTCCCTTGCACCAGCTGCTGAGTCCCCAGCCCTGGCTCGATCATTTTTCAAATTGCAATAAATTAACATTTTCTGGAGCAGAAAAACCACACGGAGAGGCCTAATTACCAAATTTGGGGATGGCCTCAAGCCCCTCTGGCCCCGCTCCCCCACCCCCATTCTTACCAGGGACTCAAGAGGACAGAGCCCCAAGGAACAGCTTCTTTCATTTCATTTCACTCACACCTTTCCCCGGGCTGGCTGTGGCCCCTCCCCCGCTCCGTGTGCACAGCCCTGCCTGTCACCTCCTCTTTGCTGACATTCCCTCCTTCATCTCTCCCACCCCACAGAATGCAGTGCAGGCCTGTTTCTTCCCATTTGGCAGAAGGAGAACTGAAAGACCTGGGAAGGGGGAGGGGAGGGAGGAGGGAGCGAGAGTGCAAGGCTGGGCCTGATGTTGGCACCCTGAGGCAGAAGGTTAGAAGTCCTGACACCCCAATTCCCCAAAATGAAAATCCGTTTCTTGTCACTGAATTGTGAAATTTACAGTTTAGACAGGGCAATGAAACCCACAGGCTCTCTAGATCATTCTCCTGTCTCGGCGGGATAGGGGCTCCCTATTCTAAGCCTCCAAGGGAAGACATTCCAGGAATTAACTCTGCTGCTTGGAAGCTTTCCCTTACATATAAAATCCCTCCTTGTGGAGATCCACAAGAGCTCACTTCTTCATGATGATGTGGTTGACATTGGCTGAGTGCTCACTCTGTGTCAAGCAGAATTTCCGTGTATCATCTCATTGAATCCTCACAGAATGTATCCCGGTAGGTGTCAATATCCCTGTGTGTCAGATGCAGAAACTGAGGCTCAGAAAAGTAAAGTGACTTTCCCAAGGTCACACACCAGAAGGAGGATTCTTATCCAGGCCTACTGCGCGCCACAGCAGTGCTTTCTTCTCCCCCCACCGCCCCTCTCACTTTTCCCAGCCCCCCTTTCCGGGGGCCCAGCTTCCCCTCATGGCCTTCCTCTGGTGACCCTTTCTCCTCAGATTCAGGGGTGCCCACATGCCTCAACCAGCTTCACTATCCTGTCACCAACTGAGTTTGTGGCCCTCTCTGTGCTGCCCTGTCCTCAGCCCTAGCAGTGGGGAGCTGGGATCTTGGCCTCAGGATGGAATGGGGGGCTGGCTTGACCTGGAAGCAGCTGGAAGGCAAGATTTGTGGAAGGAAGTACAACTGCACATCCACACTGGGGTAGAGTGGTATTCAGGGCTTTGTCCCGCCCAAGGATGAGTTGAGGTTGAGAGTGCCTGGGGGATTGTTCTCTTTGCTTTTTCCTGAAGGTGGAAGGAAAAATGGAGAGACTGGCTGTGGCCTCAGCCCTGGGACCCTTGGCTCCCTCAAATCTGAAGGGTTACAGTTTGGTGGCATGAAGTCTCTTACAATCTGGCTCCCATCTACCTTCTGGAACTTATTTCCCACTCCTCGTCTTTACACAGGGTTCAACCAAACTCAGTATTCCTCCTCCATGCCTTCGCTCGTGCTGTTCCCGCTGCCTGGAACACCGCCCTTCTTACTTTCACCTATGCAAATCCTACTCATCAGTTAGGGCCCGGCTGAACCGCCACTTCCTGCAGGAAGCTGTCCTGGTCCTCCTCACTATGACAACTCCCTCTTCTCTGCCCCCCTAGCTGAAAAAAAACGTTCCCTCTTTAGAACCCCCACAGCACTTGATCTGCTCCTCTCTTAAGGCACTAGCCACTTTCTCCCTGGAATGATAATCGTCTGGATACACATCTTAGATCCCTTCTAGTCCAGGAGCTCTCTGAGGGCGGAGTTGTGTCAGATCCATCTTTGCATGTCCCAGCCCCTTGGTTCAGGCTTCTCAGGACTGTACTGAGTGTCTCCTTCCTGCCACATGGGAGGGTAGCGCAGTGCAGGGGGAAGGACAGGGCTTTGGAGTCAGAGACACCTGGGCCTAAAGCCCTGTTCTGACGCCTCCAGCTGGTGCTCTTGAGCAAGTTACCTTCCCACTCTGGGACTTGATTTTCTTCAGCTTTTGCAGAATGAAAATTGTACTTGCTATTGCTCAGGGCTACAGTAAATATTAAATGCAGGACTTAAAGATAAAGCCCCCCTTGAAATACGTGGCACATGGTTGGTGTTCAATAAGTGTTTGCTCATTGCTCCTCCCTTTGACAGAGTCTGATGAACGAATCAATGAATGAGGAGATGAATTAATGCTGTACCCTCCCATGGCTGTAGCCTGAGGCGCTGGGCCTTCTCTGGCCCGGCTGCCCTCTCCTCCAGGCAGACCCACCCACCGGCCCACATCCACACCCCTCTGTTCTGTTCCCGGCCACCCCAGACCCATAGTTTACATGCTGAAATTCCCAGAAGCTGAGACTTCCAAACAAACCCCCCAAGTTTGGATTTATCAGCCATGCTATTAAAACAGCAATTTTCAGCTGCCTAGTGTTTCCAACTTCTGCTCTAATCCAGCGGGTAAATATTTACAGAGCCTGACACCACTCCTAGGCCACTTGCTTTGCTGCCAAACATTCATTTCCCTTGCAGCTCCACTGGTTTGATATTTTTAGGAGCAGGGGAGGATGGAGGGGTGTGTGTGTGTGTATGTGTGTGTGTGTGTGTGTAAGGGGGAGGGAGAAAGTCTCCGCCTTCCTTATGGGGAGTTCCTGGGTGGGGAGAGACATAGGATAAAGTAGGCTTTGCTACTTCCCTCTGTCCAGATGTGCCCACAACAGGGCAGAGAGGTATGGGCTCACTGCAGCGTGCCCAACCGCACACACACAGCTATCCTGTAGACTGATTTGCTGTATACAGACAGCAGAGAAGTGTTGAGAGAAGTGGCTAGACTTGGGGACCTACCTCAATTCTGCCATTCGCTAGGTGGGTCGCCGTGAGCATGTCCCTTCACCACACTGAGTCTGTTTCTCATGTGTGAAATGCAGGGAAGGAGCCCCGCCTCCACAGTGAGCGAACACTTGGAGAGCACCAAGCACAGTGCTTGGCTTGGGGTAGGCGCCCTGTAAAATAGTGCTTTAGAGAGAAGATAGGAAGCACACCCTCCATACTCACTGATGCCCCAGCCACTCTGGACTAGGGGTCATCTCTCAGCACCACTGTGTCCTTGCTCATGCATTTCCTTCTGCCTGGAATGTCCTCAGCATAACTCATAACACAGGGCTACCTCCTTGGAGAAGTCTCCCTTCATGGCCTAAGAAAACCTCTCTCTCTCTCTCTCTCTCTCTCTCTCTTTCACACACACACACACACACAGACTGAGCACTTGTAGTGAATGAAGGCTGAGTCATAGTCATCTCTACAGCCTCAGCATCTAGCATAGAGCTAGACGAGGTGCTCAATGAATCTTCACTGCGTGTGTGAAGATTTGTTTAATATTTATGGATTTGTTGGAAGAGAGGAAGGAGCAAAGGAGGATTTTTAGCTTGAGCTATCCAAGACACTTCTTTATCCCCCTCACAGGGGAGAACAATAGGAAGAGGGAAAGGAACCAACATTTACTGACTGCTCCATGCAGGCAGGGACCTTGTCTGTCTCGCATTTAATGTCATGGCATTTAATGAGCTCCTACTGTGTGCCAAGCAGTAAATGCTTTACATGGATTAACTCACTTAATCTTGACAACAGCCCTATGAGGTAGGTGCCCCATTTTAGAGATGGGGTAACTGGAACACAGAGAGGATAAGACGTTAGACTAGAGTCACACAGGTAATAAAAGGCAGAACTGGGTTTTGAACCCTGGCAGTCTGGCTCCAGAGCCTGCACTCTTACCACACTATCTTACCTCCCCTAGTAGATACTAAAGGAATGTTCACTGAATAAATGAAGGAGTGCCTGCTGCGTGAGTTGCTGTACAGGGCACAGTTACACACGTTATTTAATTGACTCCTCACGGCAGCCCTTCCTTGGAGGGGAGGTACAATCATCTTCATTGTTCAGTTGAAGAAACCAAAGCTCAGAGATGTGAAGTAATCTGCCTAGGACACACAGCTGGGAAGCAGCAAAGCCAGGACTTGCTTTCCACTCTCCCAGCTTGCCTTTGGTGTCCTGCCTGGCTGGAAGCCCCAGAGGGGGACCCAAGGGGTGCTTTATTCTCATCACCTGGTGCATAGAGGGGAGCAGGACTTCTTCACTCAGAGATTCCAGCACCCCAAGAGGTCAGGCTGGAAATGACTAAGGATGTCATCCACTCTACCCCTTTAGATTGAAGATGGGGAGCTGGGCCCAGAGAGATGAGCACTTTGCCCAAGGCAGCCACACAGCAACTAAGCCAGCATACCTGAGCAGACGCACTGCCCCTGCTCCCCTACATCTCTCAGGTGTCCCCAGGCTACCCGGGGGCCATGGCCAGTGGCTGGCCGGGCCACAAACATGTTTCCCCAGGGGATGGACTTCTGCAAGCTGGAAACCGAGAGGCGTGTAATGAGGAGGAAAGAGTCCAGCAGGGAGAAAATGGGTTGCTTCAGGAGAAGAATTGCAAACAGACTGAGCTGCAATGGAGCCCCTGTTATCAGTAATTGTAGTATCATGAGGATGCCTGGGAAGATGGTGGTGAGGATGGTGATGATGACAACGTTCAGGGGAAGGGAGAGGAGGAGGAGGAGTGGGCAGCATGGTGCACTGTTGCCAAGCTTATCAGGGCCCCCACTTCCCTTCTCAGACCAGGATTTGCTCAGCCCACTCTAAAGGAAGGACAGCCTGAGCACAGCCACAGTGGATGGCTGTGAGGCTGAGCCCTGCTCAAGGGGGCCTGGTGCAGGTGAACAGTGGGGCTGAAATTCGGCCCTGCTCCTTGCACTAGGCCATGTGCCCTGCTTTGGGGTTGGGTCATTCCTGGAGAAAGAGGTGCCTTCTTCTAATTGCACAGACTCCATGTGGGTTAGTGGTGGCCTTGAGCTGAAGCACACAGGAACACATATTAGGGGTTGGGTGGGGCCCAGGTGCCACAGTTCATCTCTTTCCTGGCTGGGCCAGCATCCAGACACCTTACCTCCCTGCTCTGCCTTCTCTTTGGAACCAAATAGCTATGACCTTGAATCTGGCCCCCATTACTTACTCCCCTGTGATTTGACCTTGGGTCAATCACTTTTACCTCTCTGAGCCTCAGTTTCCTTATCTGGAGAATGGGGCAGTGCTGGGAAGGTTAAATGACATATTATGTTGAATAGTGTCTGGCAGAGAATAGGTGATAAAAACGAAATGAATTGCCTCCCCATCCCCCTTCCTCTTTCCCTGGGTGCTAAATCTTTGTCCTGCCTTTGTTTTGGGCTCAAGGCCCTTCCAGACAACCCCCCACCATCCCCCAGGCAGCAGGGATTGGAAAAGAAAAATTGGCTGAGGGACCTCCAGAGATCCAGAGCACCAATGGAGGAACCCCTAGGCAGTTTCTCCTGAGCATTTGTGGCCAAGATCTAAATGTCTGGGCCAGTAATGCCCTGCCTGGCTGTCTGGAAGCTTCCCTTTGGGAATTAAGTAAGCTGCAAGATCCCTGGGCCTTTTTCTTCCCCCTCTGCTCCCCCTCCCCAAGGCTGCTGAGAGGCTGGGGTGATGGATGGAGCCCTGCCTTCCCCTCACCACTTCTTTGATGAGAAGAAAGAAAAGTCCACCTGAGTCTCAAATCAAAAACAGGCGAATTGCCTCTAAGTCAGGCTGGGCCCTCTGTTGGGTCTGTGACAAGGTTGGGGGCTAAAGGGAGAAAGGGATAATGTGATAAATCTCACTGTTAGGTGGAGGTGCTACCCTCTAGCTGTGGGGAGATCACCAATGGCCCCAGGTCTGCCTCACTCCCAGGATGGGTGTGTGCCCATCACAAGAGGTGGGAGTAGGCGACTGTCCCTACCCACTCCCACCTCAAATCCCAGCCCCAGCTCTGCCGTGTACACATTCCATCCCTCCACTTCCTCAGCCACCCAACACGTGTCCAGGGTGGCAACACCTCCTCACCCACATCCTCACAGCCCCAGCATGCTCACTGCTGGGAGGCAGGAGTCTTGGGGCCTAGCTTCAGCTTGCCACCTCATTGCTGCCTGTACCTGGGCAAGTCTGTGCCCCTCTTTGGACCTTGGCTTCTTTGTTTGTACCACAGGGGGGTTACACACTTCTGAAAGCTGAGACGTGGAAGGCAGGCCATGGGCCTTGGGTTTGTAGCTCCGAGTTAGAGCTCAGGGTGGGATGGGGACTACAAGGGGCCCATCATTTGTGTTTGACTTATCTCTGCCCCAAACTTCTTCCAGCACTGACTTTCTACAATTATTTGCCTCAGGAGCTGCCCAGGCCCCCAAAGTCAGAAAGTCAGTGAGCAAGTATGCCAGACAGATTCCTCAGCATGCTGATGTTATGGCCCACAACCAACCCTAGTCGTTCTCCCGGCGCAACACACATACACCGGCGGGGCCCTGTCTGTCCCACCAAGGATCCCTAGCTTTCGAAAGAGGGGTAGTGAGGACAGAGGACAAATCTGGGAGAAGCAGTGCTCAGGCCTCCCGGCATTGACAGTCACTGCTGAAAAATGAAAAACTAAAACAAGAGCTGGGAGAGTCCTCAGAGATCTAGCGCCCCACTGTCTTCAGGAGCAAACTGAAGCCCAGGGAGGAGAAAGGCCACACAGCCAGTCAGGGCCAGAGCTGAGACCAGGCCCCAGTCTCTGGATTCTAAATCCCCCCATCCCCCACCCCCACCCCCAGCTGCCTTTGCTAAGTGAACTGAAGAAAGTTTCTGACCCAGAGCCTCCTCCACTCCCAGATTCCAGCAGCGACTGACAACCCCTACCCGACTCCCCATCTCAGCCTGCACAGGCCTGGCCAGGGGCCAAGGCCCATGGCACCCCGACAGACCTGCGATTCATCCAGCTGAAGAGGCCACCGTGGAGCAGGGGCAGAAGGAAGAGGAGAGAGGAAGCAGAGGAGAAGAGAGAAGGGAGAGGGGAGGCCAGGGGAGAAGGGAGGAGAGAGGAAGAGGGCCAGGCGAGAGGAGCAGGAGGGGAAGGAGAGGAGGGGGGTGGTGAAAGCTGCAAGTTGAAAAGGGAGAAAGGAGAGGAAAGACCCAAGAGGGGATTGGAACAAGGGTTCTGAGAAGGGAGAAGTAGGGCCAGGAGGGAATGGAGGACGGGCAGGGAGGAGAGAGACACCCAAAGAAGAGACAAGCTAAAGAGAGCAGCAAGAAGCTGGTCTGCAGAGAGACAGAGAAGAGGGCTGCTGCCCAGGGGTCTCTCCTCCCCATGTTTCAGGGGGCTCCCCCAGAGGCAGTGGGGGCGAATTGAAAATGAAACACCTCGTCCCTGGGCCCAGGGATGTGACCCTCAGCATAAGAGGATTAGGGAGGCTTCCAAGAGGAAATGGGAGGGTGCCAGCAGTGGGGGAGCCGAAGACAAACTCCTGTTGCCCCCCACCCCAAGCCGGCGAGAATGCGTGCCTCGGAGCCCAACGGAGCCACGGAGCGCCAGTGCCCCCTTGTGGCCACGGTCCTCGGCTCGCCCTGCAGCAGTGGCAGTCTGGAAAACCGGATGGGAGGGGGCACCAGGCTGGGCTTTGGAAATGTGAAGGAGACAGGGGCGATGGAGAACCCAGGGGATGGGCCAGTGACTTTGCTGGAGACTTCCAAGACCTTTAAGCATCAATAGAGACCAAAACAGTGAGCCTGGGGGTTTCCCCACAGCCTCTCCCATCCTTTTAAGCAGAGCTGACAAGGGGTAGGCATGAAGATCTAAGGCAGGAAAAAAGCAGGGCACACTCGTGCCTCAGAATGCTCCCTCTCACCCCAGTGGCACAGTTTCAGTCCCTGCCATCTTGGCCTCTGTCTTTCAGCTGGGGCCTCCCACTTCACTCCCAAGGGCCTGCATCTCTAGAGCAGTGTATGTGTGCGTGTGTGTGTGTGTGTGTGTGTGTGTCTGTGTGTAGGAGGTGATCTTGTGCATAGCGAGGGGTGGGGCCTCAAGCCGGGCCACTCCAAAGAGGGTGGCACAGAGCTGACACACAAGGAGGCCTGGCAGGGAGCTGAGCTGGAGAAGGCAGTCACCTGGAAGAGTCAGACACCCTAGATTCCACTGGCCTCCATGGCTGTCTTGCTGTGCAATTTTGAGCAAGTTCTTGCCCTCTCTGGGCCTCAGCCTCCCCATCTGGAACCAAAAGGTCTCGGTCTCAATGATTTCTAAGAGCCTATCCAGCTGTAACACTCTGCAATTTTATGATTCCTGAAGACAGAGCTTGAAGAAGAAACTAATCCGATGCCAGGCAGAGCTAGTACTCCATTGTGATCTCGAGAGGCAGTCTGTGCATACATCCCACCTAGGGCTAGGAGGGCATCCCACCTAGCCCTCAGCCCCGCCTCCTCCAGGCCTCTTGGCAGTGTTCCTGGCCCAGATATGCTGATAGAGGCCTGTGGGGTCAAAGTCAGGCCTGCTCAGTGGGACTGGGGTGCCTTCTCTCGCACGAGGGGCCAAGGGCAAGAGGCCAGCCTTTTCTTAGTCCCCACCCTGGCAGGGCACGCAGGACTCCTCATCTCTTCATTCAGAGCCAGGGCCCCAGCGGAGAAGGAAAGTGCAAGGTCAGCAAGATCTCTTCAGTGAGCCCAGCCCGAGGCAGGAGCCTTTCTCTGGATGTGGAGAAACCTGAGCCTGGTTTAGCTTCGCTGGAGAGGAGGGGAGGGGAGAGAGGGAGTACAGGGAGGGGAAGGGCACCTCAAGGAGGCCAGCCGACTCAGGCAGGGGAGCCCTTGCCCAGCAGGTGAAAGCCACGAAGGAGAATGGAGCCCTGGAAGCGGTTGGGGGAGGCAGTTCACCCATCTAGAGAAAGAAACCAAGTGAGTGTCTTTGGTTTCAGAGTCAGTTTGGTGCTTGAGTCTGTCTGCTAACCTCTCTGTGCCTCAATTTCCTCATCTGTAAAATGGAGGCGTTAGTACTCGCCTCGCAGAGCTGTTGTGAGGATTAAATGAGTTAATATTTGTAAAAAGCACTTAGAATATTCCTTAGTACCCAGTGAGTGCTTTTTTCTTTCTTCCTATTTCTATTTTTGACCCCCAGGAAATCCTATCCCAGAGTACACCAGACTGAGGAAACTTGGAATGTTCTAGCTGGCAAGACCCTTATATTCTAAGGCTGAAAGGAATTGATCAAGTTCAAATTCCACTCCCCGCCCCCCTGCTACCCTGTGAAACAAATGGGTACATTTCAGCTCAGAGAGGAGAAGAAATGTGCCCAAGATCACACAACAAATTGTGGCTCAGCTGAGGTTTCTTCATTGCCAGGCCTGAGCCCCACTTTGTGTCCTTGCTCAGATGGGTGTCCTCCGGTGCCCGTGCTTGGCAGCCCTGGCCCTGAATCTTCTCAGATGGGATCTTGGCAAGTGTCCCAATGGGTGGACCACAGCTCTGAGACCTGAGACCAGGAGGCTCACCTTCGGTTCATTGGAAGTCCTGTCTGGCAGACTGTTCACCTCCACACTCCTGCATGCCTCGGAGCCAGCGAGTTTTCCCAGCTGGAAGGAACCTTATAGATCAATTGGTCCCCCAGCCTCCCCTTCCATCTGCCATCTGCCACCACCAGCCTCCATCTCTGTACCCTTGGGCCCCCTCCCCCAACCTCCCTGCCCCTCACTCTGCTTCCCCTCTAGGTATTTAACCCCAAATAACCTAGACACTCCCTGGCCTCTTCTCTCGTTTCCCTGGGGGCTGGCCATGTCTGGCTGAAAAGCTTGCTCAGCCTGGTGATTGACACAGAACAAGACAATCAGGGAAACAGAGGCATCAATCCTGTTCAGCTCAGCAGCCAGCTGGCCCTCCCGCCATGCCACAGCCCGCCAGGCCTGCTGCTGCACCAGGTGTTGCCTTTTCCCAGTTCCTCTTTGGAGCAGCCAGCCCAGGAGAGGGTGGGGTTCAGGACTCAGGAAGGATTCTAGGCCCCTGGCAAAGGAGACTGGAGGCCACCACTCTCAGGCCCTGAGGAGCTGGAGGTCCCCTCTCTCCCCTACAGCACTGCCCCCTCCCTCCCTGTAGCCCAGCTTGGGCTGGGCTATTCCCTAGCGCCTGGGCTAGGCCTGTTTCCAGTGATTCACGTCTCTGCATTCCCACCTCGCCCCTGGGAGCCGGCTCTACACTCTTAATAGATCTTACAGTTAAGAAGTTTTTTCCTGCTACTCAGCGTTAGTGCTTAAAGTGCAGTTACACTCTGAAAATTGACCATAAAATGACACCATGGGGTCCACATTTATCCTCCAGCCACAATTCCAGACCAGCTTGGTTCAGTTTTCAGGTTGAAAAATGGCTTTTAGGGGATTCAAACTCCACCCAAGTCCTAAATCTGCCTCGGTGCTTCCCCCTCAGTGGCGCCTCCTTCCCCCGGGGCCAGGGGAGAGGCAGGCCCTTGGACTGCTGAGGTGGCAAGCCAGGCCCAGCTCAGCTCGGCCCATTTCCTGCCAGAGCTGGGGGGCAACTGTAGGCGTGTGAGGGACTAGGCCTGGATGTAGGCAGAGATGGGCCAGCGTACCCAGGCTCGGAGGCCTCCAGTGGGCCCCCACGCTGTGATGGACACTGGAAGAAGTCCTCCTGCCCTCTGGGCAGGACTAGGGACAAGGCTGAGAGAGGGAGCCTCCTCAGCCCAGAATTCTCTGCAGGGCCTCTGGGAGGCAGGGTAAGAAAGGGAAGAATGCTGGAGGTCTGGAGAGGCCTTCCTGCCCATTCCTCTGCCTCTAGGCAAGGGCGGCCCTCCATTACATCACTCTCTGCTGCTCAACAAGACTCGGCAGTCCTCTCATCTGGGGTGTGCCTCTCCTCAGTTGTGTGTCCAGAGAGAAAGTCAGGAAGCGCAGTCAGTTTAGGGCTAGGTAAGGGCTGGACTCGGACTCACCGGGTCTGGTGGTCACCCCTGCTGCAAGGCAGGATAAGGAGGCCCTGACAGTATGGATGTGGGGGCCGCAGGCTTTAGGGATGAGTGCTGGGGGCTGCTCCTCGGATTCAGGCTGGTGACCTGCAGGAGGACCCCCCGTAGTGTTCCCCCTCCTGTTTACTCTAACAAGCTTGGTTATCTGGTTCCCAAGCCCACAGCAAATTAGAAGCAGTAAATCAAAAGGAGGGCAGAGGGGCTGCTGGAAGCAGGCACACTAAAAGTGTCAAGAAGTGAGAGCTGACAGCCTGACAGCAGGGGAGTAGGCAGCAAAACTAGTAAAACACAAAACACCCCCAACCAGGTACAGGAGCTCAAAGATCGCAAGCCAGCCGGGGCCATTTCATGCAGGGGAGACAGGCCTGAGGAGATCCCCACGGCCCCCAGTGCTAACAGTGATGGAGGAGTAATGGGGATGCCCCCAAAGCTTCAGAAAGGCTCGAGCATGTTCTGGTGAAGGAGGCAGGGGAGATAAGGAATACGGGTCCTAAATACTTCCATGGAACAGGAGTAATCTTTTTTTTTTTAAGTGCACACTCAGGGGAATAAAACCTCAGCTCTCAGGCAAATCCTCAAGTCCAGAGTGCCTCATTCTGCAAGCCCTGCAGAGCTGAAGTTGGCTGAGTACCCCGTCTCACCAAGAACCGACGCACTGTGGGATGTGTCTGCTGGCTTGAGAGACAGTCCTGAGTCCAAGGCCACCTCCACCACTTACCATCCACGGGACCCTTGGCAAGTCACTTGCCTCTCTGAACCTCAGTGGTTTCCTCTGTGAAACGTTGACAATAATACCTGTCTTGCAGGGCTGTGGGGATTAAATTGGGGAAACCAAAGCCCATGTGTCTGGCTCCCAGTGTGTAGTCGGGGCTCACTTGGTGTTCTCTCTTCCTTTGAGAAGGTCTCCTTCCAGAGGTCTGAAAATTGTGGCCCAGCCTATCTGTCCCAGCTATCCCTTGTGGAAGGAACTCAGGGAGCAGCAGCACAGGGGCCTCTGCTGTCAGACCTTTTGGTGAGGACAATGGAGCTCAGAGGTGATGCTGGCTCTGGGCAGGGCTGGTGTGCGCCAAGAGGTGGGGGGAAGAGGAGGAGCCAGGGCCATGGGAGCAAAGGTTAGGGGCCAAGGAGCACCCTTTGCTTTTTCCTCTTCCTCTGGTTTCTACAGCCTTCCCCTTTAAGAACAGCCCCCCTGCCCCAGCCTTGGTGATACCAGTCAAGGTCACCTGGTACTTAAGCTGGAACAGTGAGTAGGGGCCCACCTCCTGGGGGTCAGGTGCCAACACATGTCATGGGAAAAGCACCTGTGGTGCAAACAAGGCTGGCCGGTGGCAGCATGGACCAGACATAACCGGTATCCACAGGCAGGCAGGTAGGCCTGCACCTGCTGGCCTGCGCACCTGTGTTCCAGGGACACATGGGACAGCAGAGCCCAGCTTCAAACTTTCCACCATTGTCTTTGAAGAACACCCTCCCCTCCATGCCATTTGGGTGAGACAGCAAAGGACAGGAAGGCTCCTGCTCAGGGAGGTTGAGGGCATGGGAGACGCCTGGATCTGTCTCATCCGGTAGACAAAGGCAACATTGGAGGGGCTGTGAAAAGATTTGGAGTTGAGCTAGCCTGGTTCCAAACACAGACAAGTGCCATCTTCTGAGTTTCAGTTCCCCAAAGAGCCTGGGCTTTGCTGACAGACGCGCCTGGGTCCAACTCCCCACTTTACCCACTACCTCTGTAACTCTAGGCAGGTCACTTCTCCTTCACAAGCCTCCGTTTCCTCTTCTACCTCACAGAATTGTTGAAAAGACCACGTGAGTAAAAGAACTTAGCATGATGTCTGGCATGTAGTACTAACTCAATAAATGTTATATGTCTGCATAGCAGCCATGGCTCTGAGTGTGATACACGGACTGGCTCATTTACTCCCCACAGCACCATGATGAGCCACGTATTGCTATTTTTATCCTCATTTTAAAGATGCAGACACTGAGGTTCCGGGGGTATAAGTAAGTGGCTTTCCCTATGTCCCACAGCAAGGAAGCAGCAGAAGCAGGATTCGAACCCAGGCATCATGACTCCAAAGCTTTTACCAACCGTGCCATAACGCAGATTGATTAGGCGATGGTTGCAAAAGTGCTCTGTCACCTCTAGATTGCTATAGCAATGTGAAGGGTGGGCGTTGTTATTGTTTATGAGTCATCTTAGCAGCCAGTCCCTGGAGACACCTCAGAAGTGAGGCTGCTGTGGGAGAGACCCCTGGGTCCTGAGGAGCTGGGGACACCCCAGGTGCCATCTAGCAAACTGGCTGTCCCTCGCAGGCCTCCTGCTTGCTGGGTTTCTGACGACCCAGGTTCCTCTTGGCCTGGGCCTTTGTGTGTGGAGCCTCTCGACTGGCACCTGCCCTCTGGGACCCAAGCCTGTGGAGGATGGCTCAGTGCCCCGCAGCTGCCAGGAAGGGGACATCAAAGGCGCAGCACGTGGGTGAGGTGGCTCCCTGCTTTGTTTTGTAACTTGTGGGTTTTGTGGAGCACATGCAAGCATGCACACACTCAAGGAAGAGGAGACAGGGGCTTTGGCAAGCAGGGCGGCCGAGGAGCTTGGGGGCTGGGGAGTGGCTGGGGAGGAGCGATGGGAAAGGAGAAGGGTGACAGGAAGACGTGGCAAAGGCCCGGAGGGAAGGGAGGAGGGAGGGAGGAAAGAGGTGGTGTTGGTGTGGGTGGCTGGCAGGGTGTGCTCCTTGTGTTACGCTGCTTCTGGAGGGAGGCCCTGGCAGGGCTGGATGCTTAGCATCAGGCTGCCAGAAGGTTGTGGGCCACCATCATTGGGTGTTTCTTTTATTCATTCATTCATGCATGCATGCGTGCATTCATACATTCGTCCAACAGCTGTTCATTGAACCACTAAGTATGGAAGAGTGGTTTAGAGAGCAAGCTCCGGAGTCACTGCCTCTGTCGAATCCTGGCTGTACTTTTTTATTGGCTTGTGACCTGGGGTAAGTTACTCACCACCCCCCCCCCCACCTGGTACCTCACTGTCTGCATTTGTAAAACGGGTATAATAATAGTACCTCACTGAGTAACTTCCCTCAGAGGGTGGTTGTGAGGATTCAATAAGTTATTCCATCTAGAGTTCTTAGGACAATGCCTGGCACACAGTAAATGCTCAATAAACATTTGTTACGTGTGTGTGCACCTGCGTGTGCATGCACGCACACACACACACAGATCACATGCCAGGCCCTGTGTTAAGTACTAAGAACACAGGGATAATAAGACAGACACAGTCCCTGCCCTCGTGGAGTTAACATTCTGTCCTGAACTGACCCTCTGGTGGAGGCCTTGCTGCCATGTCTCAAATTCTCCCAAATAGCCAGAAGTAGAATGAATGTTCAAACGGGCACTGCTGGGCCCAGAAAGCAGCCTCTGCTCCTCTCTGCTACGCTTTCCTCATGGGTACAGGCCAGGCCTGTCAGCTATGCACTTTGCGCAATCCTCAAAGGAACCAGCCCATAAGCTCAGGCAGATGGCATGACCAGCATGGACTTTGTCACTAGCTGTCTTCTAGAATGTTTCTCAATGGCTGGAGTGGTGGAAGAAGTTAGAGTTATCCAAGGAAGTGGACCAGGAAAGAAAATCTATCAAAATCTCTCTCTCTTTCCAACTTGGACCTTCTTCGGCTCTCTGGATTAGTCCACACTTGTAGGCGTGCCACTGGTGTCCCACCTGTATCTGTGCATAGATATATGCGGGAACATGCGCACATAGACGTGCATTGTCATGGGCACAGATAGAGCCAGAGAAAAAAGGTTCACGTGAAATGAAAGACAGGAGGGGCACAAGGCTGAGCTGAGGCCTGGATGCAGGGCCAGGGTGATGAGATCCAGCAGGCATGGCCTCCAGGACCCAGAGAACCTGGCTACTCCACGATGGCCACTGCCCTGACAGAGGCACAGCCCCCAGAACATCTTATATCAAAGTGTGTCCCAGAGAGAATGAGTGCCAGGGAAGGGTAAGAGGCATTGTGATAAAAAAAGATTCGATGTCAAATAAATATGGCAAATGCCAAATTAAACCAATGTAAATAGTTTTTTGTTTGTTTTTTACTGCAGGACTTCTCAGAGTCTTCAATAAGCTAACATACAAGCAAATCGCTGAGGGTGTGTGTGTTTGTGTGCGTCATCTATTGTGTTTCCCAAACAAATTTGACCACAAAGGCCTTTTTCCACAGAATGTCTCAGAGTAAGTATTCACTTTGGGGAATGCGGCCTTGAGTTTTCTCCAGGCCCTGTGCTCAGCCTTCTTTTGTTGCCCTCATGTACTGGAATCTTCTTGCCCAATTTCCTAAGTCCCAATGTAGAGTGTTGGGACCTTGCCACCCAGCCTCATGCCTGAGTCAGCAGCCCACTTTCTGTCCCCCCAGCCTCCATGCCATCCCCACGCTTGCTGAATTCATCAGTGAGGAGTCAGAGGGTGGCCACCCAATGCCACTTTAGACCTCCCCACTGAGGCCAACCTGAGAGGCAGGACCTGCCTTCAGAGCCCCTCAATGCCATAGGCCTGATCGTGAGGTGGGTCAGCTGAAGTGGCAGCAAAGGGCCCACTCAGTGCCCACGGGCCTGTGCTGTTCCACATGAAGGGATTCCCGTTCATTACTAGCTTCAACTCATTAGAGCAGCACCAGGCCCAGGAGGATGAAGGGAGAGGGCTGTGCAAATTAATAAGCGACCAAATTAAACATGTTCTCTCAGCCAGCAAGCTGTTCCAGCTGATCAGCTGAGGGCTGAGGATTTGAAACTGGGAAGTCCCTGCCCCATGGGCCAGAGACCTTAGGGCAGCCATCTCCTTCTGTTCCTTAAGGGTGGCCTGGCAGGAGTAGAGTTGCCAAATCTAGCAAATAAAAATACAGGACACCCAATTAAAATCTCAATTTCAGAAAAACAACACATTTTTTTTAGTACAAGTATGTCCCATGCAATATTTGGGGCATACTTATACTAAAAAATTATTCATTGCTTATCTCAAATTCACATTTAACTGGGTATCCTGTATTTTATCTGGCAGCCCTAGTCTGGAGGGTCCCGAGGCTGTAGGAGCTGGGGTACAGACCCAGGCTGGGACAAGGATAAGCACCATAAGCTCAAGGATTGAGACCACTCCGCCCCTGCCAACGCAAAAGACCAATTCTCCTTTATCTCTGGGGACCTGATTCCCTTGTGCCCTTCAGGAGGCAATGAGGGGCCCATGAAAGGGCCCTGCCTGGACTGGGAGGCAGGAGATACAAGGGCAAGTTCCACCCACTGCTCCTGTCTCACTGGGGTACCCCTGGCCCGTCACTTCCCCTGTAGGGCAAAGTGTGAGGGCCGCACCAGTGCTGATTCTGCCATTCTATGTCAGAAATGCCTCTGAACAGCTGGAGGAAACATGGAGAGACTTTCCACTGCTGGCCACCCAGGAGTAGGCTCGGTGACACTAATGCTGGAAATATCAAGGCGCATGGCATCTACTCCAAGAGGTGGCATGTGTGTTTGCTGCTCACCTTTCCCTGCAGAGGAGGCTTAATCACAATATTACTCTGCACGCAAGGGAGCAGGGTGGGCCCCCTTTTGTAGCTTGGGAGGACAAAGCCCTAATAGGTTCCCAGCTGAGTCAAAGCAGGAACTGTGGCTCCCTTCAGAATCCCCATCCCTTCTCCTTCCCTGCTCTGGGTGGATCCAGATGGGGGTGGTCAGCCCTGCCCCACGTGGGAGCCTCTGTTGTCAGTGATGTCACCAGACAGGCAGCTTGGAGGGAGCAACCAGCTGCTCTCCTGCCCCACTCCCCAGCCCCAGCCCCCCACACCTCGCTGGGCAGAGAAGTTAGGGTGAGACATATTGTCAGGCCAGATGTGGATTTGGGTTCTAATTCTCTTCTCTTTTTTCCCCCTGAGGTCTAAAGCCTTTAAGTCTTTCTTTTTGCTTCCTGAGGAAGAGAAACACATGGGCTTGAGCCATTGGAGCTTCTCTGCTCCCAGCTGCTGTAGCCAAGCTCCTCCGGCCCAGCCCTGGCCCCAGATCCGCCTCCAGCCTTACCTCGCCAACGGGATCTCCAGCAGTGGCGCCCAGGCATGCTCAGGGGCCATCTCTGGGCTATAACAAGGCCCTCCCGTGGGAGAAAGCAGACTGGCGGCCTTCTCTCTGAGGGCCAGGCCCCTAGGGCCCTCCTTTCTGTTGCTTCTGTAACACCCTCCTTCCCCATCCTCCAGCACCTATAGAGCACCCACACAATCAACTTCTTCCTGGTGACTGACTCACTGGACACAAATGATAATCATGGCTTGTTTCTGCATGTTAGGGCTGAATGGGACCTGATAGATCATTTGTTCCAACCTCTGTTCTATGAAAATGGGGAAACTGAGGCCTACTTAAGAAGATAAGGGACTTGAAAACTTGTGTGTTCAACGTCTACCAGGAGTCATGCAAACCTGACAAGCAAGGTCCATTTTATAGATGAAGAAACTGAGGGCTCTGAGGATAATTGACTTGTCCAAGGCCACACAGCTGGGAAGGGACTGAACCAAGATTGGAGCCCTGCGCCCTCTGACTCAAAAGCACATGGTCTTGCCACCACCAGGACACTGCCTCTGCATCTGATGTGGTGTGCTGGGCAGGAGCCCAAAATGAATAATGCCCTGCTCCGTCCCGCAGGACTGGGTGCCTCTGAAAGCCAACTGGTGGCTACAGCACAGGCTGTCCTCACTGCAGTGCCCACACTGACTCTCCCACCCTGCATTCCTCCCTTCTCAACCCTCACCCTCACAAAATTCTCCTCCCCAGCTCTACCGTTCCCAGGCCAGGAAGTCCTTCCCGAGGTCTGGCCCCTCTCCCTAGCACTGTGGCATGCTGTCCTTGTCCTCGGGAAGGGATCAGCCAATCCCTCTCATTTATAAAGCATTATTACTTAGGCTGGATCATTTAGGCCCCACTGTGGGTGGCTGGCATTATCTCTATTTGGCACTTGAAGAAATTGCAGCTCAGTGAGGTTGCTCATGTGGAGCCTCGAACCCACGACGTCTGATCGACTCCATGCCCAGGGCTCTCTTTTCCTCTCATCTCAGACACCTCAACTCTTGTCCCCATCAGAATTCCAGGCATGAAAATAATAGGTGGCATCTGTCCAAAAGCACCTTCTCTGGTCCCAGTCCCCCAATCTGTGCTCCTCAGCCTTCCCTGAGGATCTGACCTCCCTGCTGTAGCCTTGCCCTACCTTCTTACTGGGAAAAGGGGAATCAGTTCTGGCATTGGGCCAGTCTCCCACTGACTGAGGCCTGTGCCCATAGGTGCCCCCTGCCTGCCAACTGCCCCTCCCCATGACCCTGGGGCCATGGCTGCCAGGCCAGGGCTTGGCCAATCCTCTTACCTAATATAGTCCCCTCGTTGTTTCCAAATGTCCTCATCCAGGCTGGCAGGAGAGCTCAAGTGGGGATCCCCACCCATCAGATCCCCACCCCTATTCCCATCATCAGTGAGACTCAGGGCAGGGGAGGGCACACAGAGGTATGGATAGGGATGGGGGAAGACAGAGAGAAAAGAGGAGAGACAAAGCCCAAGAGAGAGGGAGGAGGGGGAGAGAGACAGAGACAGAGACCCAGCGCCAGCAGCAGGGAGGGCAAGGCAGGCAGGCATAGTCTGTCACTCCATTGCTCCCAAGGCAATGCAGCTGATCTGGCAGGCACTTCGGTCCCTTGAGGTGAGGGGCTCCCTGTTGCATCACCAGCCCCCAGCAGAGTGCCTGGCATATAGTTGGTGCTCAGCACATGCTCACTCGTTTGAAGGAATGAATGAAAGCCCATCTGTACTCACCGGCTACCCCACCTCTCAGGACCTCGCTGACTATGAGCTCCGACTCAGCATTGAGGAGTGTAGCACTCTTCATCTGGTGCTTGCCATAGCTCACCTAGGACTCAGTTCTCTTTCCGTGTGCTTATGTCATAGACTCCTAGACTGGCAGAGCTGGCAGAGCCCTCCGACAATCTAGGCCCACCCCTCTTGGTGCAGATGGGGGCCCTGAGGCCCAGAGCAGGAAGGGACTGGTACTGTATCACTCAGCAGAGCTGGAAGTAGAAGGCTGGACTCAGGTCCGCCCGGGGGTTCAGCACACTGCTTACCGCTTCTCTGGATCTCCCCAGTGAGCCCAGGTGCTGCAGAGAACCATGCCGCGGGGGAGGTCAGAGACCTTTGTCGTGGAGGAGAAGGCACAACAACTCCCTGTCCTTACAGTCTGGTGGGCAGCCCTGGCCAGCGGGGGGCCTACTTCCAGGAGAGGACTGCAGGAAAGATGGTACACAAGCTATCCTCCCCGAAGGGCCGAGGGGTAGGGATCCTGGAATGAAGGCAGTGCCGATCAGGACTCTGGCCCCATCTCCCCGCCCATCCACCCTGCCTCCCTCTCCTGGCCACCATGGGGGTCCCAGTCCCCACTGGGTTGAAGCCCTGAACTTGGGCTCTGTGAGTCCCTTCAGCTCTCTGAGCCTCGGCTTTCTTGTCAGTAAAAACGGGGCTAACTCCAACTCTCACGATTTGTGTGAGACAACGGGGACAATGCACATCTGGAAAAGCACACTGCACGTGTCTGGCACATAGGAAATGCTCAAGAAATGTGGCCATTTTCGTGCTTCCTTCACCATCCTGCTGGCCCCGCCTCCTCTCATCTCCGGGGGCTTCTTGCTTGGTCCTGGAGCTCCCTGCTCCCTCCAGCCACAGGACAGGCAGATTCTGGCCTCAGGTCCTCCAGGTCCCCCTGCACTCTCAGTGCAAACTTGGGCAGCCCCTTCACCTCACTGCCCTCATCCATCAAAAGTGTTCATGGTACCTCCATATATGTCAAGGGTTCCTCAGCTCCTTCCAGGTTTAATACTGCATTTCTAGAAACCATCTTCCTGTATTGAGCCAGGTCAGTCTAGAATCTAGCCTAGATCCTCATGTTTGAGTGTGTGTGTGTGTGTGTGCGCGCGCGCGCGTGCGTTCATGTGCACCTCTGGGACAAAGGCTGTGCAGTCCCAAACCTCCCCCTCTTCTCAGGCCGGTTTCTCTCCCACAGTGCAAAGAGACTGTGGCTAACTGAGATCCAGCCTCCCTGGTGCAGACCGGCTGCCGCCTGCCCCCACCAGGCCCACCTGTGGTCCTCAGACAACAGTACTATCCCCTTGGCCCCCTCCTGCCAGCCTCAGGACCTGCCTCTTTCTACCAGCTCTTATCAGGGTCTTCTCCCATCTCTTCTCCCTCTGCGTTTGGGTAGCCGGCCTTTCCTGGCCCGCAGTGCCCCACCACACATATACACCCCCCTACGGCCAGCTCACACTCTCCTTCTCTCCTCCTTTCCCAAGACAAATCCCTGATTACTCGTTCCTCCTCCCAAACGTCTTCGTCCCTGTGCCTGACTTGCAGTGTGATCCTGACCAGCACATTTCCTCTCTCTGCCTCCCTTAAGCCATTTGTGAAATGAGGGTAACCACACCTCCTAACTGCAGCATTGCTGCAGGCTCTGCCTCAGGCTGCAGCGAGGAGGAGAAATGGGCTAGACTGCTGGTTGCTGGAGCAGGCCATGCCACTGTGGCTGGCCCTGCTGGCAGAGCATCATGGGACTGCAGGGTCCTGCTAGGGACTTAGAGGCAAGAGAGGTGACCTACCCTTGGACCCCAGAGTCCCCTCCACAGGATCCCCACCAAGGGGCTCTCCAGGGACACTAGGCTCCCTCTGCCCTTCTGAACTGTTCACACAGAAATAAAATGGAGACATCCCCTATGGGTGCACTGTGGTGGAGGCTGGTAATGTGCAAGGAAGGATCAGCTGCAGGAGATACTGTTTGCTTCATGGAGGACAAGGGCGTACCGTCCCGGTCCCTGGTCTCAGTGTTGCTCCCCAACTGGAAATTTGCAAGTAAAGTCGTTTCTGAGGGAGCCCCTTGGGCCCAGGGCTGGGGCGGGGCCAGGGCCTGTGGCCAGCCAGGTGGCTTCCATTAGGTACTGGCCAGCCCAGGACAGCAGAGCCGCTAATCCCAAGGTTTATGGGGCAGACCCGCTCGCCAAGGCACAGGGGCACAAAAAAGCAAAACTGGAGTTTCCAAACCCCACACAGTTTTTCCTTGCTTTTTGTACTGCTTCCTGCTCATGGGCTTTCTTTTTCCTTCCTTGTTTCTGTCTCTCCCACCCTCTGAATCTCACAGGGTCTCCTCTGGGCTCTCTAATTATCTCCTGCCTCCTTACTCTCCATCTTTCTCTGTCTCCAGCCTTCTTTGCCTTCCCTCCACCTATCTTCACAGAGATATCTTTTTTGGTAGGGAGCTTTGGTTCCTGCGACAGCAAACCCCACCCTTGCTCTATGCTCTTTCTCTGGGCCCTTTCTGCACCCCCCCTGGTGTCACTCATTCTCCTCTCCTTTCTTGTCTCTCCCTGCTGAGCTGCCTCTTCCTCCTGGGCAGCAGCAGGGGCTGAGATGGGCAATGTGGAGAGCAGATGTGGGACCTCCCCCACACACCCCTCCTCCACCCGGCAGATGCGGCTCATCGGGTGGATGAGCAGCGCCATGAGCCCTCCCAGGCTGAGCCTGCCAAGCACACACGTTCTTAGCCTGCCCCACTACACGGGCTTCGGCAGGGATTTTGATTGACAACAGGAAAGAAAGTAAAACACATAAAAGAGAAAAAACTCAGCCACCCAGCGACTGAATGGAAGGAGAAGAGCAAGCAACCTGCCTGCAGCTGCCTGGGCTTGGAGGGTGCTGCATGAATGGCGGCAGGCACGGGAAAGGGAAGACCCTAAATATTGGGAACCTGCCTCATGCACTGGCTGTGGGCCAGACAGTGCCAGGCTGGATCTTTGCAGCAGTCCTGGAACCCAGATGAGGAGATAGAGGCCCAGAGAGGCTAAGTGACTCCCCCAAGGCATCTCTCCTGAAACATCCATCACTCCTTGTCCTAAAGGTCTCTCCTGTCACTGCCCTGCCCCAGGATTCCAGCTCTTCTCTCTCCATCCCTCTGTCCACTGTGTGGTGCCCCATTGGCAGGGCAAACTGCCCAGATAGGGCCAGTTACCAGGGCTGCCTGTGTCTTGACAATTGCTGAAGTACTGCTTTCCTTCAGACTTTTCCCCGTTGCGCTCCTGTCAGCTGGCTCCACTCTAGGCCGGACACTTTGGGGTCCCGGGAGCTCTGCTCTAGTTCTAAGGCAAAGCTGCACACCCTCTCAGCTCTGTTTGTTCCTGCAACCGTGAGCTCCCCGGGCTCTAGGCCCACAGCCCAGCATCTGCTCAATTTTCTGAACCTACCTCAATGGCCTTCCTGAGCTCCGCTCAACACACCTGCCCTAAATCAGTCTCTTCTCTGCAACTCTACCGCTAACTCTCCTCCCATATTCCACACCCCACCCTGCCGCAAGCCCGGCCTCTTCTCTTCTCCCCTTTGATCCATTTTCCTGGGCAGCCTTCCCTACCAGGCACCTTCTTCCCCATATTCCAGATGGAGAAACAGACCTGGAGAAAGAAGACACTGGCCACAGGCCCAAGTCCCTGCAGAGCCAGGGAGCAGCCATCATAGGAGGTCAAAGCTACATCCCAAAGCTCCTAGGGTCAAACTTCACCCCAGGACTCATCCTGAGCCAGGTGGGGCCTATGGTAGCCAGCCCTGATTATGCAGGTAACAGACTTTGATCCGAAGAGTGACTAGGACTTGATACTGAAAGGAAATCTTTTTCCCTGTGGCAACACAGCAGGCATCCAGCAAGGGGCCCCCAGGACCACAGAACACAGGTCCTTCCTCCTTCCTTACCCCCAAAACAGTACCATGTCCTTACACAGCACCTTGGCCCCAGAGTACCCATAGGCTGCCATCTCCTTTTATCAGTATGCCAGCCTTATAGAAAAGGAAACGGCTAGGACCAGAGAGGGGGAATAATTTGCCTAAGGTCACACACCTCTGCAGCCCGCCTCGTTCCGGCTTCACGACCACGGAGTGTGTTCCACTAACTCTATTTCACAGAAGAAGAAACTTAGGCGCTGAGAAAAATGAAGTGAATTGCCCCAGGTCACACGGCTGAGCCTAGCTGCCATCACAGGTCTATGGGCCTCTTTTCACGCCTGGTGCTCCAGGCTCCGAGCTGCTTTGGAACCGTCAGTTACTGAATTGAAGCAATTGAGGGAGCCGGCGCAGCCTCGCGGCTGGGCTGGGCGGCTGCTCTCACCCCTCCTCTCCAGCCAGCTGAGGCGTTTAGTCATTTACACTTTGAAGGCAGCCTATTCTCACTAGCAGCTTCCCTGCCTGCACATTTGCATTTGGATCCTTTCATCTGATCTCTCGGAATTAAAGGCTTTGTCTCCTATTAAAAGAATTCCAGGCCCTAGGAGCCCGGAGTGGGAGGGGGAGGGGAGGGAGGATCTGGGCCCCAGAAAGCCTTCCTTCCCACTGCACCGGGCCTCGAACCCGCTCCGCAGGCCTGGGTTGGGCAGATAAAGTGATGACGGTCTCTCAGGGCCCTGCTCCACGCTGTAAACCCACCGCCTTCCCCGCCTATTGCAGGCCAAGCCTCCTGGCAGCCTAGAACACAGTGAGGCCAGTGGCAGGAGCACGGGATAGGGAGCCAGCCAAGACGGCCTTGGAATTCCGGCTCTGAAGCTTATTAGCTGTGTGCTCTTGGGCAGCTTGACCCTCTCCTCTGATCCTCAGTTTCCTCATCTACAAAATGGGAGGAAGGCGATCTGTAAAGGGTGGGTCCCACCTGCCCCGGGGCAACAGAAAGGGTTCTGTATTAAGAGTCAAGGAAAGAGAATGAAATTCCAGATGTGTCCCTCTGTCCCCTTGGGCAGGAGGTTTCTCCTATGTGGGCTTCAGGCTCCCCCTTGTAAAACGGGCTGTTTGGTTTCAAGGGCTCTCCTCCAGCTCCGGGATATTATGGGATGCTGAGCCTCTAGAGCCCATTCAGCCTGCTCCCTACCCCTTGCCCTGACCCCAGCATGGACTTGGTCCTCTGCCCCATCATTATAATACTTTCATCCTTGTTCCCTAGGCTGCCCTGTCTGCACATTAGACTCACTTAGGGAGATTTACAAAAATACCAATGTCAATCCCCATAGATTCTGATTTAATCGTTTTGGGGTGGGGCCAGGTCCAAGTTTTTAACAGCTCCCCAGATGATCCTAATGTACAGAAAGGACTAAGAACCACTGTTCCAGGCTGTCCAGTCCCTCGGATGATGCAGGCCCCTCAAGGGTAGAGATTGGGAGCCTGGGTCCCCGTTCTGGCCCTTCTCAACGGTGACCATGGGCAAGCTACTTACCTTTGTGCCTTAGTTATCTCAGGTTTAGAAGGCATGAGGGGCTTAAATGAGATAATGCATGCAAAGCACTCAGACCTTTAGAGCAGCTCCGGGCACAGGGCCAGTGCTCACCAAATCTGTGTCTCTCGATTCTGGTTTTCACTTTGCAGTTGTGGGAGATCAAAACTGACCACTCTGAAACATCTCTTTACCTTGATTATTTTCTCTGATGAACATTTGACCTCCCCCAAACTGCCTAAAGAATTTAACGTGGAAGACTTGTTCCAGGAAGGAGTTAGTAGCATATGATGGATGTAATATAATGCAAAATAGATGTTACAACAGGAAAGGCACCAACAAGCCCCTCTTATCAAAAATTCTGTCTCTTCCTGGCCACTCTCTAGGTGGCCATGCAAGGAGTTGCCAGACAAACATTTACAAGGGAAATCTCCATTTGTAAAGGTATCTCCCTCTGTGTGCTGGGAAGAGGAGGAGATGGCCTTGTCTCTGGAAACTCTTATCAGTATGGAAGGAAAGGACTTAAATTTACATACTCTTTATTACGGTGATTCCTGTCTCTCTGGCCAGTTTCTCTACAGGTGGCCCTGTAAAGAATTGTCTGACAAACATTTACATTTCCATCTCCATGTAAATTGTCTTCTTCCCCTCTGAAATCCCAAGCCACTACCACCCCCAACTTCCTCCTTTTTCTTTAGCTGAAGATGGTATTTAACATGAGAATTGCCGCTATTGTGTTGTGAAACTCAGTTTCCCTGGTTTCTCCCTTGTATACATTTTACTAAACTTGGTATTATTTTCTGCTGCTAACTTGTCTTTTAATTATTTGGCCAGCCAGAAGAACCTTAAGGGAAAGGGTGGAGGGGGATTCTCCCTCTTCCCTGACACAGTTGACAATGTGTCTTCTCCAGCATTGGGCTCCTCACCACAACCCTGTGAGGTAAGGAGGCTAATGAAGTACACATGGGTAAATTGAGGCCCAGAGAGGAGAAGTGACTAGTCCAAGGTCATGTAGCTAGAAGGATCCTTCAAGATCATTCTAGTAGAGTGGGAGGTGGTATAGTCTGTAAGTGCAGCCTCTAGAGCCAGACTGCCTTGAGTTCAAATTCTGGCCCTGTTGCTTGAGCTGTGTGAACTTGAGGAACTTACTTTTCTGTTCCTCAGTTTCCTCATCCTTAAAATGGGGACAACAATAGTACTCACCTCATGGGCACTCATTAAGCTAGTTTCCCCTTCCCCAGCCCCCTCCTACACTGTATGTCAGGAAGCTGAGGCTCAGAGCGGGGAAGAGAGTGGCCCAAGGTCACACAATGAAGAGCTTGGCCAAAACCCACCCTGGGTGGCCTCCCAAAGGTTCCAGACTACCGCTTGTTCCTGGAGCTCATGGAGTCCTCTTCACTCACAAAGGACATTAAAAATTTGTATGGTTGGGGCATTGGCAATTTTCTGTCTCCCAGTGTTCGTGGAGAAAAGCAGAAAAGGAATTCTCATTCTCTCTAAGGCTCTCTTATTTCTTTTTATTTTTTTTTCTCTGTGCATTCTCTCAAGCTGGCTCTCACTCGTGCTGCTGCCTCTCTCCGGTTCCATTTTCTCCCTCTTCAGTTCCCTCTGGTAACTCAAAACCGTCTGAATAGATTTAAATAAACCTCTCCCCAAATAGTCTCCTTCAAGAGGCAGAGGATGGAAAGTTCAGCCTGAAGGGAGAATTTCTCTGACAATTACAGTGAGGGTTGAAGGGGGTGCCTGGTGATGGAGCTGATGGTGTAGTGGGGGTGCAGGGATGCAGGGCTTAGATACCAGGGGCATGAGCTGAGGAGAGCCGATGCTGCCGGCCTGGGCTGAGCAGGGGGATCCATGAATGGGGACTCAAAGGAGACAAGACCAGGGGAGTCACAGACAGCCAGACCTGAGAGGCCCAGAGGCCCATTGAATCCACCCCAACTCTTGTCCCTCCCCTGACACACACACACCAGATGGGGACAGATTTTCCAAGGGGTTCAGGAAGCACTGAGTAGTGAAAGATCCTCTTAAATGGCCAGAGAGTCACCTGGAGAGGGAATATCTTAAGCCATTGGCTCCAGTCAGTAACATCACATACGTGAGTTTATCATTTGCCTTTAAAATTGCATATTACATATCTCCAGTCCTCAAGCACTGTAATAGGCCAAATAAGGGAAGGTAATAATAATAGCTGCTGACCATCTCTGAGCACTTCCCATGTGCCAGGCACTGTTTTAGGCGTTTCACATGTGTGAATTCATTAAATCTCACAACAAGCCAACAAAGTTGGTACAATTTAAAACCCCCATTTTACAGATGAGGAAAACGAGGTCTGGACTGGTTAAATAACTTGCCCAACATCATACAGCAAGTAAGTGGCAGAGATGGGTTTAAATTTAGAAGTTTGGCTTCAGATCCTGCGAACTTAAACACTCTGCCATGCAGCGTGAACAAAATGGGCCCTTCCCTCAGAGAGCTGCCAGTGTTGGAGGAGGGGCCCTTCTGACAGCAAGAAACAACCTGTCAGGGTAGCAAATGATGTCAGGTAAATAACTCTGGGAGTCAGGAAACTGCATTTCAGTTCTGAGCTATGTGACCTTGAGCAGGTTACTTGACCTCAGACGAAGCCAGCACCCTTCCTCACAGGCTTGTCGGGATGATCCATGGATGTGAAAGTGCCTAATAACCCATACAGAGCTGAGGGGTTGATCTTAGTAGTAGCCTTCTATATCCACCTGCTAATGACCCCCATGTTCAGTTTCCCACGCTCCAGTATATACACCATGCGCTTACCCCTCTGTGGACTTCTGTCCCCCAAGCCAACAGCACTCTGCCTCCAGCAACCCCACCATGCACCAAGAAACACTCTGACTTGTGGACACACTCATGCTCTCCCTGCACACACACAAACTCCTTGTGCACATGCACAGCCCTACCCTTGCACACATGTGCCTATCCCCATGTACACAACCTCTTCCTTGCAACCCCGACTGTGGGAGCCTGTCTACAGAGCTTAGAAATGTGATTCCCATGCAACCCAGCTAATCATTCTGTGGTGTAGGGGCTGCAGGCAGGTGGGCATCAGTGGGGGATGGGGGCCCGGAGACGGGTGGTGTGGGGTACACAATATGTTGTGGAAGAGGCTGGTCAGGCCCAGCCTTTTCAGCAATCCGTTTAGCCCTGCAGCTAAGGAACCCATTAGCGGAGGCTTCTCATTTCAGATTTCCCAGCATGCCATGGCCCACAGACTGTGCACTGTTTATTTGGAGAAGGTGAGAAAAATTGTTCATATAATTAGAGTAGGGACAAGGGCTGCCCTTGAAGGGGTTCCCTGCAGAAGACCTAGGCTTGCAGCAGATGCCAGCCCCAAGGCCCCACCACCCACCAGAGCAGTACCCAGCTGGAGCCCAAGAACAGAGGCCAGGGGGCTGGCTGGGCTGCTGAGGACACACCACCGTTGTTCCACCAGGGCCTGTCCAGGACCAGGTAGAGAGGAGATAAGGCCAAGGTGCCATGGAGTCACCATGGGGTCCAAAGAGCCCAGGCTTTAGATTTAGATCTTTGCTTCACTGGGTTTCTCCGGGCCGCAGTTTGCTCATCTGGAAAATGGGGATGGTAAGAAGCCTATTAGAGCCTGGTGGCTGGGAGGAGGAACAAGCTCTGTGTCAGTGTCTAGCAGGATGCCTGAGTGGCGCATTGATACCTTCTTTCTGGCTCTATTCTGGGGTGGACCTTGATTCCTTGTTTCTTTTTCATCCAGATAGTTGCCTTCTGAATAATTAGCTTTAATTCTGCCCACCTTAGACTTATCAAGAAACTCGAACTGTCACAGAATCACTGAGTCTCAAGATAGGAGAGTCCAGAGAGTTTGCTTCCTTCTCTATCAAGGCACCTGTCCTTTCTCCTATGTCCTTTGGGTGTCGGAAATTCTGATTGGATCTAAATTTGTCCTCATGAAACAACTCCCCACCTCCACCCTTCCTCATCCCCATACGTAGGTCTGAGTTCTCCTCATCTCTGGGCAGGCCGCTCTTGACACAAGTCCTAGAGCTCTAGCCAGGGGCCCCTGATAGGGGCAGATCCTCACCTAACAGAGGTTCTGACTAGGGCCTGACCCTTCAGGCGAGGCTGAACCCCTCGTTCCATGGCCCAGCCTCAGCACCACACTGCCTCTCCCTCCCTCACCAGAGCTGCAGTCTTACAGTCCTATCACCATCTGAGCCACATCCTTCCCTGGCCCTGTATGATGGGAAGTGGGGTAAGGAGCAATTATCTTCTTAGCTCCCACAATAGGAGCTGAGTTCCCATTTGGGCCTACCTTTTGCCATCTGTGAAAAGGGGGGGTGGACTAGATAAACTCCAAGACATTCCATCATCTTAGTGAATGCTCACAAACAGCTTGCTGAAGTGGGTAGGGCAGGGAAGTATAGGGTCCCCAGGTCACAAGGTAGCAAGTGGCAGAGCAAGGATTCCAGCCCAGGTTAGTTGGATTCCAAAGCTCACATGAGTCCTGGAGAGAGAGACACCCACACAAAACAAAGGAAAGGCGGGAAAATCAGCCCTCTGGCTGAGGGGAAGCAGCATTCATTCATTCATTCGTTTATCCATCCATTTCTTCTTTCCATTTGCTGTTTTTATAATGAAATATTTCAGATATACAAAAAGGTCTCAAGAATAATACAACATCCCCCATCATCCATCTTTCAGCTTCAGAAATAAAACATCACAGATATAGTTGGAGCTCTCTGTGTACACTCTCTAATCCTCTTCTCCTTCTTAACCGTCCTCAAGGTGGCCGCTCTCCTGATTTTGCTGTGTTGAAAGCTTTGCACTAATGGTATTCTGTGTACGCTTAGCAACTTGCTTCATCACTCCACATAATGTCTGACATGTGCCCGTGTTAATGTATGTAGCTGTAGTTCATTCACTTTCACTGCTGCGTGGTATTCCATTGTATAAATACACCACAAGTGATGTATCTGTTCTCCTGATCATGAACATTTAGGTAGTTTTGCACATTATAATGAAGAGTGCTGCTATGCACATCCTTGTGCATGTCTCCTGGTGGACACGTGTGTGAGCATTTCTCTGGGTTCTTGTTGGGTCTGAGTGTGTCTCATCTTCCCCCTTACAGGATGTTGCCAAGTTTCCCTGTTTATTTGTATCTTCATATGACAAATGTTGACTGAGCACTTACCATGTGTCAAGCCCTGGTGTGACAGCAGAGCTGGAGGAGCCATCTCCTTTAAAGTGAGAAGCAGAAGGAAAGGGGAAAGTTCAGTTAGAACTTGGAGAGATGTAAGTAGTCAATTACCAAGAATTTGTGGAGAACTCTATGGGAAGAGCTTTCAGGCGGTTTATGGTATCTTAGCTTGATAGCCATGGTGGATGGAGGGAAGACCTCTCCCTCCTAGCCAGCCTCCTGTGGGATATAATCTTAAGAGGTCAGGGCTGGCAGTCAGGAGGCCCAGGTGTTGGTCCTGGTTCTGCTTCAAATTCATTGTGTGACCTTGGCCAGGTGCCTTCCCCTCTTTAGGCCTAAGTTTCTCATCAATATGTGGGGCAGGGAGATAAATCTTCAATCTTGATTGTCTACAGTCAAAAGATTTGGGTTGGAAGAATCAATGTATCACATTACCTCCAGAGCCAGGATTTTCTCCTCTTTGCTAATCCCTGCTGGGCCCACCTCCCAAGGCTGCCAGAAATACTCTAGAAGGGTTCAGTGTTATCCTTTTAAGTGTTGTTTTCCTTTAGGTGCAATCCTGCCTGGAGGCAAAGGGATGGCAAAGATGACCCCTGAATTCC
Organism: Ceratotherium simum simum; assembly: GCF_057802395.1. NCBI lineage: Eukaryota > Metazoa > Chordata > Mammalia > Perissodactyla > Rhinocerotidae > Ceratotherium > Ceratotherium simum. The sequence continues at coordinate 75,060,132 of NC_141940.1, read as the reverse complement.
CTCCCAGCTTCTGGCTTTTGGCTTCTTTACTCCTCCCATTTCTGCTGGGCGTCTTCCCCATACCCTGCTCCCACTCCAAGTCAGCCATCTCTGCACACAAGATATAAATATAAAAAATAAATAAACCCAGAGCAAGCCCCAGAACTGAAGCAAATTGCTGGCAAGCGCTGGCCGCTGATTAGCATGCATAGTGGACATGCAACTGGGCATATCGGAGATAAGTGCATTTTTCTGCAGGATAGAGCTATCAGCATGGTCTGGACTGGGGAGGGATGCGGAGGGAGGGAGACCCAGGGATGGTGCTCTGGCTGGACCCAGGGGGCCCATCAGCCAGGAGGGCCCCAGGCCTCCTCTCTCAGGCTACTCTCTTCCCTACACATGTTCCCCAAACCTGAGCAGGGGTTTCCCCTCAGTAAGCTAGAACCTGGGGCCCAAGTGAGGGGGATGCAGAAGGTGGGGGAAGCAGAGCCAGGTGGTGAAGGTCAGATAGACCCAGGGTCCAGAGTTAGCTGGGTGACCTTGGGCACATGCATTCATCATCCTGAGACTCCATTTCCCCATCTGTAAAAGAAGAGGAATAGCGAATATCTTGGAGGGTTGTGAGGGCCCAGTGAGCTAAGGACAACGCCTAGCAGTAACAAGCACGGTGTAGGAGCGTGAAGCACTGAGCCCTCTTGCTCCTCCTCTGCACTGTGGACCGGACTCCGCCCCCTGCCCCCCAGCGTATGGCCTGGGGGCCATATACCAGGAAAAGTAAGGAGCAAGAGGAGTGTCTGGGGGGAATCCAGACAGAAAGAAGAAGAAAAAAAGTGAAAACAGCTTCAGAGTGCTTTGCAGTCTTGATCACTTCATTTAATCGTCTCAGCAATCCTTTACAGGTGAGGAAATTGAGGCCCTGAGAGGTTACTAACTCGCCCAAGGTCACACAGCTAGGTAGTAGCAGAGCTGGTATTGAAGCCCAGGCGATTTGACTCCAGTTAGGTTTGCCAGACAAAATACAGGACACTGGAGTGGAAAAAATACTTTTCAGCAAAAGCATGTCTCTTTTAGTATCATTATATACTAAAAAAGTATTGATTGGTTGTCTGAAATTCAAACTTAACTGGGCATCCTGGTTTTTTTATTTGTTAGATCCGGCAACCCTAAGTCTAGCAGCTGCATTTTTAACAGTACCTTAAAACACCTCCCCACGCTCTAAGGTCTCTGAAGAAGAGGTTGAGGACCTCCCTCTGCCCTGGACCTCAAACTCTCTCTCCCATCCATCTGCAATTCCACACCTGGTAATTGCACTTTTAGAAGCCCATAACCAGCCCCCAGGAGTTATTTTTAATGGAGGGAGGGTTGGACCTCAGACCTTGGTGGATCCCTGAGCAGTCCGGGGTTCAATGAAGAGGGAATGCCAGAGGAGCAGGTTGTTCCCCTGGGGGCCCAAATCCCAGAGGCCTGAGTCCCAAGTGGGAGGAGTGGAACAGTGGAAAGGGAATGCTTGCTCTGGGGTGTGCAAACCTGGGTTTGAATCCTGGAAGTGCCATTTATTTGCTGTGTGACCTGTCTTAGTCAGTTCAGGCTGCTATAAAAAACTACTATAGGGGGCCAGCCCAGTGGCACAAGCGGTTAAGTGCTCGTGCTCCACTGTGGCGGCCCGGGGTTCACTGGTTTGGATCCCGGGCGCACACCGATGCACCGCTTGTCAAGCCATGCTGAAGCCATGCTGTGGTGGCATCCCATATAAAGTGGAGGAAGATAGGCATGGATGTTAGCCCAGGGCCAGTCTTCCTGAGCAAAAAGAGGAGGATTGGCAGATGTTAGCTCAGGGCTGATCTTTCTCACACAAAAAATAAATAAATACAATCTAAAAAAACAAAACAAAACACTATAGACTGGGAGGCTTAAACAACAAACATTTATTTTTTCTAGTTCTGGAGGCTGGGAAATCCAAGATCAAGGTACTGGCAGATTTGGTGTCTGGTGAAAGCCTGCTTCCTGGCTTATAGTTGGCCATCTTCCTGCTGGGTCCTCACGTGGCGGGGGCAGGAGGGAGACGTTGAGTGAGCAAGAGCACAGAGAGAACAAGCTTATATGGGTACCAATGCCATCATGAAGACTTTACCCTCCTGACGTCATCTAAACCTAATTAACCCCCAAAGGTCTTGTCTCCTAATACCATCACATTGGGGGTTAGGGCATATGATTCTGGGGGGACACAAACATTTGGCCCATTATAGACTCTAGGCAAGTTAACTTCACCTCTCTCTTTCCTCATCTATAAAATAGCGATAATAGCACAGGGTCATTGTGAGGAGTAAAGGAGCTAAGATGTAGCACATTAGAAGCACTCAGGAACTGTGACCTATTGTTACCAATCCCCCTCAGGCTGCTCCCTCCTCTCCTACCCATACCCAGAGTCCTCTCCTGGCTGTACCACAGGCTTTCCCTCAGGGTGAAGAGAGAGAGACCAGGCAGCTGATGAGGGGCAGGCCTCTGGAGTCACTTCCTGTGCAGCTGCCATGCTTGGCATGTGGGAACACCTGTTCCCACCCTCCTCCCACCCCCCCATCCTGCCAGCCACAGCTCCTGAATAATTCATAAAAATACCAATACTTCAGCTGTCCTCTTTGAATGGGGGCTCTGGACAAATGGTTTCTCACCTAAACTCTGCTCTAGCCACGGGGGAGATCAGCCTGGAGAAGAGGGGGATGGAAGGGGTAGGGGATGGGGTAGGGTTGCCCAAGGTACAAGGAAGTATCAAGGGGTATGGCTTAATGGCACCACCTCCCTTAGAGCCCCGTGTCCCTCCAAATTCTGATCTCCAACTTGGGAAACTTGGGCAAACTGGGGAAAATCTGAGAGCCTGTCTCTCCAGCCTCTTTCCTTCTCTGAGCCTGTTTCCCTACCTGTGAGGTGCAGATAAAGACCCTACATCACAAGGTTAGTATGAGCAGAAAAGTGAGAGGATGGATGAGAAACTATGTTTTCAAACTAACACTGCCCCAGAGGCAAAGCATTATTATCGCATCTGGGCCTTTGTTTTGCTATCTGTAAAATGGAAACTAGAATGCCCGCCTTCTAGGGTTGTTTTGAGGCTTAAGCAAGATGGCTTCTGGGCATCTCAGCCTGTTCCCTGTGCCTAGGACATCCCCTTACCACCCTCATTCCCCCTTGCCTGCCTAATTCCTGCTCATTCTTCTGGATGGCTCCAAAGCTTCCCTCTTCTGAGAAACCTTCCCACTTTCCCCCCACTCCCATTGCCCACTCAGACTGGCTTGGGCACCCTGTCCTCTGACTTTATTGCACCCCTTGTCCAGGCTCCGACTCCCACATACCATCATGGCCCGTTTCCGTGTCTGTCTCCCCACTAGGCAGCGAGCTCACCATCTTGTTCCTCAGTTCCTCCCTGACCAGCACAGGGCCTGGCACCAAATTTGTGCTCAGTAAACGTTTGCAGAATGAGTGAAAGCGTCTCGTAAACGCTATGTGTTGTCCTGATATGCGGGGTTATTAGTGGGGCATCCCTTTGAAACCCAAGATTCTTCCTATCATCATTGGCATCACCATGAAGCTGGATTTCTCACAACCAGGGCCTCTTCTCATCTTAAGCCTTTGCCGCTGGGATCCAGACAGTGGGGCCTAGGATGACACTGGGGCTGGCAGGGTGGGTGGCAGGCACCTGGTGGATTCCAGAGCCAGCTGAGGCTGTCTCTGTGCTTGCTCCAGCCTGTCTCCCAGGCCTCTGGGCTGCTGTTCTGCCCCGCCCGAGCCCACTGCCTTCAGTCGCAGACACCTCATTATCGCAGTGATGCAGCCAAGCTGGAGGCAGTTCAGAGAAGAGCAGTGAGAGCAATGTGGGGTGGAGGGGGCCTGGCGCTGGCGCTGGCGCTGGTGGCGGGGGAAGGGAGCAGTCCCTGGCTGAGGCTGAGGGCTTGGCTCAGCGGGGCCCAGAATGGAACCTGAGAAGCGCAGCATCTGCGCGCCAGCGTCTGGAGAAGGGCCTTCCTAGCAAGGGAAGAAATGAGCTAGCTGGGAAGACGGACAGAGGGGCACTTAGAGTGAAGGGGACTCCTCCTTGCCACGGGCCAGAGGACCCAGGCACAAGCCAGTACAGGACCCAGCCATTACCCTTTCCTGCCTTCAAATGCCACCCCATCTGTTGCCACCTCTTCCCCTACCACTGTGACTGAGGAGGCACCACTTCCTTGGAGTGGGAAGCAAAGAGGCTGACAGACAGGAGAGGCCCACCCTACCTCCTCTCATCTTATTGATGGCAACACTGGCCTAGGGAGGCAAAGGGACCTGGCCAAAATTACATATGCAATTTACATCAGATATGAGTCAGTGGTGCAGCCTGGACTGGAACCTAGGACCTCTAGACTCCAAGTTTTGTCCTCTCTCCACCGTGTCTCTCTCTCCCCAGGAACTGAGTGAGCTGCTGCCCAGACCATACCCTGCCATCTGCCCAGGGACACATACCACCTTCTCTGCAGTAACCCCTCCCCAGAAACACACCCACACATCACACATACATAAACACACTTGCACACACGTGCAGATAACTGACACACACCTGTGTCTCCAGGTTGGGTGTTACTTTGGCTTTTCAAGACATCTTCCAAAAGTGTGATGCATGAGATGCAGATCAAGCCTAAGACCCCTCGCTCATGGCCAACACTCTGGCCTCTAAGCCTTTGCCTTTGCTGGCCCCTCCACCTGGAATGCTCTGCCCTCGGAATATGGCCTGGATGACTTCATCTCATCATGAGGGTATCATTTCCAATGTCACTCTTCTCAGAAGCCTTCCCCAACTACACGGTCCCTCTAGCCCATCACACCATTTTATATTCATAGCACTGAACACTCTTTTAAATTAGCTTGTTTGTTTATTGTCTTCCCCACCCCCCAAAATCAAAGCTCATTAAGGGCAGGGACCATGTCTGGCTGGTTTTCTGCTGTAACCCCAGCACCTAGAGCAGTGCCTGGCACATGTGCATGTGCACACATATACACACGCACATTAAATGAATGAATAAATGAATAACAAAACCTAAAGCAGGATTGTTCTTCCAGAAAAGAGGTCTGGCCTGGGCAGACAGAATATACATTCAGGCCTGAACTGGAAGAGTCCCTGGGCTATTTCATTCATTCAATAAATATTTCTTTATTTCCAGGCACTGTTCTAGGCACTGCAGACACAGCAGTGAACAAATCGAAGATCCCTGCCTTCACAGAGCTCACATTCCAGTGGGAGGTGGTAGACAATGAACAAGATAAATAAGCAAATTATAGGGCATGTTAGAAGGTGATAAGTGCACTGAAGAAAAACAAAGTGGTAAGGGGGCTGGGAGTGCTGGGGGTGGGACGGGGGGGCAGGGTGGGGGGGACAGTTACGTGTGGGAATTTCAATAGGTTGGCCGTTTCAGCGGAAACCTAGACGCGCTGAGGCAGCCAGTCTGAGGGTACCAGGGCAGAGGAAACAGCAGGAACAAAAGCTCTGAGGTTGGAGTGTGCCTGGCATGACTGAGGGATAGCAAGGAGGTCTGGGGGCTGCAGCAGAGCGTTGGAAGGGGAAGGTCGTGGCAAGGAGGTAGACTATCACCAGGCAGGTGTCCCTCCTGTCAAGTTCCCATGCTTGGGGAGCCAAGAACCAAAGACTTGGGAGCACTGAGAACTGCCATCCAAGGGACGTCTCAAAACCCCACCTCTTCCTCCTTCCCTGAGTCTAGGGCCCTAGCCTGGGCCAGCTCCCCTCAGGGTTTTGTTTGCCCTGCCTGAGGCACACAGGACACTTTCACCAGCTTGGCTGAGGACAAAGAGGGCTGCTGGCAGTAACCCTTACATTTGGGTGGCACTCTGTTGCTTGCACTGCGTGCCTTAATCCTGCCATAGCCCTCCCCGCCCACAGAAGCAGTTAGAGTGGGCAACATTAGCCCCATTTGACAGACGAAAAAACCCGAAGTATAGAGAGCAGTGATAGTGGTCGTTTACCAAGCACTTCTCACTGAATCTTCACAAAGACCATGGAGTCCCAGCCTCTTTTGACAGATGAGAAAATGGAGACTCAGAAAGGTTAAGTGAGATTTTCCAAGGTCACACAGCTAGGTCATGGCAGAGCTGGAATTGAAATTCAGATCTTTCTATCTCTACCATGTCATGTTTTCCATGATACCACACAGTCCATGGGGAAGAAATAGGAGGTTGGGAAGTGAAGCCCAGGGCATAGCATGGTCATTTACACTGAGGAGGTGCTCATTAAGCCACATGGCATAAAGGAAAGAATGGGGGCTTTAGAGTCTGACAGACTGAGATTAGAATCCCAGAACTGCCGTGTGACATTAGTTGCTTCCCTCTCTGAGCCTTGTTTTCTCATGTCTAAAGCAGACAGAAGGCAGGAGTCTACTTTGTGTGGTTTGCACGTAGTAGATGCCCAATCAATGTGGGTCTTTGTTTACAGATATTCATCGAGTTATGTCTAACTGAAGTAAAAAGGCAGAGGCTGGTGGCAGTGTGGCCAGCCTTGGCTACCCCCATGCCTGAGGAGCCTTCTGGGACTAGGATGACAGCAATGCCATTGCTCTGCTGGTCCAACTCTTAACTTGGATCCCAGAAAAAGAAGGGGAGCATGAGCTTGGAGGTCTGAGCCCAGCTCTTCTCCCTGTGGCTCTCTTCCCACCTTCCCTCTTGCCAGGCCAGCAGAGAAAAGAGTTCCCCTCCTTCCAGACGCTCCGCCCCTCCCCCACTTGAGGATCCCCTGTGAGGGCTCAGGGCTGTTTAATGGGGTGGAGCTGTCTTTAGTCTGCTCCATAAATGTTTTCTGATTCCTCATTAGAAACCATAATGTCCTATTAATATGCTGATGGGATTTCATTTGAGGTTAAGGAAGGAAGAGTAGCTGGGAGGATGTGGGGTGGGGGTGGGGGTGGGGTGCCAGGCTTCACCATGGGGATCCCAGGGGATAGGAGCAGAGTGGAGCTCATAGTGTCTCCCCCTAGTCCTTGGGAAACTCAGGAAGACTCAGTCCCAGGCCCCATTGTTCCCTCCACACAGGCCCCCAGGGGTCTGAGTCAGCTGCCACCTCGACTGACAGATGCACACACACCCCTCCACACCCCACCCCTGAATACCATCCGGGGGCTCCACCCCAGTGACCAAGGTTAGTCACCAAAGCCTGCACTCATTTCTCATTTGTTCCTACCACTGGCATCTACAATAAATGCGGTGGGGCCTAGCACCAAGGTAGGCCGGCAGGTCTACACACTTCATCGAGCCACAACAGGGAACTTTCGGACAATGGAGAGAAGCAAGGTATGTCAAGTGGCCAGCACGGAGTCAGCTCTCAATAAATTGTGGCCATGAAGACAGGTCCTGCCCTTGTGTGGCTCCTAGTCTGATGGGTGAGGGAGGCAGATGGGTAAGCAATTAAAATCCAGTGCTGTGATGATAGAGGAGTTTGGGCACAACAAAGGAGGGAGGGGTTATCTGTGTTCATGTGGCTGGGTGTGTGGATGCCACTCAATAGGTATTTACAGATGTGGCCTCTGTGCCAGGCCTTTGTGCCTGCTGCACCCTCAGCCAGGAATGCCTCCCCACATCTCAGCCTGCCAAAGGCTTGCCACCCTTCGAGGCCAGCTCCCCAGTTCTCTTGGCTGCCCCTGCAATCTCTCCCAGTGGGCCTAGATGCGGAAGAGTTGGCATCTGTGTGCTATTCCCTAGAACAAGGCTGTGAGCTCCTGCTGGTGGCTCGAATGGCATTCACTGACAGGCACCTGCACACTCACCGCCTCCTCTCCAACCTCCGTAGGCCAGTGGGTCCTTGACTCCCTATCCAGCAAGAGCCCCTGGCTGCTGCCGGCTACTGGCTCCTGGCTCAGACTCTAGATTCCTGGCTTCTCAAAGTCATTCAGATTGAGACCCCTGATTCAACCAGCTCTGAGTGCCTGGATTGGCCAGCTGGCTGCATTTTTCTGGGCTCTTTGTCTAACCCTCCTTCCATGGCTACCCATGGGAGCACCTTGGCCTGAGCTTCCGCTTCTTATTCCCCTCTGCCTTTTCCAACAAAACTCACCTTCCTGGCACTTTGGCCTCTGTCTCCAACTGGAGCACATTTGCATGGCACTTCACATTTTGCAGGCTGCTCTCTCAACCCAGTGTTCTATCAGTCATCCGGCCTCTGAACTCCTCAGGGCCAATCAGTTACCCATTCCTGTCCACAACAAGTGTAAAGAGCAAGTGCAATGGATGACATTCAGGTCCTGACTCCACCACTTATTTCCTGGGTGGCCTTAGGTAAGTTGCTTCAGTTCTCTATGCCCCAGTTGCTATAAAATAGGAATAATAATATTGTCTATGTCACAGAGCTCTTGTGTGGATTCAAGGAGACAATGCATATAAAGCACTTAGTGCAGTGCCTAGCACACAGTAGGTGCCCAATAAACGCCAGCTATTATTCCCCAGGCTTCTCGGAGGTTCACACAGGATATCTCCAAGTCCATGCTGTTGCTGCCCCGCCTCCAGGCTTTTTCCTTGACCCCAATTCATCCATTTCCTACTGCCCCAATTTTGTCTTTGGAATCACACAGACCTGGTTTCACTTCTAGTTCCACCATTTAACTTGTGAGCATTTCTCTGAGCCTCAGTTTCTTTATCTGTAAAGGGGGACTGTGAATCCCCACCTCAACAGGTTGATATGAGGATCAATTGAGATGGCGGCCATCAAAGTGCCTATCACAATATTTGTCACATAGTAAAGACTTTTCTTTCCATGTCCATGGAGCTCAGGTATGAGGCCAGTTTGGCTTGGGCCCGGGGGTGGGGTGGGTACAAAGGGAAGAGAATGTCTGGGAAACCTGACATGGATGCCAAGGAGGCCCTGGCAAGAGTAGCCAAACTCCCCAAGGCAGTGCCTGAAGGGCACAGCAAGCTTAGGCATGACACCTGCTGGCCACAGGCAGTGGGCACTGACAGGAGCACTGATCTGACTCCTGGGTCCAGCAGAAGCTATAATACGAAGTCTTGCAGACTGCAGAGACCTGGTCATTCTCAGCAGGACCCAGGGATGTTTCTGGCAGGACTCAAGCCTACAAGGAGGAGGATGAAAGAGAGAGACTGGTTGGGAAAGGGTTCCTTTGGGTGGCAATGGGAACACAGTGATTGAGAATACTGGCAGCAATCTCTAATTATCCAGAAGGAAGTGAGGTGGTGGTTTGGGGCCAAGGGTCAAAGAGATGTCAGACCAGCTCCTCTCCATGACCAAGGCCTGTCTAAAGAGTTTTCTGGTGCCTGATCTCTCCCTGGATGGACCTGGGTGGACACTCCCTGGATTGGGCTGGGGACATGCCAGGGTCTGAGAGTGGAGTTGGGGAAAGCAGGGAACCAGAGCCTGTTTGATGTGAAATATCTCTGAGCTTCAGCCTCCTGGATGCCAGAACAAGGAAAGACTAGGGTTAGGGGGTGGGGGAGCAGGAGCTGAGGGAGGCAGCAGAGCGAGGTGAGACCTGGGCACTAGATGGCTTTGGGCGGGCTCTAGAGCATACAGGCAGCCTCAAGGCCAACGTCCGGGGCTTGAAGCCAGGGACTAGCCCACCTCAAGCCAGTCATCAGGGTTCTGCAAAGCTCAACGGGTCTCTAAGGAGCTGCTCAGATCAGGAAGTCATTGGTCTAAAACATTTACTAAGCACTTATTAAGCACTAGACACTGGGCCTGGGAAACAGAAGTGAATCCCACAGGCCTTGCCTTCTGATGAGTTGGTATCTCTAAGCTGAGGTAGTGGGGCACAGGCAGGGTAAGGGATGGGGATTGGGGGAGAGCATTATCTCAGCTCTGCCACTACTTTGCATAATACAGCCTTCTCGCTCTCTGAGCCTCAGCTTCCTCATCTGTACAGTGGGAAACAGTGAGGTAATAGATGCCTTATAAGAGCCTGTAAGTTGGTGAAGGGGGCTCAGCGATCATGAAAGGGGATGAGCAGAGCCAAGCATCTCAGAGCAGACAGGGCTGGGAAGCTCTTTCTGAGCCTAGAAGCGGCCTGCTGCCCCTCGTGCTCCCTGGCCGTCCCACATCTCCCAGGGAGGCCTCTTGGGCTGGACTCCATGGGGCTGAGACCATGTGTGAAACCTCCTTCTCGCCTTCCCTGCCGTGTAGTGGGGACTGTCCAGACGTCTGCTTGCCCACCAGGCCCAAAGCACTTAGGTTTTGGACCACGGAGGAGCAGCCATGGAGAACTGATGCGACCATTTCCCTTGTAAGCCCCAGACCCTCTCTGGTGACCACAGGAGGCCAATTAGCAGAGAACAAAATGCTTCCTGCCCTTGGCGCTTGCCTACCACTGCCTGCATCTGCTCTAAGCTTAATGGTCATTTGAGCTGTCTCTGGGGACAGAAGATGGGGCTTCCATGGACTGCCTGGCTCCAGGCAGTAGCCTGGGTCCTGAGGGAGGCCAGGGGAGGAGGAGCAAGGTGCTTGTGGCTGCTGGGGAAGCCCAAGATGGCAGGAATACAGTGCACTTGGGGCCGAGGGCCGGCACCTGGAGCTGCTCTTGCCGTCTACCTGGGAACTCATGCTCCCCGGGGTCTCCTTTGCAACTCTGCAAGGCCCCAGCTGGGCCCAACCTGGTGGTGGGCATAGTGGGGAGGGGGCAATGAGCCCTTAGGGCATCTTTTTAGTTTAGGAAACTGCTGGGGCTTAGACTCCTGACTGGGCCCTGTGCTCTTGCAGATAGGATGTGGTTAAAGGCCTTCATCCCAAACTTTCCAGGCTGGTCTGGAAAACTGGTTTGTTTTCCTGCATGCTGTGGGGAAAATGCTCAGCTGGAAGGAAGAGGAGCTGGGATCCGGTCGGGGCCTTGCCGTTGATGTGCTGCTGTGTGGTTTCTCTATCCCTGAGCCTCAGTTTCCTCATCTGTCAAGTGAGAATTGCTGCCCATCTTACTGAGTCAGCTGACATTGCTTAGAAAAGTGTCCTCAGAGAGCTCAGGTGGGTGGGAAGGCTGGAGTCCGTAGGTTGGAGTTCAGGGTGTAGAGAAGCTGAGTCTGGAAAGGTTAAATCACTTCTTTAGAGGTGTCTTCACTGATGCCCCCTCCCACCTCAATTTGAAACCCAATCCTGACACTTATTAGCTGTGTGACCTTGGGCAAGTCTCTCAACCCTTCTGTACCTCAGTAAACCAGACATTAGGTCAACCTTACTTACTTACCCTTGAGATCATATGTAGAAATGAGGTAACCTTTGTAAAGCACCTACTAGTGCTTGGACAGAGCTAGGGTGAGGGAGAGGGAGGGTGGGAGCACTGCCACATGGAGGAAATGCCTGCAGGAGTCCTCAAGCACAGCTGCTACCAGCCGCCAGCCTCAGACTCCACCTCCACCCTCACCGTGAATAATGAACTGGTATTGATCCCCTGGTCGGGAAATTCCCTGTGACCTGTGATAAAAATACCCCCAGTCTGCCAGCCTCGAGTTCAAGACAAGTTTTCACCAGCCAGAGCTGAGCTCATCTGCCCTCTCCTATCCCAGCCTGCAGCCCCAAGAGGAAGAGCTCAGTTGGACAGGGCATCAGAGACAGCCCCAGCTGTGCCCACCACCTCCTGCACTCAATGGCCAGGGACAAAGAGATCAAAGGAGCAGGGTCCTCTGTGGCAGGAGCCCCAACAGGCAGGCCCCTGGAAGAGGAGATATAGCACAGACCTGGGTTTAAATCCTGCCTCTGCTACTTCCTGGGAGTGCCTCAGTTTCACCAGCTGTAAAACGGAGATGGTAATTCCTTCCTCACAGAGGTAGTCCTAGATTCAAGCAAGTTAAGGTATATCAAGTGCCCAGCACAGTGCCTGCCAATAGAAGGTGCTCAGTAAATGGCAGCTCAGGCCTTCCCAATGCTCTCTCCTGTCCCCTTGTCCTTGCTGTCAAACTCAGGACTGTTTCACAGGGGAATGAATCTGAATGACTCGTTTGTTTTGCATAAGCCCCTTATTGAGATATAATTCACAAACCATCAAATTCACTCTTTTGTAGTGTACAATTCGGTGCTTTTTAGTATATTCACAGAGGTGTGCAACCATCACCAGTATCTAATTTTAGAACATTTTCATCAACCCAAAAAGAAACCCTATACCTATTAGCAGTCACTCCCAATTCCCACCTTCCCCACCCTATGCCTTTGAGAACCACTAATTTACTCTCTGTCTCTATAAATTTGCCTTTTCTGGAAATTTCATATAAATGGAATTATACAGTATGTGGCATTTTGTGTCTGGTTTCTTCCACTTGTCCTACTGTTTTTAAGCTTCATCCATGTTGTAGCATGTATCAGTACTTCATTCCTTTTCATGGCTGAGTAATGTTCCATCATATGGATAAACTACACTTTGTTTATCCGTTCATCAGTTGATGAACATTTGGGAATTTTTCCACTTTTTGACTATTATGAATAATGCTGCCATGAACCTTCATGTACAAGATTTTGTGTGGACATATGTTTTCATTTTTCTTTGGTATATACATAAGAGTAGAATTGTTGGATCATATAGTAACTCTACATTTAACTTTTTGAGGAACTGCCAGATTGTTTTCTAAAGCAGCTGCACCATTTTACATTTGATGGCATGATGGTTCCCATTTCTCCACATCTTTGCCAACACTTGTTGTTAATTGTCTTTTTGATTATAGCAATACTAGTGTGTGTGAACTGGTATCTCAGTGTGGTTTTGATGTACATTTGTCTGATGGCTAATGTTGTTGGGCATCTTTTCATGTGTTCTTGGCCAGTTGTATATCTTCTTTGGAGAAATATCTATTCAGATCACTTGCCAATTTTTTAATTGGATTGTTTGCCTTTTTATTGTTGAGTTTCTAAGAGTTCTTTATGCTGAATACAAGTCTTTTATCAGATATATGATTGGCAAATATTTTCTCCCATTTTGTTATGTCTATTTATTTGTCTTTTCATTTTCTTGATGGTGTGCTTTGAAGCACAAAAGTTTTTAAATTTCTAGAAATTTGTCTATTTCATCTAGTTTATTTAATTTGTTGGCATGCAGTTGTTCATAGTATTCTTTTATAGTCATTTTTATTTCTGTAAGGATGGTAGTCATGTCTTGCTTTCATTTCTCATTTTAGTAATTTGAGTCTTCTCTCTCTCTCTCTCTCTCTCTCTCTCTCTCTGGTCAGCCTAGTTAGTGGTTTGTCAATTCTGTTGATATTTTCTAAGAACCAACTCTTAATTTTGCTGATTCTCTCTATTGTTTTTCTATTCTTTATTTGGTTAATTTTGGCTCTAAACTTTATTATTCCCTTCTCCTACTTGAAGTTTAGTTAGCTCTTCTTTTTCTAGTTTTTTGAGGTGGAAAGTTAGGTTATTGTTTGAAATCTTTCTTCTTTTTTGATATGGGCATTTGCAGCTATAAATGTCTCTCTGAGTATTGCTTTAGCTGCATCCCATAAGTTTTGGTATGTTGCATTTCTGTTTGCATTCATCTCAAAGTGTTTTCTTATTTCCCTTGTTATTTCTTCTTTGACCCATTGATTATTTAGGAGTGTGTTGTTTAACTTCCACATATTTGTGAATTTCCCAAATTTCCTTGTTTTTATTTTATTTTCATTTATTTTCATTTTGAGTGGAGAACATACTTTGTATTATTTCAATCCTTTTAAATTTACTGAGGCTTGTTTTATGACCTAAAATATAGTCTACCCTGGAGAATATCCCAAGTGCATTTGAGAAGCTGTTGGTGAGTGGAGTGTTCCATAGATGTCTGTTAGATTGGTTGATAGTGTAGTTCAAGTCTTCTATATCCTTGTTGATCTTCTGCCTAGTTGTTCTATACATTATTAAAAGTGGGATTCTGGGGGCCGGCCCCGTGGCTTGGTGGTTAAGTGCGCACGCTCCGATGCTGGTGGCCCGGGTTCGGATCCCGGGCGCGCACCGAGGCACCACTTCTCCGTCCATCCTGAGGCCGAGTCCCACATACAGCAACTAGAAGGATGTGCAGCTATGACATACAACTATCTACTGGGGCTTTGGGGGGAAAAATAAACAAATAAAATCTTAAAAAAAAAAAAAAAAGTGGGATTCTGAAGTCTTCAACAATTATTGTTGAATTGTTTATTTCTTCCCTCAAGTCTGTCAAGTATTTGCTTCATGTAATTTGGAGCTCTTTTGTTAGAGGCATATATGTTTATATTTTTTATATCTTCCTGATGGATCAACACTTTTATCATTATAAAACTATTATTTTTTTCTAGTAACAATTTTTATCTTAAAGTCTATTTAGTTGATATTATTATAGTTACTCTGGCTCTTCTTTGGTTACTGTTTGCATGATATATCATTTTCCATCCTTTTATTCTCAACCAACTTGTGCCTTTAAATTTTATATATGTCTCTTGTAGGCAATGTATAGTTGATCATGGTATTTTTAATCCATTCTGCCAATCTCTGCCTTTTGATTGGGGTGTTTAATTCATTTACATTTAATGCAATTACTAGTAAGATTGGAATTATACCTGCCATTTTGCTAGTTCTCTATATGTTTTATGTCTTCTTTGCTCCTCTATTGCTCCATTACTGCCTTTTTTTGTGTTAATTAGATATTTGAGTATACCATTTTAATTCTCCTGTCATTTATTTTGCCACGTATCTTTGAAGTTTTTTTTTTCAGTGTTTGTCCTGGAGATTATAATTAATATTTAATTTAAAGCAATATAGTCTGGATTAATACCAACTTAATATCAATAGTATACAAAAATTTTGCTCCCTCCTCATAGTTTCATTCCCTCCCCCCTCCTTTGTGCTGTTATTGTCGTACAAATTTCATCTTTATACATTATAAGCCCATTAACACAATTTTATTATTATTGCTTTATGCCATTTTCTTTTAAGTCAGATACAAGAAAAGCATTACAAACAAAAATGCATTTGTACTGTCTTTTATATACTTATGTAGTTACTTTTAACAGTACTCTCTCTTTATTTCTGTGGATTCAAATTACCATCTAGAGTCCTTTCATTTCAGCCTGAAGAACTTTCTTTATTTCTTGTTGGGTAGGTCTGGTGATGAAATATCAGGAGGTGGGGCTAACAATGAAATATCAGTTTGTTTGTTTCTTAAGTCTTGGAATGCCTTAATTTTTCCTTTATTTTTGAAGGATAGTTTTGCTAAACAGAGAATTCTTGCTTGACAATCTTTTTCTTTCAGCACTTTGATTATGTCATCCCACTGTCTTTTGACCTCTGTGGTTTCTGATGAGAAGTTAGCTTCTCATCATATCATTAATGTTATTGCTGATCAGTTGCATGCGATTTTTCTCTTATCGCTTTCAAGCTTTTCTCTTTGTCTTTAAATTTTATCAATTGACTATGACATGTCTATGTGCAGATCTCATAGCATTTATCCTACTTGAAATTTGTTGAGCTTCTTGAAGATGTAGATTGGTGTTGTTGGGTTTTTTTAAGTCAAATTTGGGACTTTGGGGTGATTTTTTTCTCAAGCATTCTTTCTGCCCCTCCTCTCTCTCTCTTCTTCTTCTGGGAATACTATTACGGATGTGTTGGTACATTTGATGTTGTCCCGTGTGTCCCTGAGGCTCCGTTCATTTTGCTTTATTGTTTTTTTCTTTTATTCTTTAGCCTGGAAGATCCCAGTTCAAGTTCGTTTGCTGATTGTTTCTTCTGCCAGCTCAAATCTACTGTTGAGTCCCTCTAGTGAATTTTTCATTTCAGTTACTGTGCTTTTCAACTCCACAATTTCTATTTGTTTCTTGCATGTGTGTGTGTGTTAAAATATACATAACATAAAATGTATCATTTTAACCATTTTTTGTAGTAGCAAGTGTAAATTTATTGTACATATTTTTAAATTACTATTTGTTTTTATTGTGGTAAAATACACATAACATAAAACTTACCATTTTAACCACTTTTAAGTGTACATATGATTGACAGTGCAACTGTCACCACCATCCATCTTTAGAATTTTTTCATCTTCTGAAACTCAAACTCTGTACCCATTAAAAACAATAAATCTCCATTCCTCATTCTCTTCAGCCCCTGGCAACCACCATTCTACTTTCTGTCTCTATGAATTTTATTACTCTAGGTATCTCATATGAGTGGAATCATACAATATTTGTCCTTTTGTTTCTGGCTTATTTCATTCAGCCTAATGTCTTCAAAGTTCATCCATGCTATAGCATGTGTCAGAATTTTCCTTTTTAAGGCTGAAATATTCCATTATATGTATATTTTGTTTATCCACTCATCCATTGATGGATATTTGGGTTGTTTCCACCTTTTGGCTATTGTGAATAATGCTGCTATGAACTTGGGTGTACAAATATCTGTGTAAGTCTCTGGTTTCAATTCTTTCAGGTATATAAACAGAAGTGGAATCGCTTGATCATATAGTAATTATACTTTTAATTTTTTGTCATATTGTTTTTCACAGCAGCTGCACAATTTTGCATTCCCACCAGCAGTGCACAAGAGTTCTGATTTCTCCTCATCCTGGTCAGCACTTATTGTTTTCCTTCCTTTTTTTTTTTAATAATGGCCATCTTAAGAAGTGTGAAGTGATGTCTCATTGTGGTTTTGATTTGCATTTCCCTAATGATTAATGATGTTGAGCATCCTTTCACAGGCTTATTGGCCATTTGTATTTCCTCTTTGCAGAAATGTTGATTCAAGTTCTTTGCCCATTTTTGAATTGGGTTGTTTGTTTTTTGTTGTTGAGTTTTAAGAGTTCTTCATATACTCTGAATATTAATCCCTTATCAGATATGCTATTTGCAAATATTTTTTCCTATTCCATGGGTTTCCTTTTCATTCTGTTGATAGTGTCCTTTGATGCACAAAAGTTTTTCATTTTGCAGTGTAATTTGTCTATTTTTCCTATTGTTGCCTGTGCTTTTGGTGTCAATCCAATACCATGAAGATTTCCTCCCATGTTTTCTTCTAAGAGTTTTATAGTTTTAGGTCTTATGTTTAGGTCTTTTATCAATTTTGAGTTGATTTTTGTACATGGTATGAGGTAAGGCTCCAACTTCATTCTTTTGCATGTGGATATCCAGTTTTCCCAGCACCCTTTGTTGAAAACACTGTCCTTTTTACATTGAATGACCTTGGCATCTTTGTCAAAAATCATTTGGCCTTATACACGAGGGTTTATTTTTGGGCTCTCTGTTCTATTTCATTCGTCTATATGCCTGCCCTTATGCCAGTATCCCACTATTTTGGTTACTGTAGGTTTGTAGTAAGTTATGAAATCAGGAAGTGTAAGTACTCCAACCTTGTTGTTCTTTTTCAAGAGTGTTTTGGCTATTTGGGCTCCCTTGAGATTGCATATGAATTTTAAGATTGTTTTCCTATTTCTGCAGAAAACACTGTTGGGATTTTGATAGAGATTGCATTGAATCTGCAGATCTCTTAGGGTAAATATTGTCATCTTAACAATATTAAGTCTTTCTATCCATAAACATGGGATATCTTTCCACTTTATGTGTCTTCTTTCATTTATTTCAGCACCATTTTGTAGTTTTCAGTGTACAAGTCTTTTGTGTCCTTGGTTAAGTTTATCCCTAAGTATTTTGTCCTTTTTGATGCTACGGTAAATGGAATTTTTCTCTTAATTTTCTCTTTGGATTGTTCATTGTTAATGCATAGACACACAATTGATTTTTCTGTGTTTGTATTCTGCCTTTGCTGAATTCATTTATTAGTTCTAACAGCTTTCTGTGGAATCTTCAGGGTTTTTTACATATAAGATCATGTCATCTGTGAACAGAAATAATTTGACTCCTTCCTTTTCAATTCAGATGCCTTTAATTCTTTAGACATAGTTTCCTCCAGTTTTTTTTAACATATTAATATATTAACATTGTATTCTGCAATCTTGTTATAATTGCTTATTAGTTCCAGGCATTTTTGTTGATTTTTTAGGATTTTCTATATAGACATAGACAATCATGTCATCTGTGAACAAAGACATTTTTATTTCTTCCTTCTCATTATGTATACCTTTTTTGTCTTATTGCATTAGCTAGGTCTTACAGTACAGTGCTGAATAGGAGTGGTGAGAGCAGACATCCTTGCCTTGTTCCTGACGTTAGTGGGAAAGCATCTAATTTCTCACCATTAATTATGATGTTAGCTGTAAGTTTTTTCGTAGATGTACTTTATTTTTTTTTATTTTTATTTTTTTTTGTTTATTGCAGTAACATTGGTTTATAACATTGTAAAAATTTCAAGTGTACATCATTGTACTTCTATTTCTGCATAGATTACATCATGTTCACCACCAAAATACTAATTACAACCCATCACCACACACATGTACCGAATTATCCCTTTCACCCTCCTCCCTCCCCGCATCCCCTCTGGTAACCACCAATCCAATCTCTGTCCCTATGTGTTTGTTTATTGTTGTTATTATCTACTACTTAATGAAGGAAATCATACAGTATTTGACCTTCTCCCTCTAACTTATTTCACTTTGCATTATACCCTCAATGTCCATCCATGTTGTCACAAATGGCTGGATTTCATCGTTTCTTATGGCTGAGTAGTATTCCATTGTGTATATATACCACAGCTTCTTTATCCATTCGTCCCTTGATGGGCACTTAGGTTGCTTCCAAGTCTTGGCTATTGTGAATAACGCTGCAATGAACACAGGGGTGCATGTACCTTTGCAAATTGGTGTTTTCAAGTTCTTTGGATAAATACCCAACAGTGGAATAGCTGGATCATATGGTAGTTCTATCCTTGAATTTTTGAGAAATCTCCATACTGTTTTCCATAGTGGCTGCACCAGTTTGCATTCCCACCAGCAGTGTATGAGAGTTCCCTTCTCTCCACATCCTCTCCAACACATGTTGTTTCCTGTCTTGTTAATTATAGCCATTCTGACGGGCGTGAGGTGATATCTCATTGTAGTTTTGATTTGCATTTCCCTGATAGTTAGTGATTTTGAACATCTTTTCATGTGTCTGTTGGCCATCTGTATATCTTCTTTGGAGAAATGTCTGTTCAGGTCTTTTGCCCATTTTTTAATTGGGTTGTTAGCTTTTTTGTTGTTGAGATGCATGTGTTCTTTATATATTTTGGAGATTAAGCCCTTATCAGATGTATGGTTTGCAAATATCTTCTCCCAATTGTTAGGTTGTCTTTTTGTTTTGTTGATGGTTTCCTTTGCTGTGCAGAAGCTTTTTAGTTTGATGTAGTCCCATTTGTTTATTTTTTCTATTGTTTCTCTTGCCTGGTCAGACATGGTGTTTGAAAAGATGTTGCTAAGACCGATGTCAAAGAGCGTACTGCCTATGTTTTCTTCTAGAAGTTTCATAGTTTCAGGTCTTACATTCAAGTCTTTAATCCATTTGGAGTTAATTTTTGTGTATGGTGTAAGGTAAGGGTCTACTTTCATTTTTTTGCATGTGGCTATCTAGTTTTCCCAACACCATTTGTTGAAGAGACTTTCTTTTCTCCATTGTATGTTCTTGGCTCCTTTGTCAAAGATTAGCTGTCCATAGACAGTGTGCGTTTATTTCTGGGCTTTCAATTCTATTCCATTGATCTGTACTTTATAAGAGAGTTTTTATCTTGAATTGATCAAGTACTTTTTCGGTATCTATTGATATGATAGATATCAATCATGTCATATCAATATATGGTCATATAATTTTTCTTCTTGAGCCTGTTGATGTGATGGATCACATTAATTGACTTTTCATGACCTTTTTTTTTTGTGAGGAAGATCAGCCCTGAGCTAACATCCATCACCAATCCTCCTCTTTTTACTGAGGAATACTGGCCCTGGGCTAACATCTGTGTCCATCTTCCTCTACTTTATATGGCACACTGCCACAACATGGCCTGACAAGCGGTGCGTCGGTGCACGCCTGGGATCCGAACCTGCGAACCCTGGGCCGCCAAAGCAGAGTGCGCACACTTAACCGCTACGCCACTGGGCCGGCCCCTTTTATGAACGTTTTTATAATAGCTGATTTAAAGTCTCTGTCTAGTAAGTCCAACTTCTGTGCCTCCTTAGGGGCAGTTTCTATTGATTACTTTTTTTTACCTGTGTATGAGCCATACTTTTGTTCTTTGCATGTCTCACAATTTTTTATTGGAAACTGGACATTTCAAATGATATAATGTGGCAACTCTGAAAATCAGTTTCTCCCCCCACCACAGGTTTGTTTATGTTACTACTTGTTTTGTTTTTTGTTGTTATTTGTCTGTTTAGTGATTTTTCCTAACTAATTCTATAAAATGCCTTCTCTGTCATATGTGGCTACTAAAGTGTATGCTTGATTAGCTTAGTGGTCAGCTAACGACTGGACAGAGATTTCCTTAAATGCCTTGAATCAATAATCATCCACCCTTTGATGAGAGGCTGTGTGTGTGTGTGTGTGTGTGTGTGTGTGTGTGTGCACGTGGTGTTAGGGCACTCCTTTGATGCTCCAGCAGTTTACAACTGTGCCTTAGCCATCACTTTCTATTTACACCAAGTTCCAATGTCAGCAAAAGGTGAAAGTGTAGGGCCTTCTCAGGTATACTAGGTGCACGCACACAGCCTTGCATATGTGAGTGGCCTCCTACATCCCCAGGAATGTGATATGCCAGAGCATTTCAAAGGCCGCCATGAATTTCTCATTCCCCAGATCTTCCTTTTAAGTTTTTTGACCAGATAGTCTCTTGTTTGCCCTAATTGGTACTGCTGCTGTGATATTAAACAATTGTTCCTGGTTGTTTGCAACAAATGCTCTGGGGATAGGACTTTTCCCACTGAGTGAACTCTGAGCCAGGTCAAATAAAAGCTCTGTTAATGATGCTTTTCCAAGTAGCAGCTAAACAGGTCAAATAGCGACAATTCTCTGGGAATTTGGCTTTTTGAGGATCTCCAAACCTGGCCTGACTCCTCTGGTTGCTGATAGGCTGCTGGTTTTCAAGGCTACCATGGAGCTGGGGAGAAAGAGATGGGAATAGGGCAAGTCCAATCCTCACAAAGCTTGCTGTTATTACCAAGAATCAGCAGGTTTTTTCAAATAATGCTCCTTTGATTGTTGCAAATTTTTGGTTAGTTTCCAGAGTTCTGGAAAAGTTGATTTCTACCATTTGTGCTGGAGTTCTTATTGCTTTTAAGGAAGAGCAGATTGTTGGAGGTCCTTATCCCATCACTCCAGATGTCTTGCTCTTAGTGACTCTAGTAGGATAGACAGACATCTATGAACGAAGTGGGGAAAAGTTCCAGACAGAAGCAATAGCACGTGCAAAAGATGGAAATATGAAAGTTTGAGGCTTATTTAAGACTGGCAAGTGACCCTGAGTGACTGGACCATAAAAAGTTGAGGAGGGTGTATATTATTCAGGAATCTTCCTGTTGCAAGTAACTAAAACCCAACTTAAACAGGCTTGAATTTTTTTAAGGAAGATATTAATCAGCTCACAAAGTTAATAAGGTCATGGGTAGGTCTAACTTTAAGCACAGCTGGATCTAGAGCCTTATACTATCATTAGGACTCAGTCTTGTGCTCTCCTTCTCTCAGTTCTGCTTTCTTATGTATTGGTGCCATTGTCTAGTAGATTCTCCCCTTGTGGTTACAAAATGGTGGCCAACAGGTTCAAGTTAACATCCTCAAAGCTCCAAATTCAATATAAAGAGAAATTATCTCTTCCCAACAATTCTGTCAAAAATCCCAGAACTAAGTCTCATTGTGCCTGTCTCTAAACTAATTGCTGTGGACAGGGGAGATGGAGCCAGGCCTGAATCAGGTGTTCTTCCCTTGAGCCAAGGGTGGAGTCAGCCCCTAACTGAACCAGAGACTGAGCATGGGAGAGGGGTAGTTCCTTAAGGAATACATAGATTATCTTACCAGAAGTTGGATAATAAGTGCGAATCAGGCAGAAACAATAAACATACCCCCTAGGAGAAGTAGTAGAAGATGAGACTAGGAAGTGCCAACTCTAGAGAGATCTTGCCATCTCAGGCATCACCCCACAGCCCTGACACACCACTTAACAACATTGGTTGAGGACTTGCTCTGTGCCAGAGTCTATGCTGACTACTGCGATACCAATCCTCAGGAGGCTCCAGGTTAATTTTAGATACTCTCAATCTACAACCTACTTGTTGAGACTTTCTCAAGAGATCATTTCATCCAAATATTTAATTGCCCAGACTAGAAAACTGGTGCTCAGAGAGAGCTAGGAACCTTACCACTGTCACACAACAAATCAGTGGCAGAGCTGGGAAAAGGACCAGGTTGGCCTCTTTGTGCTACATACATGGGCTACATTCATTCTTTCAGTTGTATTTCCAGACCATATCTGGGGAGCCTTCCCAGAGTACACCTACCCCTGCTGGTACCCTCAACAGAATGATAACTGCCCCTGGGTTGATTCTAATTAACCCTTTCTTTGGGCTCAATTTTGAATTCTTTCCCCTGTTGCCTTGCCCTTGGTCCAGCCTCAATACGTCTGCCTCCTGTCTCTACACCATTGGATATTCTCTTGCCAACCAGTAAGACACATTTGCAAGTAGCCACTTTTACATGGGACACTCTGTAGGTAGTGCACAGAGGCAGCACTCAGATATAGTGTGAGCCAAGGGGTGTTGGTCACACCCCACTCTGGAGAGCACGGAAATCCCTCTGATCTCCACCCTCAGGGGGCCTCCTGATGGGCAGAGCTGTCACTCTTTCCACTCCTGCCCTAACCAAGGAGGAGAGATGTACAGAATAGGTGACAGAAACACCCTGGGAGTCACCTGAGTAAACTCACTTTGTCCTCCTCAGAACCTGGATCTCTCCAGGCCCATCCATCAATGAGATCATCTGTGCATGCTCTGGTGCAGGGCAGGGCAGCTCTGGCCCTTTCTTGGCCCTCTTCCCTGACCCATAGACCCATGACAACTTCTCCCTTCCTGGAAGCTACTCCATTGGCGTCCCTGCTGATTCCTCTCTCTGCAGTTCACTGCAACCTCACTGCTCCACAATTACCTCTTGGCCAAATCACTGCACTTGTCTCTTGACTGGTCTCTGCTTCTACTCAGGCTTTCCTCCCACCATCAGTCTATTCTCTAAACTGAAGCCAGGGGGATCCTGTTAAAACAGAAGTTGGACCATGTCCTTCCTCTGCTAAAAGCCCTCCCACAGGCTCCCCATGTCACTCAGAATAAAATTTGAAGTCCTTATAATGGCCTACAAGACCCTTCACACACTGGCCCATGTTAAATCCCCGACCTCATCTCCTACTACTCTCTCCCTCCCTCACTCTTCTCCAGCACATTGATCTCCTGGCTGTTTCTTGAAGAGCCACTCACGCTCTTGCCTCAGGACCTTTGCGCAGGCTGTTCACTCTGCCTGGAATATTTGTCTCCCAGATATCTGCATAGTGTGCTCCCATATCCACTTTAGATCTTTTTTTGTATGTGTGTGAGGAAGATCAGCCCTGAGCTAACATCCACGCTAATCCTCCTCTTTTTGCTGAGGAAGACTGGCTCTGAGCTAATATCAATTGCCAATCCTCCTCCTTTTTTTTCCCCACAAAGCCCCAGTAGATAGTTGTACATCATAGTTGCACATTCTTCTAGTTGCTGTATGTGGGACATGGCCTCAGCATGGCCGGAGAAGCAGTGCGTCGGTGCGCGCCCGGGATCCAAACCCGGGCCACCAGTAGCGGAGCACGCGCGCTTAACCGCCAAGCCACGGGGCGGGCCCCCACATTAGATCTTTAATCAAATGTTACTTCCTTGGTGAGATCTTCCCTAACTACGTTTTAAAAGCTTTTACCCCCTACCCCCACCCTCCCCCAATATTCCCTATCCCTCTTCTTTACTTTTATTTTTATCCTTGGACCTAACACCTTATGGTAGACAATGTATTTTATTTATTGATTTCATTGAGCTCTATGAAGCAGCAACTTTTATCTGTTTTTCCAAATGCTTTATTCCCAGCACTTGGAACAATGCCTGGTACATAGTAGGTGCTCAATAAATATTTGTTGCATGAATAAAAGAATGAATAGTCCTGAATAATCAGAATTTTGGACAGTTTTTTAGTCATGCAAAATCAGAGCCAGGAAGTTACTTAGACCACTTCATCTAGCTGCCCACTCTCATTTGACAGGTGGGAAGACTAAGGCTGAGAGAGGGAAAAAGACTTGCCCAAAGTCACAGAGAGAGCTAGTTTAGTCAGAAATCACCAATTTATCCCATAGAGTCAGGAGCCTTCCACGGGCTGTTTTCTTGGGACCTATCCTCTCCTACAAGGAAATCCTTTCTTTCCCAGAAGGAAGCACACAGTTGAGCCTCTCTCCCTGTCCCCCACTATCCCTGCCTTGCCCATCTGTCCACCTAGCCTTCCTGCCCTGCGTCTTGTGGGGCTGGGGTTGGGATCTGACTGGAGGCAGTATTGCTCCCGCTCTATGGGGGCCCACTTGGGTGTGCCCTGCCCTGTGGCTTTGTTGGGGATGGAGGAGCAACTATGGTTGAGGGAGACTATGGGCAACTATAGTCATGAGGAGAAGGGAGAGGTCACATGGGGTAGGGGCTAATAGGATGGTGGTGAGTAGCATGTATTGAACGCCTACTTTGTGCCAGGCATCACACCAGATATTTTATATAAGACATCTCATATTCTTTCATTATCCTTAACACTTTGAATAAGTAAGTATTTTCTTCCCATTTTACAGATAAGGAAGTTGAAGCTCAGAGAAGAGAAGTGACTTGCTTAGGGTGACATAGCCAGTAAGCAGCGGAGCAAGGATTCAGATCCAGGTCTGTTGGCCAATAGAGTCTAAAGTCGTTCCCTTATGTTCTGTCTCCAGCTAGCTCTCTGGGAACTAGACTGGGTCCCAGTCAGGGGCTCAGAGCTGAAGGCACTTCTTTCAGGCCTTTAGATACCTGCAGAAGCAGCAGGTCTGCAACAGGCCACGGCAGGCCCAAAACTCCGGGAGGAGTGTCAGCACACTCCTGTACTGACTGGTCCAGGGCCTCCTTTCTCTCTGTCCCAGGCCTGTAGAGCTGGGCTTATTTTCAGGGCTGGATGAAGATTTTCCCCACGGAGTGTGGATAGTCCACAGCTGAGCCAAATGGAGGCCCCTCCCGCCCGCCCGTGGGAGGAGAAGGGAAAGGGGGAAGGGGTGTGGAGCAGCCTTCCAGAAGGGATAGCTCTGCCGAGTTGCAGCCTAATATCCTGGAGCTATTCCTAGGTAGATTGTGGTCAGTGGAATTATGCTTTTATCAGGCTGCTGGGAGTTTCAATAAAATCTTTATGGCCAGGAAAGTTCTCTTTATGGAAATCAGATTATTGAAGTGCTTGCTGAGGGGAGGGCTTTTGCAGCCTGCCTTGCACTCCACTGCCTCCCTCCTCCCCTTCAGCACCGCTCCCCTACTCAGCTCCTTCCCTCTCCTCCCCATAGGCCCCAGTTCCCAGGAAAATTCGAGCTCCTCATGCTGAAACATGGAGAGGGTCTTGGCAGGTAGAGGGGCGCTGAGAGGGCACATCGAAGGTGTTGGTGGGCCTGCAAAATTAATGTTGCAAAGTAGCCCATTCCTGTTTGCCCACTGTCACCCCTGTTAAGGAGCCCTGGTTTTGTCATTTCTGGGTCAATCTTTCTCTGCTCCTGGCTCACTCTGTTGGCAGGTCCCAGATTCTGGTCCTTAGCACACAGATGAGTTCCTCCCCACATCCTCCACCATCCCCAGCCCAGCTCATCTGTCTAGAGAGCCTTCTTGCCTAGCATCCCGCAGGGCTGGGGTTGGGCTCTAACCCCGTGGTGGTGTTGCTCCAGCTCTATGGGGGCTTTCTTGGGAGTATTCTTCCCAGTGGCTCTTTCTCGGAGATGGAGAAGGCTATGGCTAAGGCCTCCCACATTCTACCCCATAAACTGCCTGCTTGGCGAGGGCCTGCCCTAGGGGGTTTTCTTTGTGGCTTTCTGGGAGGTTTTAATTTAGCAAAAGGTAAGTGGATTGGACCAAATGGTGTTTTTCAGGGCTAGAGTCTTTAAAAAGCCCCCTGAAATTGGGTGCTCTTGCCTACCCAAGTTCTCCCACTGCCTACCTACCAACATCTTTCTTGCAGTATCTTCTACCATTAGGTATCTAGTTCAAGAGACAACATGTCCTCTGAGGAATGGTTGAAGGAACTGGAAAAGAGAAGACTGAAGGGGCCAGAAGTGCTTGTGGATGTGTTCTGTGTGGTCCCAGCAGTAGAACTAAACCAGGCCCCTGCTGGTTTTTCACTCTATTATCATATGAAATCATCCCAACAACAATTTGAGGTAAAGAATATTGTCCCCATTTTACAGATGAGAAACTAAGGCCCAGGTCCACACAGCTAGGAAGTAGCAGGGCTGCCTTTCAAAGCCAGGTCATCCAACATCGAATCTAGCATTCTCCACATCCTGCTGCTTTGACCAATGGACAAAGGCAACAAGTAGGCAGTGTTGGGGTCAGCATAGGTAGCCCTTTGAAGCCATCCCAACCAGCAGCGCTAACACCATTCATGCATAGTGGACGCTGAGCTATGCACACCCCCAGGCTGTTCTCAGCGACTGCCTGGAACCTGCTCCCGGTTTAACCCCATCTTTCCTCCACTCTTGACCCTGCTCTAGACCTCTGGCCTGTACCCCAGCTCTGCATCTGCCCCTGGCATTCCTCTATGCCCGGGGGCAACACTCATTCTCCCAAATGGACTTACCCCCAGATGTTCCTCACTTTGGACCGCTCAGAACTGAACCCAGCCCAGGTAGGTTGCCCTGTGCTCCCATCCTGTCCACGCCTGCCCTTCTGATTCGACAACAAGGAAGAACTTTCTATCAGTCGGAGCTGTCCAAGGATGGATGGGCAGGGCCAGCTGCTCCGGCCCAGGCGTTGGGTGGAGGGGAGTGCTGTCTCAGCTGGGAATCTTTCCAGTGTTTTCTCTTGACTTAGGTATTCATTTTCCTATGTGAGCCCTTCTATTACTGTTTACAAGTTTTGCACTCGGCCTCTTATTTCCCATTCTTTATTTCTCTCTCCCCCTCAGTCTCTGTCTTTTTTGCCTCTTTCTGTTCATTTTTCTCTTTTATTCTCCCTTTATCCCTCCCCCAGTGTCAGCTGCCACAGAAGTCGCAACCTGAGACTGAAGAAACACAAAAGACATAGGTGGTTCCTATGTCTTATAAAAATCTATAAAGGATTTTTACCTCCTCCTCCTCTCCACCTCTCTATTTCTGTTTCTGCTTTTCTGTTTCTATCTTCCTTCCCTCAATCCCAGTCTCTCTCTGTCTCTCTTTCTCTGTTTCTCCCTCTCTCATCTCCTCTTTCTTTGTTTCTCTAGCTCAGTCCTCCATCTGTTTCACTTTTACTCTGGGTCCCCCTATATTCTTATTTCTCTCTCTCTCTCTCTCTCATATTTTTCCATCTCGGTCTATTTCTCTGTCTCTGCTTCCCCTGCCCCAGCCCCTCCCTTCAGAGCCTCCTCTGACTGAGAGCCCGCTCTATTTGGCACAGCCTGCCTTCCTTGGCTCTTTACAAAGGAACCACCTATGTCTTTTGTGTTTCTTCAGTCTCAGGCTGCGACTTCTGTGGCAGCTGACACTGGGGGACTGGATTTGAGTAAGATCATCTTGGCCCCTGGAAAGCTTGAGGAAACTCTGGCTCCTGCAACTTCTCTCCCCAAAGGAGGAAGTGACATCTTCACATCCTTCAGGCCCCAGCTGGAGCTTCTGGTCTGCTCTGAACCTGAAGGACTCAGGGATGAGTCAATGACACTTAAGAAGCCCTGCCTTTGAGTCCAGCTCCACCATGGCCACCCCTTATGCATATATATAGGTCACTCCTCCCCTCCGGCACTAACTTCAGTTCTGGCCTCACCCTCATGCCAGAAGATCTTGATGCCTGCTCCTGAAGGATCCGAAAGAAGCTCAGTATTGCTGGAGTTTATAGTGTGGGATGGCTACATGGATGGGGAGTGGGAGGAGATGTCAAGGGACGAGACTGGAGAGGCAGGCTGGGGCCAGGCCAATTAAGGAGTTTGGACTTTATCTTTAGGCTGCTGGGGAGATAGTGAAGGTTGTTAAGCAACGGAAGGGAGATGATCTATCTGTAATTTACAAGATCACCCCAGCAGCTAAGTAGATAGTGGATTATAGAGGACCAAGGATGGAAGCAGGGAGACCATTGAGAAGGCTATTGAGGTAGTCCACGTAAGAGATGATGGAGGCTTGGACTGGGGTGGTGGCAGTGGATATGGAGAGAAGTGGATTTTTTTCTGGTATATTTAGGGTATGGGAGCAATAGGGCTTGGTGATTGATTAGTTATAGGCATGGCGGAGAGGGAGGTGTGAAAGCAGATTCTGGCTTGCATAATTAGGTAGCTGGTGATGACTGTTACTGGCATAGAAATCATGAGAGAATTAACAGTTTGGAGACTAGTTGAGTTCTGTATTGGCCATGTGGAATTTGAAGTGCTTACGGGCCATCCAGATTGAGATAGAAGTCAGGCAGTGGCAGATCCTGGAGCTTAGAGGGTAGTTCTGGAGTGGAGTTAAGAGATATGGGAGATACCAGCAAAGAGAGAGTCACTGAAGCCATTGGAATGGGTGAGCTGGCCCAGAGCAGGAGGGTAGCATGAGAAGAGGAAAGGGCTAAAGTTAGGATCTGGGGAGACTTTCAGGAATGAGTAGAGCAAGAAAAAGTCTATCATGGAGACTAAGCAGGATTAGGATCAGACGCAGGGAGAACATCTAGAGATTGCAGGGCCAAAAAAGCCAAGAGAAGAGAGTATTGCCAAAAGGAGAGGGTGATCAACTGTGTCAAATGTTGGGAAGTCAAATATGAGGAAGCGAAAGTGTCCAGCAGATTTGGTGATTAAAGGGTCCTTGGTGACTTTCATAAGAGCATTTTTCAGCAATGATGGGTATGGTAGCTGGACTGCACTAGTTGAAAAGGTGGGGACAGATGAATTCATCTGCCCTAAATTCTGCCACATTTCAATTCCTTTAATTGTGTTTTTCTGTTTAGGAGTCAAGAGGAGCCAGCAAGCTTCCATTGCTTTCCACTCTACCCAGGTCTGGTTCTCCCTCCCCCTACTCCTCTACACACACACACACACACACACATGCACACCCTTACACAACAGACACACTCTTCCTCACTTCTTTTTGCTTCAGCAGGCTGAATTTTAGGGTTTTGCCCCCCTTCCCCACTTCGGACTCAGAAATAAATTGCTCACTGTCCCAATGGTTAAACCTTGTCTGGTCTGGTAAAAACGTGTGTCTGGAGCAGCTGAGCTCCACGTTTCAGCCAAGGAGGTGAGCTGGCCGCTGGCTGGCTTGCATGCAGCCTGAGGTAGGGGCAGGGGTGGGACATGTAGGGGAGAACACAAAGCAGAGACTGGGATGGGTGTGAGGAGAAGGGAAGGGGAGGGGAAAGAGGAAAGAAGATGAGGAAGTGGGAAGGGGGCAAGGAGAACTGTGAATGCAGAGAGACTGGAAACGCTGGAATGGGAACCACTTTCTGGAGTCACAGATTTGTGTTTAAATCTTATCTTCACTACTTCCTACCTCTGCAGCAAGTAATTTTCCCTTTCTTAGCCTCAGTTTTCTCATCTGTAAAATGGATTTAATAATAATACCTATCTCATTGGTACTCTTCATTAGGCATAATAAGTTCTTCTTATTATTATCATAATTATTCTTATTTCAGGACAGAGCTGGTGTTGGAAGAAGGCAAGGCAGCTTTCTGGGGACTTTGCCTGGGCTAGGGAAGCAATCACCCAGGGCCTTGTACTCTCTGCTTGGCTTTCCAGGGAGGGCTCAGAGGAGTCTAATGCTGGTAGTAAGAAACAGCAAAGATGTTCTGAGTGAGAATCAGCAAATGGTCATTTGGCCCCAAGCTCAGCAGTTCCTGCAGCTCCTTTAGCTTTGGTACAGAGAGTGTGCAGAAGGGAAGGCAACTTGACCTCTGGAGCTAGAACTCTATCCACTAGGGCCTATCTCCCTCAGCTGCACACCAAGGCTCATCCATTTTCAGGCCTGACTCTGGTGAGCCATGACCATAGCTTTGCACAGAAACCTCCGGCCAGCTGCTTGCCACGTGCTGCCTGGGTTTTGGGGTGGGAGGAGCTTCTGATGCCACAGGAGAGCAGGTAGGCCAGAGGATCTCACCAGGCCTGACCTCTGACCCCCTGCCCCCACGGCCAGATGTGGAGGCCAGTCCTGCTCTCAGGCCTAGTGCTGACGACCCCTAGCTTCCCCTGCCCCTGGCTCTGTAGAGTCCTGAGGAAACTCCATGCCACATTTGCCCCTCTGTGCCGACGCCCCACTCCTACCCCTAACCTCCCCCCTCCTGCCCTGTCAGAAGGTTTCAGCAAAAGGATATCTAATGCTGGGGGGATCATGGCTGATGGAAAAGAATCCATCATAGCCCTGGGGTGGCAGGAAGTGGAGAAATGAGACACACTCTTCAGGGTAGGGGGGGTACCACCTCCTCTTGATTGGCAGGGCAGGAAATTGGGGCCTGGACTAGTGCAGAAGCCAAGCCAAGAGGGTGTCGGGGCTCCTCCAGGGGCTGTGGGCCAGGAGGCAGCAGGGGCAGACCGTCTGGATGCAATCAAGCTTGCTATGACCTCATGGGAAGAAGGGGGGAGCCCCCAGAACTGAGGGCTTTGGGTCTCACTCTCACCATTGGGGGGAGGGAGAGGAGCTGTGTGGGGATGAGACACAGAGCATTTAGTGGGGTGAGTGAGAAGTATGAAAATGGATGAGTCAAAAGAGAAGGGAGAAGCTAGAGGGGCAGCTTCAGGAAAGCAGCTATTCTCAATTGACTTGGACTCAAAGCTTTGGGAGAACCAGTCTGGGAAGCAGGTGCTGGGGAAGAGTTCCCAGCCCCCAAGTCCATGGGTTCCAAGTGCAGCTCTTGCTTGTAAAGACAGGGGCAACAGCATGTGGCAGGGCAGATTGTAGATGAGTTCTGGTTCCTGCTTATAGGGAAAGGTTGGTAGGCCAGGTAGCTGGAAAAGGCTTCAGGAGGGAGCCCCACATGATCCAATGTGGGAAGACTGGGTCCTCATAGACCACCCTTTGAGGAAGTCTGCAGGACAGAGCAGGAAAGGTGGAGTCCACAATGCAGTGCAGGACTGGTGTGGGGCTGGAGCCTAGGTCCCATGAGGAGCTGGAGAAGGTACTGGAGCTTCATGGCCTGGAGCAGAGAAGATAGGAGAATGTGATCTTTGTTCTCAGAGCTCTCAAGGCCTGTCAAGGGCAGAGGGAGCAGAGGGAGCAGACAGTGTCCATGTGGCCTCAGGGGGCAGAGACTCCTGGGAGAAAGCCACAGGGAGACAGAGTTCTTTGGCTAAATCCAAGAAAGAGTTTTCTCAAGAGCTATCCATGCTCAAAATTAGGGAGGAGGGAGGTAATGAGTGCCCCAAGTACTGGAGACTTGTAAACAAGGGCTGCACAACCACTTTGTGGATATTCAAAGAGTAGATGGGGGTGGTCCCTTGGCATCCTCTGGCCACCCCATCATGAGAACCTCTGGCTCCACGAACTGGATGTGTTACTCTGTGAGAGGGAGTCCAAGAAACTAGCACTCATTCCTCGAGTTCTCCAAGGGGCTGTGACTTGAGTCTGCACCTCTCAGACACCAAACTTGGTCGAGTAGCATCATGTGGCCCTTTATTATGTGGCTCTGCTGTTCTCTTATTATGTGCCCCACAGCCCTCTAGCCTCTCATGACATCAGCATCTCACCACACTGAGTATAGTGGATGCATTTAATAATACTTTTTTCTATACCACATGGCTCCTAACAGCTTCATATGGAGCTCAACTCATGAGGCAGTGATTGGTTCCAACTTCATGGGCAATTGAAGCGATTCTCAAGGATAATTTTGACTGTCTTCAATTGTGCCTTACAGGCTGTCTTGAGACGCTATGCCTGTGTAGGGCACTGCTTCACTGACTGCTTAATAATGTTGCTAGACACAAAGCAGTGTGTTGGCGAAGGTATGATTGGAGGCCTGGACAGAAAAGATCTCTCCCTGGAGGCCTGGTGCCTCCATCCCTCCCTTAACACAGGCCTAATTACCCTCCTGGATTGTTCCTGCTCCTCAGCTGGAGATCTTGTTGGCTCTACCTTCTGAAGAGATCCAAAATCCAACCATTTTTTACCACCTCGCCACTTCCACTTTGGTCCAAGCCACCATCATCTCTCACCGGGACAATCCCAAGAGCCTCCTTACTGCTTTCTCTGTGTTCAGTCCTGCGCTCCATGCTATCCATTCATCTCACAGCAGCCATTGTATTTCTGTTAAGACGTAAGTCAGATTCTGTCACTCGTCTGTTCAAAACCCTCCAATGGCTCCATTCTCCTCAGAACAAAAGCCAAATGACTTACAAGGCCCTACAAGATCTGTCCCTCAGGCCATCTCTCTAACTCATCTCCCGCTATTCTCCTCATTGCTCATTCCACTCTACCTTGCCAGGTCCCAAACCCACTAAGCACATGCCCACCTCTATGCCTTTGCTCTTCCCTCTACTGGAGACAGTCTTTCCATAAAATTTGATATAACATACCTTCACATCCTTCAATCTCTGCTCCAATGTCACCTTACTGGAAAGGCCTTCTTTCTAACCACATGACATGAAATAGCAACTCCACCACCCTTTCCTACCCAGCACTCCTTACCTCTCTCACCTGCCTTTCCTTTCTCCATATCATTTCTCACCATTTGCATATTTTTTCATGTATTGCCTTTATCTGATCACTAGAAGATAAGGCAGGGTCTTCTGTTCTCTGCTGTATCCCCAACACCTAGAACAGTGCCTGGCATATAGTAGGTGCTTAATAAATACTGAATGAACAAGTGGTTTAGAAAACACCCCTGTGAGCCCACCAACCAGGGCAGAGAACCAATTGTCTCTGCCCCAGCACTGGAGCTCCCCTCTGTGCTTCCTGTTCTCTAATGTCACTTGCTGGGCACTCAGCTCAGCCTGACTCTGCCTATGGAAGCTGATACCCTAGCCTTAGTTGATGCTCTACATTAACTGATACCCTAGCTTCACCCTCCTGTGCCTGATGCCTGCTTTCTGCCTGTCTGATCCTTCCTGCCAGCCACATCTAATATTACTCAGGCCTTGCATCATCACCTGTAAGACCCAGGACTGTGGCCAGGCATCTCCTGGCTCATCAGGCTCTCAGGCCTGGAACTTGGCAGACAGGCCTACTCTGCACGCTGCTACCATCCATGCCATACCAACCAAAGACGCCTGATGACTTGCTCAGCAAGCACGCCAAGGAGCTGAGAGAAGAAGTTTGGGGGAGGATTTGGAATTTATGCTCTCTGATCTTCCCTAGGTAAAGGTGAGACTAGAACGTTGAGCTGTAGAAGGAAGCGGCTCCTACTTCCATGGGCACGTCTGGCGTTGTGCTGAGCTGGAGATGACACTGTAGAGAAGGAACAGGGCACAGACCTGGCTCCTGAGGTGCAGAAAAAGCCTTGAGGGAGGCAAACACCATGTGGCTTATCAGTGAGAGGCCCAGGGATGGGAGAGAGCCAGATGGCCAAGAGTTTGTGATTCAGGAACTCCGCTCTTGGAGCAGTGAATGAGCCTGAGGCACCAGGGGGTAACCTGGCAACCAGATCAGGGGCCTATACAGAGGCAGCAGACTGCCTTGAGTGACCAGGATCACTGTGGCTCATACTGTGGGCAGAGAGAACTGAGTGGATGTGTACCACTAAGCAGAGAGAGAACTTCCATTTAAAACGCACCAGCCACTCTGCTAGACACTTTGACTGCATTTTTTTCACAACAACCTTATGAAATATGCACAGTTATTCCCATTTTGCAAATGAGCAAATCAAAACTCAGACTTGAAATGACTTGCCCGGGGTCACAGCTAGGAAATGGCAGATCCAGAAAATGACTTCTGACTCCTGGTCCGTGGCTCTTTGTAGCAAATATGTATTGAGCATATACTGTGTAGTGTGCCAAGTGTAGCATGCACTTTGCACCCGTTTTGTCTAATTTGAGCATTATGACGGCCCTACAAGGTAGGTAGATGTTGTTCCTATTTTATAACTTAGGAAACTGAAGCTCAGACCTGGTTAAGGGACTTGCCCAGCTAGTGAGAGTTGAGGCTTAGTTTTAAGCCAATGTCTGTCACATTCCAAGGTCCATAACATTTTTACTATATTCCCCAATAAATATTTGATTGAAAGAAAAAAAGAAAGAGTGAATGAGTGAACAAAGACAGCCAACTCTTGGAGGGCCTGACAGGAGACATCTGCCCTGGTGACAGGTTGGTCTCAAGTGGTGGCTAGAGCCATATAGATTGGAAGGAAGGGAGGACGTTAGATGTGTCTAGGGGGTGGATGAGGCTGGACTCAGTTTCCCTCAGGCCCTATGGGGCTATCCAGAGTGGTGAGCACTGGGTAAAGTTTGGGAGCAGGGCCGGCTTCATGCATGTGGGATCTGGGCACTCACACAGGGCCCCATGTTGAGAAAGGCCCCACACTTGGCTTAATGCTCCAGTGTGGCTGTCTTGAAATTCTTAATACTTTTTGAATAGGAGAACTGAATTTTAATTTGGCACTGAGCCAGTCCTACTGAGAATCCTAAGTCTTGGAACATTAGCCCCCCCTCCATGCCTCCTGGTGTCTACTCTTTCCCCCCAGAGTGCATCCTGTACATGATTCCTGAGTAGCCTCCCAGCAGCTCTGGTGCTGCCACTCTTCTGCTCAAGAACCTCCTATGTTTCCCTAATTGCTCATTGTTTCACTCCAAACAGCTCCGCTTACTGAGCCTTCAGAGCCCCAACTCAGTCTGTTTTCTCAGGACTCCTTCGCATAGACCCTCTCCTTCTGGCCCCCAACGTGTCTGCAGGCCTCCTGGGCTTGCCTGGGTCCTCCCTCTGGGCCTTAGTGTGCTGCAAGCCTTCAATACCTGCATGTCGGGGAAGGTACCCAGTCATCCGGTGAGGAATTCTTCCTTTCCGCCAGCACACCAGCTCTCCAAGGGCAGGAGTTTTGATCTCTTCTGTTCACTGCTGTGTTCACAGTACCCAGGAAAGGGCCCAGCACGTAGTAGGTACTTAACAACAAATGGCTGAATGAATGACTAAATAAATAAATTCAGGGCTCTCCACAATCTGGCTTCAACATACTCCAGGCCTGACTCCTATACACTTCAGCCTGACGGAACACTTCTTGGTTCCCTATGTACATTCTGCACTGTCCGCACAGCCTGGGGTGCCCCTTCTAATACTCACGTCTTCAAACTGAGCCATTTTCAAGACGCAGCTCAAAATGCCATTTCCTCGATGAAGACTCCCCTAAACACCACAGCTGGCAGTGCCCTCTCCTCTGGACTCCTCATGGTTATTGAGAGTTCTCTTAAGGCATCTGTCCCTTTCTCTGGGATAGCAGGAGGTGTCAAACAGACCTAGGATCAAATCTTCTTACTGCTTACTAACTGTGTGATCTTGACCAGTCACTTGCCTCTCTGAGCCTCAGTTACTTTAACCGTTAATTCCACCTACATCATAGGGTTGTACCGTGAATTAAATGAAACAGCTTAGTGCTAAGTGCATTCAATAATAATAATGTTATTATTAACGACAATAATAATAGCAAAATGTGTCAGAGGGCTTTCTATGTATTTGCACAACCACCTTATGAGGCAGGTACTATTGTTGTTATCCTCATTTTACAGACAGAGAATCAGACTCAGAGGTTTAGGAACCTGCTCAAGGTCACACAGATCGCAAGTGGGGAAGCCAGGATTAAGTCAGGCAGCGTGCCCTGGGCCCAGCCTCAGGGATCCCTTCCTCTCCTGCTATCCTTCCAGGGCTTCCTTACGGCTGAGGCCCCCATCCCAGGCAGCAGCAGTAGCAGCTCCAGAGCTTGCCCCATCCCAGCCCCACCAAGAGGGACTGCATTTGTTCCAAATTACCTATGGTTTGTTTTGAAATGCAAATCGTTTGTAATCATAGGGGCAAGGTAGACATAGATGCTTCTCTTGCTCTAAATGAAGCCCTTAGCCTGGCTCGCCCAAGGGAGGTTATTTTCCTCTCTCTTTTTCTTGGCCTTAAGGAGAGCATGGTTATAGTGTGGTCTTAATGAGGTCTAAATAAAAGCAAACAAGAGCTAATTCAAAACTGGCTGTCTCACCACCTGCACCCTCCCGTTTGCTGCCTCTCTGCCTTCCTTTCCAGCATTCTGGCCTTGAATTGGTGATGACCCAGTAATACCCCAGGGGGAATCTTAAGGGATGCCATGAAACTCTCCTCTAATTCTCTAAACAAAATGAATTTGAACCTGATTTTAACTGAAAAATTAATGGAAACCATATCATCCTCAACTGAGGGTAGCCGGGGGAGGGGTGTCCAGAAACTCCTCAGAGAATCAGGAATTGTGGGACTGTGCACACCAGTGACATGGAGAACTGAGGTGATTTTCTGGATTGGAACCCCTAAACCACCTTGATCTCAGCTGAGCTGGGGACTACAGTCATCAAGTCACTCTCTGCAGGGTCTAGTTCCTCAGCTTCTGTTCCCCACCTCACCCCTCCATGCCCACTGAACACCAGGTACTGACAAGGTCACTCTCACAGGTGTCATCAGGGAGCAAAGCTCTCTTCTCTCTGTGGGTGGGGAGAAGGTAAGGGAGACCCAGAATCCAGTTTCATTTAGCTCAGCAGTACCCTCCTCCTCAGAGTTCCCTTCTCTGTACAGTTTCAGGATAGGGCTGGCTACAAGAGGAATTTGCACAAGATTTGGAAGGCAGAAATGCAGCAGCAGCCATTGCGCTGTGCAGGTTGATGCAGAGGTGCTGCTGAAGCTGGCCTATGTCGTTATCACTCTGCTGGCCCACCTCGCTGGCACAGGGCAGCAGTAGGTCCTACAGTCCTTCCAGCTCCCCAGATATTCTTGAGCTTCAGTGAATCCTGGGCCAGGAGTGTGTGCAGCTCTCTGGTGAAGGACACTAACTTCTTCTGCAGGTCACCCACACAGTTGAAGTTGGAAGTGGTGAGAGACAGATGTTGGTTCTGATTTGTCCTCACTCTCTCCCACTTCATGTCCAGTTTTTCCTCCTGACTGCTGGCCCTGCTCACTTATAGCAACTTCAGTCCCACTACCAGATACAGAGGCCACAGCCTTCCGTAGGCTTCTTCGTCAGCTCCAAGATGGTGAAAATTCTAATCCCCATAATAAATACCTTATTCTAGATCACTCACAGTGGTTCTGCTTTCCTGATCAAACCCGAACAGGCACAGTGCTCAATAAATGTTGTTTTATTAGTAGTATTAGATTGAGGGTTTCACAGGCTGGGACCAGGTCTTTGTCATCCGTGTATATACTAAGTGGCCAGCAGAGAAGCTGTGAGTAGCTTCCATGGGCTTGTTGAGCAGAAGGGAATTGAATCAAGGCTCAAGACAATCAGCCAGTACTTGCTGTGACCCATTGTGAGCTAGGTCCTTGAGAGGGCAGGATAGACACACAAATGTACTTGGATGTAGTTAATGGACTCCAGCCCAAATGGATATAAAACACTAACAAACAAGCAACAATGACCAATGGCCAACAATAACAAGAAGAACTAGCACTTATTGACCACATTGCATGTGTTGCCCCATTTAACCCTCACACTAGCTTCTGAGGAAATGTGGACCTCAGAGAGATTAAATAGCTTGTCCAAGTTGACAAAAAAGACAGAGCTGGGATTCCAATGGAAGAGCTCAGGCTCCAGAACTGTGTGGGGCTGTAACTGCCATGTCAGGCAGGGGCAAACTCTTCCCCTAATGCTGCCGAATGTGAGAGCTCAGAGGCTGGTGGGGGAGAGCCCTGGGCAGGAGGCAAGGGCCAAAAGAGGCTTCCTATTGGGATCATCGGGCCTGAGCTTGGCCTTGAAAACTAAAGAGGCCAATTCTCTTTGCCTTCTCTAACCCATCTGTCATTGAGTTCTGTGGATGTTCCATTGGAAATGCCTTTAATCCTCCTACATCTCCCATTCCAGCCCTCCTGCCCCTGCCAGACGTCCTTCCTCATCTCTGGCCTGGACCCTTGGCCCAGCCTCTTCCTCCCTGATCTCCTGGCCTCCAGGCTTACCTGTTCAAATCCACACTGGCTTCAAGAGCTGTCTTTTTCAAACTCAGTTCTGATCATGACATGCTTCCACTCAAAATCCTACCATGTCCCTACCACCTATCAGGGTTCTATGGGATAAAATAATAACGTTGTGATTGAACCATATGAAGTTGTTGCTATTCAACCGCTTTTTGACCTACAAAAATGGCAAATTCCTCTCGTTCTTCTAATATTAGTAATACCAACAGTTATAGTTTATTAAGTATTTATACTATGTTAAGCCTACACACATGCACGGCATTCTCACAAGTTCCCCACCCTCTGCCCCCTTTTGGCTGTCTGCCTCTTTGGGCCTTCCTCTGTCTTACTCTGATTGCTTCGGCGTGTTTCTCTCTGTACCTTGGTTTCACTCCCTCTGTTGCTGCCTCTCACTGTTTCCCACTCTGTCTCTGTCCATCTCCCTCCGAAAGTTTTCTCTGTCTCTTTGTCTCTGCCTCTCTGATTCTCTATCTCTGTCTCTATCTCTCTATCTCTAGCCGTCTGTCTTATATGTCTGTCTCACTATTTCCTCTCCTTCACTGTCACTGTCACCTTCTTTGTATCCATAATTTTTCCTTTCTTCTGTCTGTGTCTATGTTCGTTTGCCCCTCTTCCCGTCTTCATGAGTGTGTGTGTGTGTGTGTGTGTGTGTGTGTGTGTGTGTGCGCGCGCACATCTAGACCTGTTTCCTGACCTCCCAGGATGCTGGTGTCCGTGAGGCCCATCTGAGGCTGAGGCCCAAGGCTCCCCTGCCAGGGAGCTGGGAGGACAAAACAGACTGGAGCAGGCATCTGGCTGAGGGGGCCAGGTTCATCCTCAAGCCCAGGGCACCCTCATAAAGGCAGTTCCAGGAGCTTGTGGCTTGCCCTGGGGCTGCAGTCTCATCCTGCCTGCAGCCAGCAATGCAATTGGTACAGATGGCAATTGCCCAGATGTAAAACCCAGCTGTGCAAATTAGCCGAAGGCCTGTAAGAAATTAGACTGGATCTAAAAGAGATCAGGCTGTGGAAGAAGAAAAATGTTAGTTAAAAGAGAAAATTCCCACTCGGACCTCCAGGTCATAGATCACAGGAGAGAATCCTCAAGCTATGAGGGACTTCAAGCGGCCATCTGGCTTGGCCGCACCCCAGAACGGGTCAGGCCCCAACCGGCCAAGACAATGTCTGCCTTTCCATCTTTCAAGAACACAGGCCAGAGATTTTTCAACATCTTCCCCCAGTACCTTTTTCTGGGAATGAAGTCCTGCACTGTGAAGAAGTTTGAGGAGAGCCCAGACCACTGAAGTCACTCATACTGGGACCAAAATTGCACCCTAATCCCAAATTGCCCCCCTTCAGTCTTCCACATTTCAGCGCCTGGCACCACCATTCACCCAGATGCTCAAGCCAAAGCCTGAGCATTCTCCTGTCTTTTTCTTACCGGCCTGTTCAATCCATCAACAGTCCTGACAGCTCCACCTCCCAACTGCATTCCTAAGCTGACTCCTTGCACAACAGCCACACTTACCACTGTGGGCTAAAAGCCTCCATCATGTCTATTTGGATGACTGTACACCTCCTTGCTGGTCTCCCTGACTCCACTCTTGTCCCCTACAATCCAGTCTCCATGGGAAGATATTTTAAAAAGACATGTCATTCAGATCATGTCATTCCTCTGCTCAAAACCTTCCTTTGGCTTCTCATAACACCATACCCTAAGTATTCACCATGACGGGCAAAGCCCTATGTCATCTAACTGCATCTCCCCACTCTTCACCCACTCCGCTCTAGCCACATTGCCCTCTTGCTATTCTTTAAACATACTAAGCTCATTCCCTCCTCAGGGACTTTGCCCGTGCAATCTCCACTGCTTAGGATGTTCTTCCCCTAGATCTTCACATGGTGCCCTCTGTCCTTCCATTCAGATCTCTACTCAAAGGTCACCTCCTCCAAGAGGCCTGCTCTGACCATCCTAGCTAAAATAGCCAATGCCTCAGCAATATCCCACAGCACTTTCTAGTCTATAACTTCCCTTTATTTTTCGTCAAAGCACTTATCACTGTTTGGCATTATATTTTATATTTATTTGACAATTGGCTGCCTCCATCACTGTTTGCCCAATGCCTGGAACAGTGCCTAGCACTTGATAAGTACCCAATGGTGGTTGAATGGATGAATGGAATCCTGTTGCTTACAGGCTGTGTGACTTTCAGCGAGTTACTTAACTCTTCTAAGTTTTAGTTTCCTCATCTCTAAGATGGGAAGAATTATATCTACCTTGTGAGCTGTTGTGAGGAAGTAAATGAGATAGCTGATATAATGATCACAGTGCCTGGTACTAGAAATTACTGATTATTAAAATAGCCAGTGCAATTTCTACCTGATTTTTCTGGTTCTGTCCTCAGCAGAAGCATAGAGTAGATACTACCCCCCTGCAAGTTGAATAACCCCAATTCTCTTCATTTTTGTGATGTTAAACATAGTGGTACAGGATGAGTGGGAGTGATGGTAAAGGAACATGGGCACTAAACTGCTAGCTTCTTGGAATCCACCCAGGGCAGGAGTGAGCCATAGAGACTTTAAATTGACTCTTAAATATACTAAAAGAGCTTAAAAAAATCATGGATAAAGAATTAAAGAAAATTATGTATGAAAGAGAATATTGATAAAAAGATAGAAATTATAAAAATAGAAATTCCAGAACTGAAAATTATGATAACTCAAGTGAGTATGAGCCACAGATGCCCCCTTTCCTCTACTGAGGGCCATAGGACAAATGGCCCGGGTCTCTGAGTTTAAGGTACAAATCCCATGAGGTTGCACGAGGAGACATTTCATTGCCATTAAGAGGGTTTGGAGTCAGACAGACCCGGGGTCCAATCCCACTCTACTGCATAACTTTGGGTAGTCGCTTACCCTCCCTGGCCTCAGTGATGGTAATCCTAGTAGTCTGCCAGGAGGAAGAAATGAGATAGTGCATGCAAAGTACTTAGGCCAGTGCTTGGTTTGTGGTCAGCACTCCCTAAATGGTAGCTATTATTACAAGTATTATCATGATTTCATCCATCCCTGTCTCCAGGCAGCTCTGCATTCCAACTATTCTCTAGAGGTCTGGCTCAAATCCTTTAAACCATCGCACTCTCCTGCCAGGTAAACCACTCCAGTTTCAGACTAGCTCCAGCACATGGAGATTTTGCCCTGCACAGAGTAAAAGGGCACCAGTTTTCTCTATGGCCCAAGAGATGCAGGCTGGAGACACTGCACCCACTGTCTGATACCTATGAGAAAGAAGCAAAGACCTGAGTGACATCAGAAAAATGGGAGAGTAGGCTGCTCCCAACACC
Source organism: Ceratotherium simum simum (assembly GCF_057802395.1). Taxonomy (NCBI): domain Eukaryota; kingdom Metazoa; phylum Chordata; class Mammalia; order Perissodactyla; family Rhinocerotidae; genus Ceratotherium; species Ceratotherium simum. Next base: position 75,018,721 of record NC_141940.1, on the reverse strand, counting down.
ACTCCTGCCACAGAAACATCAAAAAGCACACAGAAATTTTCAGTATCAACTTTGTCAGAACTCTGGAAAATATTCAAAGGTATACAGCAACCAAGTGAACACTGAATCAAGAAAAAAGCCACTTTAAAATGCTCCTGGAACTCTCTGCCAAAACAGTAGGTGAACACAAGGTAAAGGAACAGAGACTTCAGTGACCACACATGACAAGAAATACAATCTTTGCAAAAATAGTTTGAAAAAGTCACTAAACGAAAAGATGACTGCAACCTTCAACAATCAAGAATAGCAAACCCTCAGGAAGAAAGAGAATCTGATTTCCAGGGTAATAGCATTATAATATTAAAATGTGCACTTTTCAACAAAAATCACAGTGCATACAAAGAAAAGGAAAATATGGCCCATTGAAAGGCAAAAAAATAAGGATGCTCAGACATTGGACTTACTAGACAAACATTTTAAATCAACTGTGTTAAATATGCTCAAAGAGCTAATGGAAATGATGGGCAAAGAACTAAAGAAAACCAGGAAAACTATGTATGAACAAAATGAGAATCTCAATAAAGAGATAGAAATTATGAAAAGAAACCAATAGCACCTGAAATTCAGCACCTGAAAAGTATAATAACCAAAATTAAAAATTCGCTAGGGCTGGGGGCTGGACCGGTGGTGTAGCAGTTAATTGTGCATGCTCCACTTTGGCCTGGGATATGCAGATTCAGATCCTGGGTGTGCACTGACATACCGTTCATCAAGCCATGCTGTGGTGACGTCCCATATAAAGTAGAGGAAGATGGGCACAGATGTTAGCCCAGGGCCAATCTTCCTCAGAAAAAAGAGGAGGATTGGCATTGGATGTTAGCTCAGGGCTAATCTGCCTCACAGCAAAAAAATTCACTAGGGGAATTCAACAATAGATTTAAGGAGGCAGAAGAAAGAATTAGTGGACTTGAAGACCAGACAATTGAAATTACCCAGTTTGAGGAGCAGAAACGGAAAAAAATAAAGAAAAGTGAACAGAACTTAAGAGACCTGTGGGGCACCATCAAGCAGAGCAGCATACACACTATGAGAGTCCCACAAGGAGAAGAGAGAAAAAAAGGACAGAAAGAATATTTGAAGAAATAATGGCTGAAAACATCCCAAACTTGATGAAAGACTCAAGTCTACATATCTAAAAAGCTCATTGAGCTCCAAACTGTTGAAGGCCTAAGACAAAGATCTTGAAAGCAGCAAGAGAGAAGTAACTCATAACACACAAGAGACCCTCAGTAAGATTATCAGCCAATTTCTCATTAGAAGCCATGGAGGCAGTGAGATGATATATTTGAAGAAAATACTATGAACAACCGTATGCCAACAAATTAAATAAACTAGAGGAAATGGACAAATTCTTAGAAACACACAAATTATCAAAACTGACTAAAGAAGAAATAAAAAATCCCAACAGATGTATAACAAGTGAGGAGATAGAATCAGTAATTTGTTAAAAAACTACAACAACAACAAAAAACCCCTCCCAACAAAGAGAAGTACAGGACCATGTAGCTTCACTGGTGAATTCCACCAAACATTTCAACAAGATTTAACACCAATACTTCTAAAATTCTTACAAAAAATTGAAGAGAAAGGAACGTTTCCCAATTTATTCTATGAAGCCAGAATTACTCTGATACCAAAGCCAGATAAAGACATCACAAGAAAAGAAAACTACAGACTAATATCTTTTATGAATATATACAGTCGTCCCTCAGTATCCACAGTGGATTGATTCCCAGGATCCCCCCTCATACCATGAATGCCAAAATCTGTGGATGCTCAAGTTCCTACAGTTGGTCCTCCTTATTGCAAGTTCCACATCTGTGGATTCAACCAAGATCCACGGTTGGTTGAATCTGGGGATGTGGAACCCATGGATATGGAAGGCTGACTGTATATGTAAAAATCTTCAAAAAAATACAAGCAAACTAAATCCAACAACATATAAAAAGGATTGTACACCATGACCAAGAGATATTTATCTAAGAAATGCAAGAGTGGTTCAACATAAGAAAATCAATCAATGTAATGCACCATATTAATAGAATGAAGAAAAAAAGGATAATCTTAATTGACACAGAAATGCAGAAAAAGCGTTTGACAAAATCCAGGAAACTTTTATGCCAAAAACGTTCAGAAAACTAGGAAGAGAAGGGAATTTTCTTAACATGATAAAGCCATACATGAAAAACCTACAGCTAACATCATACTCAATGGTGATATACTGAAAGCTTTCCCCCTAAGATTAGGAACAAAACAAGGATGCCTGCTTCCATCACTTCTATTCAACATTGTACTGGAAGTTCTAGCTAGAGCAATTAGGCAAGAAAAGGAAATAAAAGGTGTCCAAATTTGAAAGAAAGATGTAAAACTATCTCTATTCATAGGTGACATGATCCTATATAGAGAAAATTCCAATGAATCCTCAAAAAGCCGCTAGAACTAGTAAACAAATTCAGCAAAGTTGTAGGGTACAATATCAATATGCAGAAATCAGTTGTGTTTCTATATACCAGAAATGAACAATCTGAAAAGGAAATTAAGAAAACAAGTCCAGGGCCGGCCCATGGCTTAACGGTTAAGTGTGTGTGCTCCACTGCTGGCAGCCCAGGTTCGGATCCTGGGCGCGCACCAATGCACCGCTTCTCCGGCCATGCTGAGGCCATGTCCCACGTACCACAACTAGAAGGATGTGCAACTATGACATACAGCTATCTACTTGGGCTTTGGGGGAAAAAAAAGGAGGAGGATTGGCAATAGATGTTAGCTCAGGTCCGGTCTTCCTCAGGAAAAAGAGGAGGATTAGCATGGATGTTAGCTCAGGGCTGATCTTCCTCACAAAAACAATTTTAAAAAACCTTAAAAAAAAAAAAAAAGAAAACAATTACTTTTACAACAGCATCCAAAAGAATAAAATACCTAGGAATAAATTTAACCAAGAAGGTGAAAGACTTGTACACTAAAAATTACAAAACATTGCTGAAAGAAATTAAAGACCTAAATAAATGAGAACCCATTCTGTGTTCATGAATTAGAAGACTAATACTGTTGAAATGTTGATACTACCCAAAGCAATCTACAGATTCAATGCACTCTATCAAATTTCAAAGACTTTTTTGCAAAAATGGGACAGGCAATCCTCAAAAAATTCATATGGAATTGCAAGGGACCCCATATAGCCAAACAATCTTGAAAAGTAAGAACGAAGTTGGAGGACTCACACTTCCCAATTTCAAAACCTACTATAAAACTACAGTAATCTCTGGACTGGGGAGGCAGCAGCTCAGACTGCGCAAGGACTCTATTTCGGCTTCTAGGCCCCTCAGGGTGATTCTCTCCCTCAGAGGGGCCTGCCAGTGCCTTTTCATTTCCTCACTCTTTCTGGGCTGACCCTGGCAGCATCCTGGCCTCAAACTGGGGACATTTAATGCTCCACATTTTTATAAAGAAAGAATGAGATGGCCACAGAGAAACTCAGAGAAGCAGGTTGGAGTCAGGGCTTGGCAAGGAGAAAGGCAGGGGTCTTTGCTCTGAGAGCCTTTCCCCTCCCGCACTTCAAAGACTACAGTCATGGAGTAGAGGAATGCCACAATCAGAAGGGCATTTAGAGACCAAAGTCCACCCAACTCTATTTTATAGATGGGAGACAGATGTCTGGAAATGGGAAGGGAGTCACTCAAAGTCACACAACAGTTGAATTCAGTGAGTCATAGGACTACTGGGCTGGAAGACATTTTAAATATAGCCCAGCTTTCCTACCAACCCCCCAATTTAATGAAGACATGCTCTCAACAGCATTCCCAATGACAGGTGATTGTCAGGCTGTGGCGTAAACACCTCCAAAAACAGGGTACTCACTCCCTCCCAAGGCAGACCTGTGTTTCTGGCCTCCTGAGGACAAGTGGGCTGATTGAGAAAGTTCCCTCCTATTCAGCAAGCCCTGAATGACCATGGTAAGGCCCATCTCATGATATCCCTCCAGGGAGACCTGGGGAAGTTTTGCCTCCCACCAGCCCTCACCTTACTTCCCTCTATCCCTCCTCTGAGCACCTCTTCATTTTGCCTGTGACTGGGATTTTGTTCCAATAAAGAAGCAAATGGTCTCCATTTCCAGGAGCTGGCTCAACATACACTTTCCGAGCATCACTAACCTCTAAATGCAGCCGAATGGCTTTCCTCCCAAATCCTCCTTTGGGCAGGGACCAGAAATAGAAAACTTTCAGGGTTCTTTGGGGTATTTGAAGTGCCTGCCTCTAGGGTGGCCTGAATGCAATCTGAACTCATAGTCCCATAGCCAGGCTAGTGAAAAAAGGTATTTCAGAGCCCCTGAGGCTCTGGAAATTGTCAGCACCTCCAGAGCCCTCCTTTGCTTTGGGAAGGGCCCCTCTCTACTTTTCTTCTGCCCCATCTCTGGCAATCTATAGTCCCACTTTCCCTGCTCCCCCACCTTTCCCCTACCAACACTTCAGTAACAAGCCCATTGTCTACTGTGGTCTAAACCCCTGCACCATCTTACAGGTGGGAAAAACAAGCCCAGAGGGGTTGAGCTGCTGCAGATCTATGGGTTTAGCACTTGGAGCCTCCCAGGGGCCTGCAGGAATGCCATCTTCACTCACTCCCACCTTCCTTGGCCCAACCTACTTGCACACTCTGGGCATACATTTTCTCACCTGACTCTGATATGCTCGAGGTTGGGAAAGATCTAGGAAAGGCTGAAAGCCTGGATCTCAGGGAGGCCCTGCTGATGGTGGGCCTAGTGATTATCACCGTCATTATCAGTTGGCCTTTCCCGTCTATACACATTTGCCCATAGCTCCACATGCCCACCTCTACCCAGCTGCCAGCCCACAATGAGGTTGACACTGGTGCCACAGGGCACACTGGGATGCACCCCAGCCCAGCCCAGCCTGCCCAGGCCACCATTGTCCCTGGAGCTCCCCACTGACATCCCTGCCTCTGTGCCTAGCTAGAGGTGGGGGAGCAGCTGTCCTTTGCCCTCAGCCCACTCCTCTTGCCCTGTCCTGCTCTCTCTCTTCCATTTCCCTTCTCTGCTCATGGAACTTACTTATAAATCCTGAAAACCCAAACCCCCATAAATTCTCAATTCATTCTGCAGATATTTCCTGTGTTGGGGTTTTCAGCAGCATCTGCTGGTTTGAAGTTCCCTCTTTATTTGTCCTGGGGGCACCATTACTCTCAACTTTAGCAGTTTTCCTGCTCTGTAGTCCTTGCCAGACTACATCGGAGGAAGAGAAAATTGGTGAAAGAATAATTATTATTATTGTTATAAATATATATTTCATTTCGGTTTCTTTTTTCCCCCCCTCTAGGCCTTGATGAGAATCCCAGGCAGAGGCTGGCAAGGGGAAGGCTTCTTCATGGACCTCAGGGCAGTGGGCTTGCAGTGTCGGAGCCTGGCACTTTGCCCTCCCGATAAAGGCATCTGCCAAAAGACCATTCTCTACTATTCTGCCCAACTGTACCCAGATTTCCAGTGGCTTTCTTCCCACCAAAAACTCCTGCCTCAAGTTTCCCAGTCTCCAGGAAGACTCCTTAAGCAAGAAGCAAAGCACCTACTGCAAATTAGATACTTTCAAATGCGTAAGCTTGATTATTTCTCACCATATCCTTATAAGGCAGAGATTTTTAGTCCCATTTTACAGAGGAGGAGATAGAGGCTCTGAGAGAAGTGAGTGGTTCAAGGTGATCCAACTAGCAAGTGGAAGAGCTGGGATTTAAACCCAGGTCTGTTTGGCCCCAAAGCCAGTACTTGTTCCATTGGACTATACTCCCTCCTCTCCTCTGGGCTCCTGAAGGATGTCCTTTGTGGACTCCAGCAACTCACACTTGGAACCAAGTTGCCTTGGCTTGCTCTATACTTGTTTCAGGAGTCCACATGACTGCTGATTCCCAAAATTTGAGAACTTTAGAGATCAATTAGTTTAAGGACTTACTTAATACTACAGAAAGGAAAACTGAGGCCCAGAGAGGGCACGTAGCTGGCACACAACACATTAGTGGTTTTCTTTGTGAAATATAAGCCCCTTGAGGACAGGAACATGCCTCCTCTTACATTTCTTATACATGACCCCCATATGCACTTGCACGCAACACTGGACACAATGTTCAGCACAGATAAATAAAACTTGTTAAGTGACAGTGACTGCTGGGTGCCAGTTATTTTAGTTAACCGTCACAGCAACTCTATGTGGTCCAATTTCTAGAGGAGATCACTGAGGCCTGGAGAAGGAAAGTGGCTTCTCCCAGATCACATAGTAAGGAAATGGCCAAGTCAAGATTAGAACTCAAGGTCCAACAGACTCTGGAGTCCATACTCTTGTAAACGTTCCACACAGCCCCTTTAACAACAGCACCACCCCAACAGCAGCTAACATTGATTAAATGAGTACTATGTGTGAAGGACTATGGTAAGTGCTTTAAATGAGTATGTAATTTAATCTCTACGATAACCCTTTGAAGCGTCATCATTTTACAGATGAGAAAACTGGACTTGGAAAAGCTGAAAGACTTGCCCAAAGCCAAAAAACTAATGAGTGGCTGAGCCAGATTGATTTGATTCTAGCGTGATCTTAACATTCTATAGGAAATCCTCTTTATCTGCAGATAATTGATACTGTGGGGGGAGGGGGAAGGGGAATTCCACTTTCAGTGAATCTGTTTAAACTGTCATAGTAAATAGTAAAAAAAAAATGTTTATTTGAATTTATCACAAAAATGGAACCAAAAATCATGACAAGCAGTTTATCTTACATTTCACAAATTTAGGCTGAAATTGCAGTTCTGTTCTAGTTCTTAGGGCAAGTGAAGAATGACTCAAGCATTAGTTGCTTTATGGTGTGATTTTTCTGATAAAACTGAATGACAGCATGGCATAACATTTTTACTTAGCTTTTCACAGCATAGTTATAAAGACGATCACTTTATAAAAAAATAATCTGAGGATTTTGGTTTTCCCAAGGATAGCTCTTAATAATTTCAGAGTCAAATCATTATTCTTTGAAGCCTTTATCTTGTTCTCATCCTTGTTGACTTGCTCTTCTTCAACTGTTAACTGATCTAATTCTGCCAGTCTCTCATGTGTCTATGGCTTTTCTGAGATTCCAGCAGTTTTCCAATATCATTTTTGTTGACTTTACGAACTCCTGAATCTTTTCTCATATGTGCAATTTCACTTTGCAAACTGATTAGCATTGTATTTATTCTTTATTCTCTGTTGTTTATAACATCCAACAGTCAGAAAAGACTGATGTAGATGCTAGTGTTAATCTGGGAGGAATGTCAGAGTAATTTTATAATTGGCCAGTTCACTAGTTGGATGATATCTTAATAGTCTCTTGCTTTACTACCTAACCTTCTGACTGCTTTACTACCTAACCTTCTTGAAAAAAGAATACTTGGATAATAAGGACCCCTTGTACCACCTCAGTAAGCTCTTGGCAATTAACAAGTATTTAATAATCAATAAGTACAGCAAACAGGAAAGTACTGGATTTATATCTCAGTCCTGTCACTTACTAGGTGTGTTACTTTGGGCAAGTTACTCTGTTAGTTCATCTCAGTGAGCCTTAATCTCCTCTTCTGTAGAATGAGAACATGGTAATATTTTAGTGTCCTTCCTTACACTTCAAATAAGTAAGCTAATCCAATCACATCTTTTCCATTCCCCTTGTTAGTGATTGGCTCAGGAATGAACATGTGACCTAATCCTGGCCAATGAGACATGAAGGGAAGTCTACTTGGGGATCTCTGGGAAAGATTTCCTTCCTTCCAAGGAGACAAAGAGAGAGTTTTTCTTTTCCTCCAGGTGATGTGATGCCTGGCAGTGATGTTTGGAATTCCCTTAAGCAGAAGTTTTCCTGAGGATGGCAGAATCAAGAAATGAAAAGATCCTAGTTCCCTGAGGACATTGTTGAGCCATTAATTTCACCATGCCTGAAGCCTGCTATACTCTGGACATCCTGTTATTTGAGATAATAAATTTCCTAATTGTTTAAGTCAGTTTGAATCATAGTTTCTTTTACTTGCTGCTAAAAGCATCCTAATGGACACAAATATCTATTTCACACAAATTTTAAAATTAAATAAAATAATCCATGTAAAGGGTTTAGCTTAGCATTCAATACATATTACTTTTAAGTACTTGGAAATTAAAAAGTGCTTGCTTGTTTATTTACTGCCAAAAAATGGGGTTTTCTTGTGACTCTTTTTTTAGGGAAGGGACAAGGTAGCAAATGTACATCTTCCTACACATCCTCATGGTTAGGATTTTGCTGGGGTTGGGGTAGAGGAAGAAAGCCTTGGTCCTGTCCTAGAACAATCAAGGGTTGATGTCCATCAGAGGAATTGAATGAGTTGAGTGCAACTTGGTTGTTTTGACACACCAGCTATGTCAGTTAAGAGGGACTAAAGAAATAAAGAAATTAGCAAGTCTTCTGCAATCTAGAAACTTCCCAGTCAGGATCTAGGGCAACTCTAAGAAGTTCCAGAATCTTCAAAAAAGGCCTCACAAGGAAGCATTTATAGAAACTGGAATTTTTCAGCCCAAAGTAGAGAGAGCTGAGGCCAGAGAAGAGTTCCTTCTCCAGTGTTCATCTCAGATAATGGCATCACCATCCATTCAGAAACCAGAAGTTATCTTTGACACTTCCTTTTCTCACCATCCTCCTCCATATACAGTATAACCCAAATCCTATTAGGAGAACTCAATGAGCTAATCATGCCTGAAAGTAAGTACTCAATAGGTTCTTGGTACACACTAAGTGCTCAATAGGTGGTAGCTGCTATCATTCTCAGGCAACATACCAGCCCCGGGATGGTTGCCAAGCTATTCCCTTGGTTCCCTTGAACATACTGGTACTGGCTGACATTTTCACAATGAAAATGAACAAGGAGAAGAAAAAGGAAATACCATAATTTAAAATACTACATGCAGCACAAAACAATCCATCTAGATTAATTCCAGTTTAATCCCAGTGTGAAAGCTGATGAGCTGGGTGGATCCCCAAACTCTATCTCTTGAAGAGATAACACTACACTCCTGATGACCTAACACACCCTGGAGTCACGTTTGCCTAGTGTCTTCCCCCCAGCTCCCTGTCTGTCTCAGGCATGTGGCTTCCCTGACCCAGGATCTTGGACTTTTGTCTCATTCTTGCACAAGTGACAACTTCCTAACCCTTCCTTTTACAACGATCCAGTAGCTCTGCTCAGTGATACACAGCTAGCTCATAGCTGATTGGCAGATCCATGGTGATTGAAGTCCTTGCACTTCATAGGAGGAGGCCTTTAGAAACCTAGGATGGCAGTCCTGCTGTAGTAGATGTTGGTGCCAGGGCCAGATCCCCTTGTCCAGCTGGTACACCCATTCTCAGCTGCTGTGAGTGCTGTGGCTAATGGCAAGACCTTGGACACTTGCCCTTAGCTGATGAAAACCACCTAATTAAGAGTTGCATGGGAGGTTATACCTGCCCCCCATGGGGGGACGGGGCAGGCAAAAAGTGACTGATACAGGAATACAGAAGTCCAGTCCTTCTCCTCAAGATGGTACAACTCTGTGGTGCGATTTATGCTCCAGAGCCCCCACATCCACTCTAGATCAGGTCAAGGCTGGATTTTACCACAGACCAAATCTTTCTTGGCTACCTCTTCCCTATCCTGCTTTCCTGCCTCACTTACAGGTTTTTCTGGAAGGGCATGCCCGCAATTAATCACATGCCCCGAATCCCTGCTTCAGGCTCCACTTCTCAGGAACCTGACCCAAGACAGCTGGAATTTGTATAAACACTCACTAGAGCAAGCCCCCTTTTCTTCCTCCAAAACAGGGGTATCTTTTAGAGAAATCCACAGGTCCAAATCTATAATAGAACCTGGCCTTAGTCACACAGTAAGCCATACATGCACACAGCCTGCAGGAAGAAGGGTAGCCTTTCTTTACACTACTCTCCCGCCTCTGGGCTTCTCACAGTTGGATAAACTACTCCAGGCAAAGGTGCCAAAGCCAGGGCACTCTCCTGAGGACAGCTGATCACAGGGATGGAGAAAGTAGATTTCTAAGGTGATAGAGAAGAGAAATGTTAAGAGCTAGTTGGAGCCTCCAGGGCAGAAATGATAGCTCCTCAGGCCAGCCTCCTCTGAGTGCTGCACACATCTCTGATAAATGGATGTTGACCTAAGTAGTGAAGATGTGGGAAAATGGAGAGAAACAATATTTGATTCAGCAGAGATGGGCCATTCATCCATTTCAGTTCAAACTTTCTTAGTCCAGGACATCCCTGTTGTCTTGTCAGGACAAACCAGAACCATCATCAGTCTCTCGCCCCTGGCAGCCACCTGACAATCTACACCTCTCACTCAATAGAACGTTATGCAAATTTAATGTTTAACAATGGTCTGGTGGTGCTGTAATTGACATTTAGATTAGCCCTAAGAAAGGATTTCCTGACATTAAAAGGAAAATGTTCAGCATTACCTAAAGTGGTTGATTAATGTCATGTTTCAAATAATGAAGATGTAAGCAACTCACCACCCCCACCGCTTTTCAAATGTTAGCAACTTGAATCAAAATCAATCAGGAAAGATAATATTGTTAAAGAAAAAGTACCTTTACATCTCAACTGTAATGTTTTCTGAATGCTTTCCCTCCCATTCGTCATTGGCCATCTGCCTGCTTAACGTTGGCAATTTGAGAATGATTCTCCTCTAGGTCTCTGGTGGCCTTGCTTTGCTGCTTTCTCCACCTCGCCCTTCTCAGCAGCCAGTCCTGTATGGAACTAAGAATGACTCCAGTAAGAGGAATTTAGGTGAGACCTATGGAATGACTTTCTGGCTTTAAAAGACTTGAGGCACTGGAAAAAAGTAGTGGAGGGAAGTTGTGGAATCTCCCTGGGGGAGAGCGGCTTTAGAGAGCTCTAACCCTCACAGAATCAGATTCATGGAGTCTCCGGGCTGTGATGAATTTACCAAGTGCTCAGCTTGATCATGTTTCTATACCATCAGTAATGGGGAGCTCACTTTCTCTCAAGGCAGCCAGTTTTATGACAGGATAGCCTGGACTCTGAGAAAGTTCTTCCTTGTACTGAGTTCACATCTGCCTCCCTATAGTTACCACCTCTTATCTCAGTCCCCTGGGGCCACACAGAACATACCTACCCCTTGAGTAGTCTGAAGTCTCTGAAGTCACACCTCCAAGCCCAATAGCCTCAGTTCCTCCAACTGCTCCTCACAGAGGTGGGTTCCAAGCCCCTCCCCAACCTCCTCACTGCCCTGTAGACATGCACTAGTATGACCTCAATCTATAGGGCTCAAAATCGGACACATATTCCGGAGAGCAGAGAAGAGCAAGGTTGCTACCTACTTCATTTCGTCCCTTTACCTCTGTTGATATACCCCATGTCTACAATAGCTTTCAGGGTGGCATTTCTGCTTCCTTTCACTCCTTAGAAAGGTTTTATCTGCTGGGGAGGTCAGTTCATCATACTGGTGTCATGGAGCCTGCTCTGTGCCTGGCTGGGTATACTTGTGTGACCTTAGGTGAATGAGTTCCGCGGTCTGAATTTGTTTCCTCATCTGTGAAATAAGGATTATAAGAGTACCTACCTCATACGTCGCCATGAGAAGTAAATGAGATAATGGACAGAACATGCCTGACACATGGCAAGAGCTTAGTATACATTAGTTCTCCTTCCCCTTCCTCATTTCTCAGCCTCAGTGCCTGGCTAACAGCTGGGGGCATCTCCAGGTCTGTGTGTGAAGGGGAAGCCAGTGGACGGAGTAACAGGACAGTAACCAGATGGCCCAGATTTCCGGGCACAAGCCTAATTTTTAATATTCTGTTCTGTGATCAGATGATACATTAGACAATCTGGCCAGATTTTTCAGTTTGAAAAATATATTCGCTGGAGCTGATGATGACATAGCATGGATGTCCTAACTTGGACCAGCAGGCCTGAGGTGGCAGAGCTTGGGTCCCGGTCAGGAAAAAAGGTGTCCACACTCTATGGTGAAATCAGGCAGGGATCTTACAGTGAGCAGGTGGCAGAGGTAGAAGAAAATCAAGGCCTTCTTCTCTCCAACTCTAGAATCCAGCCTGGACTCCTTTTTCATGTACCTGGTCTCCTGCTCTAGGGTGGGCTAGGCTTGGTCTGAGGGGGGCAGGACCATCCAATATAGAGAATTGAGTGCCCCTCATGGTCGGCTGGCTGCCTAGCCTCAGGTGGGACCCTGGAGGGCAGGCCAGTGGGGAGGGGAGCTTCTCAATGCCAGGGCAACCTTGCTCCACCTGCCTTTGAGGACTGTTCCTTCCTGCTCCTCCTTCCTTTCTCCTCTTGCACTGCCTCCCTCTGCCTCTGTCTGAGTATCTGTCTCCATTTCTATATCTCCCCAAGTCTGTGGCAAATATTGGATAGATCCCCAGGCAGTTACCATGTATACTGTCTAAAGGGGACTTTGGTCAAAAGAGCTGTAGTTTGGGAATCAGGGGAGAAGTTAGGCTGGGACCAGTCCCTGCTTATCATAAATTTACCGTGTGACCTTGAGTAAATCACATCTTCTCTGAGTCTCAGTACCCCCATGTGTAAGATGGAAGGTTTGGACTAAGTGGCCTCTAAAGGTCCTTCCGGATGGAAAGTTCCATGATTCAGCATGTGTGTATGGATAGATCACACAGACTCTGTACATCTTTGTTTTTCTCTGAACTGTCAGCCTATTTCTCTGTCTCTCTGTCCCTCTCCCTTCTTCTCTCCCTCTCTCCCTCCTTCTCTCTCTCTCTTTCTCTGCAGGTCCTGCAGTTCCCTCTCCATCTTAGGCTCTGTCCAGCTCCCCTACCCCCACCCCTAAACTTCCTCCCTCTCAGATGTTCTGTCCTGTTTTTCACCATGGTTGAGGACGTTACTCTTCAGTAAGCACTCACTTATCCTGGCTCCGGGTGCCCCAGGCCCCTCAGCCTGGCTGCTCTGCCAGGAGCCCCACGTGCACTCAGGATACCAATCTAGCCAACTTCGGGCCTAAGGAGGGGAGCTGTGCAAGCCTAATAGTCAAGGCCTAGGCTGCGTACCGTGGTCCTCTGCTGCCACCTGTCGTTGATCCAGAGTGACATGACTCTGGGGCTGCCTGGACCCACAGGGGCCACGAATGCTGCTCCCGCCAACAGGAATCCATTACACGCAGTGTCCTGCCAGGCCTGATTTAAAGCTCATCCTGTAATCCGTCTTGTGCCCCCTCTGTGCCTGTCTCCGGTTTCCTTGCCTGTGAAATGGATGGAAATTGTCTTCAACTCTGGCAGAGAGAGGTGAGGAGTGGGGGCTCAAGGGACACCTGGCTTTACATCCTGCCCCTGCCCTTGGCTTGGTGGGTGACCTGGGATGAATCCTTCCCCTTCTTTGGAGCCTATGGGGAGACACGGTTGAGAGAAAAAGAGCAAGATGTATTCCTGTCTTTCAGGCAAGCAGTACATGGCTGAGAGGCTGGAAATGGACATATCCACTGTTTCTAAAAAGCTTTGGCCAGCCCACAATTCCGTCTTAGCAGCCAAACCTTTCCGTTTTATTCACCTACTCGCTCACTCACCCATTCTTTCCATCAAGCAGCCCAGGGCTGTGGGAAACAGCACTCAGCTGGGAATCAGGAGCCCTGCCTTGTCGGCTTAGCTCTGCCACTGGTCCCTAACCTGAGACAAGCCTGTGCCTCTCTCTGAGCCTCTTCTCTTCTCCGTGACATGAAGGGTTTGGGATAGACCACGGTAAGCCTAAATCCCATCCCCCATTCTGCCATTCTAAAATGATGATTCTTTGATTGCAGGTGCCCTGCCAAGCAGGCTGGCTGATGGAGCAATTACACGTCCCCACTCAGAGATGAGGGACATCCTGCTTCGTAACCCCTGGACTCCCTCCATCTACCTCCTAGACCTCTGGATGGCCTTTGCAAAACCAACCAACAAGGAGCCCTTGCTGAGTTCCCCCTTTCTTCCCCCAGGGCACTGTTCTGGTGCCAACTGTCAGGTCACATGGCTGGCACAGAAGACTAGACATTATCTAGCCCTGCCCACTTGGATCCAGAAAGATCAGCACTTCCTGGCACCAAGTCCTTTAGACTTCCTCCTGGAAATGCCAGCCCCAGAGTCCCTGGAGGATGAATAGGCTGGAGCTAGTCCGAGTCAGACAGAGTCCCAAATTCCTGCCTCCTCAGGTTTTAGGCCACTGAAACTGCTGCTGTCCAACAAATAGCATCTGAAAAAAGGCCTTCTTGGGGTGCAGAAAAGCCCAGCATGGAGGCTGATGGCCTCCTGGCCCCAGCCTTGCTCCCAGAAACACTTAGCTGAGGTCAGGGTCCCCGGGCCAGCTGTGGCCTCTCAGCCCAGTTGCAATGCCATTGGCAAGGTGCTGTGCATGGAATTGCAGCCAGGTAGCAGCCTCTCAAGAGGAGCTGCCTGGTGGTGTCTGGAAGCTGTTCTTCATCTCCCCGCCCCTGCAAGCCCCCCATCCCCCAGCCACCCACGAGGGAGGTCCTGCCCACATCTGCTGCTGGCCATTGCATCTGCAATGGATTACAGGGCTGGCCCTGGCTCAGGCTCATCCCAGATGTGGATTCCCCTGGAATGTGACTTGTCTCTAATTGTCCAGCCTCTGAAGGGTCCCAGCCCTCTCCTCTTTGTCCACCCCTGCTGCACCCCAGTAAGAGTGCTGGGGCCTTCCTCCTTTCCCACCGCTCCTGCCGGAACAGCCACAGCCAGGACCAGGGCCAGCCCAGTGGGAGGCCACACTCTCCTCCAGCCTGGTCCATGGGGCTGGGGAGTGGGAGGTCTCAGCCCATCCCCCAACTTTTTTCCTGGGGCCAGGCACTGAGGGGCAAAGAGGGAAACTCTGGAAAACTCACTAGAGGTGAAAGAATTTGGCTCTGCAGTGCAGGCTTCCCTAATCCCTGGCCCTTCCTGGGAATGCCATTAACCTCCCCAGCCCCACTGATGGAAAGAACAGCTCTTCCCTGGGCCAGGCCAGCTCCTCAGAGGCTCCCAAATGACAGCCTGGCTGGGCAAAGTGGCTCCCCTGGGTTCCAACAGGCATCTTCATGCCCCAGTGGTTGCAACAGCCTCCCAAGTGGTGGCGTAGGCTCTGGTCTCTCTCACTACCCGATCCTTCACAGGGTCTCTTGAGATGTTTTTAAGACACAAATCTTAGCCCAGACTTTGGCTTTGAAACCTAGCTCTGCCATAGACTGGCTGTGTGGTCCTGCAAAAAGCGACTTCACCTCTCTGAGCCTCAAAAATCCTCCCGCATGAAAGGAAGATACCACCATCATTTCTTGTGGCTGACGTTTATTGAGTGCTTACTATGGGCCAGGCTCTGTTTTAGGCACTTGACATGTCTTACCTCAGAAAAACCCTATGAGAATTGTGCCATTATTGCCTCTGTTTATACAGATGATGAAACCGAGCCACTGAAAATTTGCATAACACACCCAAGGTCACACAGCTAGTAAGTGGTGGAGCCAGGATTTGAACCAGGCCTGCTGAACCTGAATG
The DNA here is from genome assembly GCF_057802395.1 of Ceratotherium simum simum. NCBI lineage: Eukaryota > Metazoa > Chordata > Mammalia > Perissodactyla > Rhinocerotidae > Ceratotherium > Ceratotherium simum. Next base: position 75,003,150 of record NC_141940.1, on the reverse strand, counting down.
TGCAGACAAGATTGATTCCATTAATGGAACCTAATGTAATCTGTAATGTATTATTGTTAAAAACAATAATATGATCATCTCCCTGCTTAAAAACCAGTAGGTTCCCAATACTTACAAGATAAACCTCAAATTCCCCACCTGGCCTTTCTGGCCCTTCAGAATCTAGTTCTGATTCAGTATTTTGCCTCTGCCCTGCCCTCTTTGCTGTAGCTCTTTTCGACCACATTTACCACTTCCTCACATTTATACTCGCCACTCTGTGTCTGTGGACCCTGTGCTCCTCTCTGCCTGGAACCCCTTTCCCTGTACACCCGCTGTTCTACTCATTCTTCAAGATCAAGGCCATCAGGGCCCCTGTCAAGCCTTTCCAGACAGCTGATTTCTCCTCTGTGCATCCATAGCATTTTGTCCATGTATCTATTACTGTGCTTTTTACACTGTATTCTTTTTGTTTTTCTTTTTGTGAGGAAGATCAGCCCTGAGCTAACATCCATGCTAATCCTCCTTTTTTTTTTTTTTTTTTGCTGAGGAAGATGGGCTCTGAGCTAATATCTATTGCCAATCCTCCTCCTTTTTTCTTTTTTCCCCAAAGCCCCAGTAGATAGTTGTATGTCATAGTTGCACATCTTTCTAGTTGCTGTGTGTGGGATGCGGCCTCAGCATGGCCGGAGAAACGGTGCGTTGGTGCGCGCCCGGGATCCGAACCCGGGCCACCAGTAGTGGAGCGCGTGCACTTAACTGCTAAGCCACAGGGCCGGCCCTACACTGTATTCTAAGGGGCAAGTCTCTCCCTGTCTCTGGGCCTCAGCATCCCTGGTGGATAGCTTCTAAGGGCCCTTCCAGACTTGCCTTCTTATGACCTTGAGGTCAGTGCATCAACAAGCTCTAGACTGGATATGACCCCAGCCAACAGCTTGGGAGGGAATACAGAGGTGAAGAGAAGAGATGGCTTAGGAAGGAGGGGTGAAATCCTGAGTTACGACACTACTTCTCCCTTTCTCCCTGCCAAGCCTCTTTCCTCCTCTTTCACAACCCACTTGAAAATCCACCTCCTCCAAACAGTCTTTCCTGTCCCTCTAACAGTACCAGAAATAGCTCACCCATTCCACAATGCCCCAACTCAGGAACAGCTGCCTCTGACAAATCTACATTCAGCAAGATCAACCACTGCAGTTTGTTGTTTAGCTGAGGGGTGCCCCAGCCAGGTATTTTTGCCCATGTATCTGTATGTCTGTCCATATTTCTGTTAGGATTGGTGATTTCCATTTGGAGGGCCTATGTCCAGAAAACTGACGCAGGCCAGAAGCCCTAGCTGAGAACCTAAGCTAGGCCTCAGGATTACAGTTCTTCCCTCTCCCAGTCATGAACCATAGAAAGACCAGGGCATATCAGAGCTGGGAGGGCCTTTAGGGCTCATCTGGTCCACTGCTGCCCCCCACTTGTCCCCCAGTGGTACAAATGGGGAGCTGTGATGCAGAGAACTTGCACAATGTCTCAGAGCTAATCAGAGACAGAGCTGGGAGTAGAGCTCTCTCCACGGCACCACCAAGTCCTCAACTCCCAGCCCCTAATCCCTCAGCTCAGGGTCACACCCTGAGCTGCTTCAGGTGGAGTCAGAGATAGGGCTGAGAAGTCCCAGTCCAGTCAAGGCTCTCTGGACCCCTTCAAATGTTTTGCCTCTAGAAAGCCTTCCCAAATTAGCCCTACCTCGGTTCTGACCCCCTCTCCACCACCGCCTCAGCATTTACGCCTTCACAGCACACTAGGCTAATGAGGGTGGCTCTGGTCCCCCTCTTCCACGTTATGTGACATGTGTCCTTCCTGAGGTCTGTGTCCCGTCTCCCCTCCTCAAACAACTGACTGACTGACAGACAGAAGGACAGATTGACTGACTGGCTGATTGCCTAGATGGCCAGAGCTAGTTGACAGATGGACTGTCTGGCTGTCTGATTGACTGACAAACTGTCTTGCTGGCTAATAGAGACTGATGGTTGATGGACAGGCTGACTGACAGACAGATGAACTGACAGACTGACTAATTATGGAAAGACCCTGGAGGGTCCATGAAAATCGGCACACCAAGCAGAAGGACAACACATACTGAGAATCCCTCAGGAAGCTTTTGTCAAGACACCTACAGCAGGGCCGGCTCCGTGGCTTAGCGGTTGAGTGTGCGCGCTCTGATGCTGGCGGCCCGGGTTCGGATCCCGGGGGCGCCCCGAGGCACTGCTTCTCCATCCAACGTGAGGCCGAGTCCCACGTACAGCAGCTAGAAGGATGTGAACCTATGACATGCAACTATCTACTGGGGCTTTGGGGGGAAAAAACTGAATAAATAAAATTTAAAAAAAAAAAAAAAAAAAAAAAAAAAAGACACCTACAGCAGCCTGTCACCAATGAGACACAATGAGACACGGGGAAGTGGGGGAGGAGTGGTGGGAGAGAGGGGCTAATGGAAACCAGATGTGCTGCTGACCTGCCTCAGTGAGGGGCCCCAGGCAGGGACTGACCTGGCTCCTGGCACCAGGACATTCCTGGTAGGCACCTTGCAGAAAGGCAGGAAGGTGCCAAGAGGGCTGGGCACCTTCCCCTGAGCATGCTGAACCTCCTCTGTACTTCAAGAAGAGGAGCCTCATCCTTCTCCCTGTCATAGCCTCCATCTAGCTGACATTTAAAAATAATAGACCCCGTCTGGCTTCTTACAAAGGAACAGGGCCCTCAGTAGGCTCAGGATTTTGAGCTGGTTCCTATTAAGTTCTTTGCAATTAGAAGGCACTCCATTTCCCACTCATACCCTCATCATTTTGCTGACAAGTGGAAGTGTGTTTGGGGGCTGCTTTCTCATGTTTTTCAGGGTTGGTCATTTCATGCCCTCCAAGTCTGTCACTTCTGTCTTCCTGTACTCCTGGGAGGGAGCAGGTATACATCTTGGAGGAGGGATGGAGGTTCCTTCCTTCCCTCCTTTTGAGCCTTACCTAAAGAGGCCCATTTGCCCACAGGGCTGAATGCTCAGGCCCTGCAGGTGAAGAAAGTAGGAACCTCACTCCCCTTCACAGTCTTGCTAAGAGGAACAGGCTGGGGCTCCAAGCGAGGCCCCTGGAGTCTGGGAGTACAAGGGAGGGAGAAAATCCCGCCTCCAGACTGCTGGGTCCGTGGTCGGTCACACATAATTGCAGTCATAACAAACACATTTGAAGCTCACAGGCCTGTGCAAAACAATGTGATTAATAAGGGAAGACATAAAGCAAATTAGCATGCCAGACAAGCAAATTGTTTTCAGGGCGATGGAGCAAACCGGAGGCCAGGCCGCCCTGCTGGCCACCTTGCTCCCCACCCCACGCCTGCCCTACCAATTTCTGAGCTTTCCCACTTACTGCCCCCTAGCAAGGGCCATCTGTTACTCACAGTCTAGGCAGAACGAGAGGCAACAAGGGAGGGGACAAGGCCATGGGCAGTATGCAGTGAGGGACAACAGAAAGGGCCTGGACTAGAAGGCAAGATACATGAGTTCTAGTCCTGGGTCTGCTATGGATCAGTTCTATGGTACTGGTGGGTTAACAGGACACACATTTCAGCTCAACATAAGGAAGAACTTTCTGGAAGTCTGAGCTGACCAAGGGGGAAATAGCGAACTCCTACACTAGAGGTATGCAAACAGAGCAGGGGCTTAGCCCATCCATTGGGATGTTGTTGAAACATGTTGAAAGTTTGCTTCCCACGCTGTGGTTCTATGACTCTGTGACCTTAGGCAAATCACTTGACTGGTTTGAATCTTAGTTCCTCATCTAGGAAGAGGGAATAATAAAAAGCCCTGTCCTACCTCCCTTAAATCGATATTGCGGGGCCTAAAAGAGATGCTGTGTGCACGCATGCTATGGCAAGAACTAGAGAACCATCAGGGACGATTCTGAGTATCACTGCTTCTCGCCCACCAGTGTGCCCTGTGCTGCTGGGGGAGCAGGCAGTGTCCTAGTCCATCCTTTCTGCTTACCCTAAAGCTTCCCAGCCGCCGAGATCCAGCTGAGACTCCACCTCATCACATCCTTGACCTTACCAGCCTCCTGACCTCTCTGTCTTGAGGTGCTGCAGACGGTGGCATTTGTAGAATTCATAAGATACTCAGTTACCTGCTGTTTCTCTAACATCTTGAACTGCTCCTAAATTCTTTCATGATCAATTGTTTCTCTCCTCATTCAGATCATATTTAGTTCTTCATCACACACTATGTTGCAAAAAGTGTTCAAAGCAGAAGCCAGACTACAGGCTCCATAAGGGCCAGGACTGGATCTCATGCATCCTGAGCAGACCAGACATCATGTCAGTCAGAGTTCTGGATTACACACACCAGCAACAGTTCTAGCTAACTTCCCCATACAGGAAGGATATAGCTCACAGAATCATCCAGAGGATTATGAGATCTAATCATTGTACAAGGGAGGTGAGGTCCAGCCAAGATCTTGCCCTAGGAGCAGAATGCTACATGCTGTCACTAACACTGCCACCTCTGGACACTTATCCTTAGATATTACAAATAATCTCTTGCCATCAGTGGGAGCACCTGATTGGCTGCATTTAGGTCACATGACTGTGCCTATAGCTGTCATGGAACTGGAAAGAGAACTACCTGTCTCCCTTTGGCATCTGGACTGCTTCCCACCTGTCTTGAGAGTCCCTCCCCAAACAGGCAGGGTGTTCAGAAACTGGTCAGTCACCACCACCCCTCTCACCCAGTGCTACAGCAGTCACTCAATAGTTGTGGGCTGGATTTGATTTATGTGTTTACAGAGGTTTTCAGAGTCCTCTCAGGCTCCAGCCTACACCACTGTTACATATCACTCTGCTGTGGTCGGCCCCTCAAACTTGCTGCACAGAGAGGCATGGCTCCTATCTCAGAGAAGTCCTCTATGAATCCCCAAAGTGGAACATTGAAACTAATAATCTCTGCTCAGCTACCTGCATCCAGGCCTCCCACTCCACCTTGTCCTACCTTTGGCTTTCCAGGTTAAAATCTTTATTGTTTATCCTCCTGTTTCCAACTTTACCTCATCCTTTGGCTGTGATGCTTTTTCTTATTTTCCAGCCTGTGACCTCTCAGCAATCAATTCTGATTCTATCCCAGCAATATTGTTGCAGGCTGCCTTGGGTAACATCCCACTCCATTCACACCAGATCTAGGGAGCCCCCACCCAACAGCATAGCTCCATCTCCTTCATGAATCAGCCTGTCCCCAGAGTACCATTCATACCCCTACTTCCACCACCAGAGCATCACCAGTGCAGTCAGGAGACTTGTTAAGAAAGATGTGTGGTGGAGGAGGGGATGTTGGATAGATGGTCAACAGTGGCCATTCTACTTGAGTCAGATGTTGCTCGTAAAATGATTGTCATGGCTTTGTCTCTATTTTTACCTTTATCTATAGTCCCATTTGCTTTGGGGAATAGGGTCTGAACTTGCTGGGAATCTATTCCAGAGGGTATTGGAGAAGCCACACAGGAATGAGTCCTGTACTGCCCAGCACTCGGCTAACTCCAGCCTGAGACTCTTTCAGATTGGCTGGGAGTTTTCTCCCCAGCTAAGGTAAGGCTTGGGGGTTCCTCATCCCTACTCTCCTTGGTATAGCTGCCAATCATTCCATATGCCTCCCTACAGCTACTTCTGCATCAACCACCAAAACTTGAGTTTTGACCTAAAATGTAGGCACAGTTGCCCCAGCCTACTTCTAATCACTTGTAATAACCTCAACTTTAATCTCATAACACCAAGTAATTGTATCAACAAGGATAATTCCAGGCGGGCCGGCCCGGTGGCGCAAGCATTTAAGTGAGCGCGCTCCGCTGCGGCGGCCCGGGGTTCACCGGTTCGGATCCCGGGTGTGCACGGATACACCGCTTGTCAGGCCATGTTGTGGCGGCGTCCCACATAAAGTGGAGGAAGATGGGCATGGATGTTTGCCCAGGGCCAGTCTTCCTCAGCAAAAAGAGGAGGATTGGCATGGATGTTAGCTCAGGGCTGATCTTCCTTACACACACAAAAATAAATAAATAAAGGAAAGAAAAAAAAAAAAGGATAATTCTAGTGGGTTGTGGCAGAGACCGCCAGCTGTCCACCAAAGATTTGTGCTTTCCTTCCAGAGTATAGAGTTTTTGCTGGAAACCAACTGCCTAACCAGGGACTACATTTTCCAGCTTCCTTGCCTCAAAGATAGGCCATGTGATGGGTTTTGTGGCAACAGGAAGTGAGCAGAAATGATAGGTGTCACTCACAGGCTGAGATGGTTAAGTATTAGGTGTGTTTTCCTCATGCTCTCTTCCCCTTTCCTTGCAACCTTGGGACCTGTGTTGAAGATGGTGGCATTATAAGATGACTGAAGCTGAATCTCTGAATGACAACAAGGGGCAGAGCACCCCCACCCATGCAGACCACATTGGACTGATGTGAGCTAGCACTAAACTTTTATGTTAAGCCTTCGAGATTTCGGGGTTGGTGTTAGACAGCAGTTAGCCCATCCTGACAAATACCTTAGGCCAATCACGCAACCTAGGCTGTCTCCAACAGCCTGGCTCTGAGAGGCTCTGATCAGCACTGTTTTGAACCTGAATCTTTGCAGAGCTTTTAGGCTCCCCTCTCTGCTGCCTTATGTAAATAGATGTTTAATCTCATCCAAAAAACAGAACTTTGGATCCTCTCTGCCAGGTGGCCAAGACCTTGGCATATGCTTCCCCAGCACTTTTTCATCTCCAAAGGACTTACGCTAAAATCAACCACCAAACATGGCTGAAGCATTTTGCACTTTCAACCCATGTACCCCCTCATAAATGAGGCCCTGCAAGCTTTCTAATGTGCCTCCTTGGCATAGTCTCTAAGATATTACTTTCAAAAAATATGTACTCTTTAGCACATCTGAGCCACTCCTCAAACTCCTTTCTCAGGAGGTGGTCTCCTGCTCCCTGCCTGCTACAGCATACCCACCCCCAAACAGGCCACTGAACTCTGGAGCTATTGGTACCTAGTTAGCATCCAGCACAGGCTGCATCCCTTGCTCTAGGGCATGCAGATCTCTAGGGATGTGTCCCTGTGTCCCACTGACTCCAATGTCTGCTGGGCTCTTCCAATCCATTCTACCATATCCCTTGAAGAATATGGAGGGCCTCATCTCTCTAGAAGTGAAAAAATTGCCTCTAAAAATTCTGTGTTTGTGTCTGATTTCCTGAGGGAAATGTTAGGCTGAAACCAGCCTAGAAAATTCCCAACACAAATAGACTCCCAGCTCCTTGATGAAGCACCCATTCCTAAATGTGACCCTCCTCTAAGGACTTTAGTACCGAGGTCACAGCTGTCTCCATCACATCCCTCTCCTACTGGGAGGGGCTCCTTAGCACCCTTACTGCCTGTACTGTGTCCATTTTGTTTCCTCAGCCCCAGGCCCATTCTACTAACAATTTAGGGGCCACAAGGGCCACTCCTAGACTCAGTTCTTCAGTATGCTTTGTTTTTCGTGCAGCTGGACTCTGTGTCACACTTCAACAGTTCTGGACAGGGCCCTTCCCTCGACCCCCCAACACACACCGTGTAACCCTGTTATGTCCTTTAACATCAGAAGAGTGGGCTAGTATAGTCCTTTACTGGAAGAAAAAAGTCTTACTATTACCTGCTCAGTCACATGCACAGAGTCCAGAACAATGTGAAGATTAGGTCTTTACTCCCAGCTCCGGGTGCCTATTGCAATCTGGAGAGTCCTCCCTCCCCCTCCCCACTCTGGGATTAGCTCCTCTGTCGGAATCAATGGCCTCAGCAGGCCTTTGTTCTCCCCTTTCAGGGCCACCCACTGAGTTGCTGTCTCGGTGTCTCAAGGAGCCTCTCTTCTAGGAACCCCACGTTCCTTCCCCCAACCCATGCCCCTTGGCCTTTTAAGCTCTCTGTCCCCTCAAGATACTATCTCTTCTCCTCCTTGTCCTTAGGCTTGGGTTGTCATTCATACTGTTGTATCTAGGTTGTCCCTGAATGGAGCTAGAAAGGGCTTTGGACCCTTTCAGGTAGAAAGAGAGATCAAGGAAAGCACTCCTCACTGGTCTAGCTTCAGGGTCAAGCAATTACAAGACAATCAGGCCTTTCAAACTGACAAGAGTGACCGCCTCTTAGCATGCCCCTTGTGTATAATGCTGCTAAAAGAATCTCATGTTGATCTCCCCTCTGGGTTGCATCACAAAAGGTCCCCTTCTGTTATCCCAGCTTGGTATGCTCAGGGCCCCAGGAAGGGTGCAGGGGGAAGAAAACCCTTTTAGCCCCATTGGACCACTCCATTCATAGCATATTATTATGGGTTTCTTCTCAACCTCTCCAGATGTCAACTTGGCCCATCTCCCTCATTTATTCCATTCAATCATTCATTCATTTATTTATCAAAACTCACTGTGCCAGGTCCTAAGCAAGGTGCTGGTATACAGAGACAAATAGGATGGAGTCTCCACTCTCCAGTTGCTCCCAGACCTGTGAGAGAGACACACAATGGAAACAGACAAGTACAATATGCTGCATTGTGTGCCATGACAGAAGGAAGCAGAGAGGAGAGTGGGAACATGGAGAAGGGTCACCTCGCACAGACTGGCATAGTTAGAGAGGACTTCCCAGAGGAAGGGGTACCTGAACTGAGGCTTAAAAGGTGTAGGAGGCAATCCAGGCAGAAGTAACAACTAGAGGAAAGGTGGGGGTGAGGTGGGGTGACAGCAGCATGCTGCAGGCAGGCAACTTTGTAATTTAGCGTTGCTGGAACAGAAAGTACAAGAGAGGGTGTGGCAAGACATGAGGCTGGGAAGACTGGTAGGAAGCAGGCTCAGGAAAACCTTGGGATCAAACTAAGGAAGCTGGAATTTCACCTGGCTCCTATAGCCCCAGGGTGCTGGTCGAATATTCAACAACTGGAAGGGCATGCTCTCCGACCAGTCAGAGTGAAGCAATGACCAATCAGAACAGAGGCTGCCTGAAAACTGCCTGTATGGACCAATGACTAGTGAAAGGAGTGGTCTCACCCAAACTTTTGCTTCACATTTGACCCCAGGATTTGCCTAACTCTGTGGTAGGGGAAAAGATCTGTTAATAACTGAAATTCAATTTCCTAAGAGTCTAGGAGGTGAGAATAAAAATCATATTTGGGTTGATTTAGTGAAAATAAAGAAATTGGCCATTTCTTGCACTCCTGTGTTTGTCAATATAACAGAGTAAGGCAGCTACTAAAAAGAGTTATCTGGGCCTGGAGTCCTCAGCTGCTCACCTGTGGGTATAAGGGAGGGGCAGGGGGAAGAAAAGGCAGCGTTTTTCTGGGTTTGCCCAGTGAAGCTAGCTTGAGGTGGGCTAAAACCTCTAGGGAACCCTCCCTTCCCCTAGCTTGGTAGTACATCACTCTATTAAATAATTGGAGTGCCCTCTGGTGGGCTGCAGGGGCCCCAGGGCTGAGGAAACCTAAAAGCAGCAGATTGGTGTGCCTGTTGCTAAGTGATGCTCTGGGCTAAAGGATCGGCATTTAATATCCCTCTGAGTTCTGGCCCACTGCAGCTAGCTTCACAACAGAGTGGGGTGGGATGGGCCAGTGGCAGGGGCAGATGATCATAATTACAGCAGACAGGGGCTGCTCTGAGCCAATAAGCTGTGGGGAGGTGGGCGGGTCGGTGGTCCTCTTTGTGAGTGTTGGAATCCCTGAGGCTGCCTCCAGTGTCCTGTTATGCCCTCTGGTTGACTTCACACTTGGGCTTGGTGAGCAGTACAAAGGGGCACCTTTTTTAAAGCTCCTTCCTAAATGGGGCCACCATATAGGTACCTGGGCGGAGATGCAGATGCTAGAGAAGTGGCTGAGAGCGTGGGCTTTGAAGCCAGACTGCCAGAATTCAAAGCCCAGTTCTACCACTTTCTTAGCTATGCAAACTTGGGCAAAGTACTTAACTTCTCTGTGTCTCAGATTGCTTGTCTGCAAAATGGGCCCACCTATCTCCAGTGATGTTGTAGAGGATTAGATTAGATAATAGGCATAACAGCTTATCACAGTGGCTGGCACATGGTAAGCACCCAATCAATAGTCGCTGTTGTTACAAGGGATGCAAGGCCAAAGGGAGTCCTGAGTTGGGGAAGGGAAGGGCCATTTTTGCAGTAAGATTGGCTGGCAAGTGTGGAATAATGGCTTGAGGGGGAAGGGTCAGAGTTCTTTGCATGGCCTCTGTCCCTGTGGGAATTTGGGACTTGGGGATATATATAGTCGTCCTTCTGGTTGCCCAGGCACAGCTTTTTCTCCTTCCATTGGCCTTATGCCCTCTGATAGAGAGTGCCATGCCTTAGGCCTCTTGCCTGATGTCCTGACAAGCCAGGACGCTTCAGGTGTCCACCAGGCTGGTATGGTAATCCAGGTAGAGGTGCTGGCTTCAGTCTTGCCAGGGGCCATGTGGTGGTACTGGGATGATGCCTAAGACACCTTCTGTCTTCGGTCCCTTCTAGGACTGTGGTGGCTGGTCCTGGAACTCTGCAAGCGCCCAGAGAGCACTGGGGCTGGCCTGCATGTGGTACTGAGAGGCTTGTAAACTGCAGGAAGGACCCAGCCCAGTGACATTTCCCAGGTCCTGAAATGGGAAGTCACTGGAGAGGTCTGTGTCCCCAGGCTGTCAGGTGTCAGTCAGCAGTTCTGACTTCCTCTCATAGTTAGAATCTGACAGTAGAATCCCTGGGATTACAAGCCTGCTTTGTGGCAGTCTGCAACTGCCCTGGGCTGTGGTGGTTCCTGCTCAAGTCCATGAACTTCCAAAGCCCTTCCAAGGTGGCTTTCTCAGTCATGAACTCTTCCTTTCACTGAGTAATCAGAATGGTATTCCTAATGACAGCAGTGCATTTATCAAGCAACTTCTGGGGTGGCAGAACAGCCTCGTGAAGAGTGTGAGCTTTAGAGTTAGCTAGACGTGGGTTTAAATCCCAACACTGCAAAATTTTTTAACATCTTTATTGAGATATAATTCACATATCATACAACTCATCCATTTAAAGTACACAATTAAATGGTTTTTAGTGTGTACATAGAGTTGTGCAACAATCACCACCATCAATTTTATAACATTTTCATCACCTCAAAAAGAAACTCCTTACCCACGAGCAGTCACTCCCCACTCCCACCCCAATCCCTGTTAAAGAAAACCAAAGCCAGATAGTAGTCAAAGTGATAAAAACAGATTTTATTCAGGAACTATTGCAATAGGGGAAAAGAGACCTCAGTACAGAACTGGGCTCAATTCCAAATACAGCAAGGACAAGTGGGGATTTACAACCAAGGAAAAGGTTGGGGACGGGGGGCTGGTGGATGGAAAATTACTAAGAGGGGACTTCAGGGGTAGGGGGATGCTTGCTAAACTGACCTAACAGGATTCTTACTGAAAGCAGGCTGGGGGATCAGACATTACCTGGGGTATAGTGGGAGATGAGGAATTTGATGTCAAAGGTGATCAGACATTGAGAGTGATCAGATATCAAGAGTGGGGGATTCTTGCTAAAACTGGGCTATGCAGGCATGAGAACAAGGCCCAAGGACAAGGCCTAGTTGAGAAAAGGGCTTGGGGGAGCCTGACTAAGGTTTGGTCAAGGAGATAGTCTTTGTCAACCCTCCAGCCCCTGGCAACTACCAATCTGTGTTTCTGCCTCTATGGATTTACCTACTCTGGAAATTTCATATAAATGGAGTCATACAATATGTGGCCTTTTGTGTCTGGCTTCTTTCACTTAGCATAATGTCTTCAAGGTTCATCCATGTTGTAGCATTTACCAGTACCTCATTTCGTTTTATTGCAAAATAATATTTCATCATATGAATATTCTGTATTTTATGTATCCATTCATCAGTTATTGGACATTTTGATTGCTTCCACTTTTGGCTTTATGAATACTGCTGTATGAACACTTGTGTACAAGTTTTCTGTGGACATATGCTTTCATTTCTCTTGTGTACATACCTAGGAATAAAATTGCTGGGTTACATGGTAACTCTGTTAAACTGTTTGAGAAACTGCTAGACTGTTTCCCACAGTGGTGGCACCATTTTACACTCGAACCAGCAGTGGATGAGGATTCCAATTTCTCCACATTCTTGTCAACACTTATTACCTGTCTTTTTGATTGTAGCAATCCTGGTGGACATGAAGTGGTATCTCAATATGGTTTTGATTTGCATTTCCATGATGACTAACAAGTTGAGCATCTTTTCATGTGCTTACTGACCATTTGTGAATCTTCTTTGGAGAAATGTTTATTCAAATCCTTTGCCAAATTTTTAATTAGGTTATTTTTTTAAATTATTAGTTGTAAGAGTCATTTATATATTCTAGATACAAGTCCTTTATCAGATTTGCAAATATTTTCTCCCATTCTGTGTGTTATCTTTTCACTTTCTTGATGGAGTACTTTGAAGCAAAACAGTTTTTAATTTTGATGAAGTCCAACTTATCTATGTTTTATTTTGTCACTTGTGCTTTTGGTGTCAAATCTAAGAAGGCTTTGCCTAATGTGAGGCTTAACTCTTAAGTTTTCTTCTAAGAGTTTTATAGTTTTTGCTCTTCCATTTAGGTCTATGATCCATTTGGAGTTAATTTGTGTGTATGTTGTGAGGCAGAGGTCCAACTTCATTCTGTTGCATGTGGATTTCCAGTTGTTCCAGAATTATTTATTTAAAACACTATTCTTTCCCCCATTGAATAGTCTTGACACTCTTGTCAAAAATCAATCGACCGTAAATGCAAGGGTTTGTTTCTGGAGTCTCAATCCTGTCCCATTGATCTCAATGTCTATCCTTATGCCAGTACCACACTGCCGTGATTGTTGTAACTTTGTAGTAAGTTTTGACATCAGGAAGTGTGAGTCCTCCAACTTTTTTATTCTCATTCATATGATTTTAAGGATTAGCTAGTCTAATTCTGCAAAAAAGCCAGCTGGCACTTTGATAGGGATTGAGTGGAATCCATAGATTAATTTGGGAGTATTGTCATCTTAATATCAAAATTTCCAATTCTTGAACATCAGATGTCATTCCATTTATTTAGATCTTCTTCAATTTCTTTCAGCAATGTTTTATAGTTTTCAGTGTATATATTATACAGTGTATAATATTATACTTTTGTCAAATTTACACCTAAGTATTTATACTATTTTAAACAGAATCGTTTTCTTAATTTCATTTCAGATTGCTCATTACAAGTATATAGAAATACAACTAATTTTTGTATATTGACCTTTTATCCTGCAACCTTGCTGAACTTTTTATTAACTCTAATAGTTTTTGTGTGTGTGTGTGTGTATTTCATAGGATTTTCTATATATAAGATCATGTCATCTGTAAATAAACACAGTTTTACTTCTTTTTTCCAATTTGGATGCCTTTTGCTTCATTTACTTGCATAATTTCCCTGGCTTAAACTTCCAGTACAATGTTGAATAGAAGTGGTGAGAGTAGACATCCTTGTTTTGTTCCTGATCTTAGGAGAAAGGATTTGGTCTTTCACTATTAAGCAAGATGTTAGCTGTGGATTTTTCATATATATCCTTTATCAGGTTGAGGAACTTCCCTTCTCTACCTAGTTTATTTCACGTTTTTATCATGAAAGCATGTTGGATTTTTGTCAAATGCTATTTCTGCATCTATTAAGATGGTCATGTAGATGTTTTTTCCTTTATTCTATTAATATGGTATATTACATTGATTGGTTTTTATATGTGGAACCAACCTTGAATTCCTGGGATAAGTCCCACTGGGTCATTGTAGATAACACTTTTTAAATGCTGCCAGATTAGATTTGCTAGTATTTTGTTGAAGATTTTTGTGACTATATTCATTAAAAGATATTGGTCTGTAGATTTCTTTTGTTGTGATGTTTTTGTCTGGTTTTGCTATCAGGGCAATGTTATCCTCATAGAACGAGTTGGGAAGTGTTGTCTATTCTTCTATTTTTTTGGAAGAGTTTGCAAAGGATTGGTGTTATTTATTCTTCAAACATTTGGTAGAATTCACCAGTGAAACCATCTGAGCTTAGGCTTTTCTTTGTGGGTAGTTTTTGTTGTTGTTGTTGTTGTTATTAATTCATTCTCTTTGCTTGTTATAGTTCTGTTCAGCTTATCAACTTCTTCCTAGGTCTATTTCAGTAGTTTGTATCTTTCTAAGAATTTGTCCATTTAATTCAAGCTATCTTATTTGTTGGCATAGAGTTGCTTGTAGTATTTCCTTATAATCCTTTTTATATCTATAAGGTCATTAGTGATATCCCCTCTTCCATTCCTGATTTTAGTAATTTGAGTCCTCTTTGTTTATTCTTAGGCAATCTAGCCAAAGGTTTGTCAATTTTGTTGATCTTTTCAAAGAAACAAATTTTGGTTTCATTGCTTTTTTCTAAGTTTTTCTACTTTCTATTTCATTTATTTCCATCCTAATCCTTATTCCTTTCCTTTCCCTTATTTTAGGTTTAGTTTGCTCTTCTTTTTTCTAGCCAAACACTGCCAATTTTCTTGCTGTGTCACCTAGGTAAGTCACTTCATCTTTCAGAGATTTAGTTCCTCATTTGTAAGATACTAGGGCCTACCTCAGAGGTTTGTTGGGAGGATGAAATGAGATAATGCAGATGAAGTGCTTAGTATTGAGCCTGGCACAGAGTCAGTGCTTAACTAATGGTAGTTTCTGTTACTTTTTTGTGCCAGGTCCTGTACTTGGTATTTTACCTATGTAACACTGCAATTATACTCCACGATGTCTTGCAAGAGTAGAATCCATTATAAGATTTTTAAAAAATCTTTTACTTATGGCCAATTCAAACATGTTTGAAGCCTAGAAAATGGTGTAAACCATTTCTCCACTGTTGACATCTAATAGTCCTTTAGTACAAAGAGTCTGCCTCAGATAGGTGTCTGGAAAGCTCTCATCCCTGAGTTTCCCTGCTTCTTTCCTCTATTATTCCTTTGCCTCCACTTCCACCCCAGGGTCCTGGCCCTATCCTGCTACCACTTCTTGTGGTCAAGAATGGCAAAATCTCTTAGCTCCTTGTGGCCATGACCAACAGGAAAGGCTCTTGGCTCTGGGAAGAGAGGGGAACCTCCCATTCTTCAGTTGAAGTACCTTCCAAACCAACAAGCATCTCTATTGCTTTTATCCATTCCCTCTCCTGAAAAAAGTCAATGCATTATTGTGATAAATGGCCTCCTCTTCACCTGAGATGAAGATGAGAAGGAACAGTTGAATGACTTATGATGCAAAAAGACTCCATCCTTCTCGCCAGGAGTAAGGATGCAAGGAACAAGCATCCTAGTGGAACTCTTTGTACCCTTGCAAAGAAGAGTACTGCCACCTCACTCAATGAGTTAGGAGAACCTGGGGGACATCAGGGGTCTCTGCACACCAGGCAGCAGCTATTCATATCAGATATATCTTTTTTGTGTGTGTGAGGAAGGTCAGCCCTGAGCTAACATCCATGCCAATCCTCCTCTTTTTGCTGAGGAAGACTGGCCCTGGTCTAACATCTGTGCCCATCTTCTTCCACTTTATATGGGATGCCGCCACAGCATGGCCTGACAAGCGGTGCGTCGGTGCGCACCCGGGATCCGAACCCGGGCCGCCAGCAGCGGAGCACGCGCACTTAACCGCTATGCCACGGAGCCAGCCCCTTCATATGAGATATATCTTCCCTGAGCATTCTCAGCTAACTTCAGGATAGTCATCATGTTGGATTTCCCAACATGCTCTGGGGGTGACTGTCCCTGGATCCTCCAGTTAGACACTAAGAGTATCCTTTTCTCAAGAACACTAGCTGCCTTCCTGTCACAGAAACATCTCCTAGTTCCAAAGGCTCAAGCTCTGAGGTGTCTGGACAATGTGAGAGGAGGCTTGCTAGTTCATGGTGCTTTGGAAAGAGCTGCCCACTCCTATCAAAGATTGAGGTAGTCATGGGATTCCCCCTCAAAATTTGTCACACACACCCCACTATCTGTCCCCATGTTCTCCTTTCTTCAGCAGCTTTGAGAATAAACAGCTAATCTGATTATCATCATTATTGCTTTGAGTTGGGAGTATCCCCTATCCTAATTACTTCCATGATGGGTAAAGGTTGTTATGATACATTATGTCAGTGATTCTCAAAGTGTGGTCCCCAGGCCAGCAGCATCAGCATTCACCTGGGAACTTGTTGGAAACGCAAATTCTTTGTCCTTATCCCAGACCTACTCAATCAGAAATTCTGAAGTGGGCCTAAGCCATCTATATTTTAACAATTCCTCCGGGTGATGCTGATGCCACTTGAGTTTTGAAAATCATTGTATTATGGGTACAGCTTCTGCTCCCCCTTCCAGCTGTACTTTGTAAAGTGGCAAGCATTCTAACCAGTTCACTGTCAGATACAGAATTGTTGTCCAGTGGTACAGTAGCTTTCACATGTTGTAGCAAAACTTGATCTCTGAACAGTCATTTGGGTGTCTTACACAGGTGTCACAGTGTTTTTCCTTTGTGTCTGGGGTACTGTGTTTTCACCATCACCTGCCCATTAGCAGATGGGAATGTGCTCCTTAGCTTATCTGCAACTGGGCCCTTATCTACCCATCTGGGCCCTTGCCACTGATCCCAAACAGATACCAATGGTCCAAATATCAGGAAGGTAGGTGGGAGACCAGGGGCATCCCCCTCATAGTATTATGTGTATGGACTCAAAGGGCCACATACTCATTCTACCTGCTTCTGTTATGGCCAGAGGGACCCCACCATGTTTATTAAAGTTCTTTAAATTTCAATTCAGGGGTTCTTTGAATAATGACAGGAGTACTTCTCACTTGTTGATTCCTGCCAATTGAAACAGTTTCTATAACAACCAACTCTCAAACTCTCTCTTGGGCAGAATGCATCCAAACAAAAATGCCTCCCAGCACACCTGTGCCATTATGGATGCTCTGTGATTCCAGGTAAGGCACACTGGGCACAACAAGTAGCAAGACATCAATGTGTTACCTAGGTGATGGCTTTCTTATTCTAGGGGAAAAATCAATTAATTCTAGGGGTTTGGTGGTTGATTTGTTTCCTTGTAGGTTATCTGTGTGGGCAATGATTTTACTGAATACCTGAGATGCAGTTGTCACCTTTTGCCTAAACTTCCTTCGTTATTTTGGGCCAAAGAAACTTAAGCAACTCTACATCCATTTCCTCCCCAAATTGTTCAGTGTTACACATTGCCCATGTACCATAGGGTCATATTTCTAAGGTCATTCCACCCACTTCTACAGCATGTTCAAGGGCATTGTAGCACCTTATGCAATACTCCACTCATTAGGGACACTCTGTGGCTTTCCTGGAGCCTAACACTCATGCTTTGGGAGGCAGCCCTCACATTCCCCACCAGAAGAGCTTATACTTACACCTCCTCTACAGCCTGAAGCTCCAAATTATACCATTGAAATGTGTCCCTTCTCCATCACTGGAAGTGAAACTGGCTTAAATAGACAGAATTCATAACTGCTCTGAACATGGGTTATAGGAGTAGCTTAGGCTTGGAGTCATGCCTTCCTGTTCAGAGAGGGAGCCCCTTTTCCATCACGGATTGCTTGTGGGCTTTATAGAAAAGAGTCCCTACATCTCTGTTACTTACCCAATTGATAATGAATACTGCTAAGGCAGCCACTCAGTAGCATTCAATTTAGCATTGTTAAGGACATATGTTAGAGAGCTGATACCCAAACTTGGAAGAGTAAGAATTTATCCATGATATTTCATTTACTTCAAGCTAAAAACTCAATTTTTTCTAGTTACTTGAGTTGCATGCTTAGTCCATCAATTTGTATACCTCTTTGTTTTCTAATAAATGTCTTTATGGCTATAACCTTATTTCTGAGTACGGCTTTGGCTGCTTCCCACAGATTTTGATGTTTTCATTATCATTGACTTCCAAATAATTTGCAATTTTCATTTTTGTTTTCTCCTCACCCCATGAATTATTTATATGTTTTTAGATGTCCTAATATATGAATATTTATCTTTTTATTATTTATTTTTTTATTTTATTGCATTGTGGTCAATAAATATGATCTCTATAACATACATTTTTAAGAGATTTATCAACAGTTAATTTATATAACCATTCTACATGCATATGAAAAGAATGTGTGTTTTTTAATTGCTGCATGCAAAGTTTTATGTCTATACACATAAGTACATACACACTGTTTACATCGTTGAGCTTGTTAATATTGCTAGTCAACACCTCTCTATTCTTAATTATTTTTTATCTAGTGATTGTTCCATTCTGAGAGTGGAATGTTAAAGTCTCTTGCTTTAATTATGGAATTGTCAACTTCTCTTTGTAATTTTTGTTTTATATACTTTGAAACTACTTCTTTAGTTACCTATTATTATTTTCTACCTCTATTATATTTTCCTGGTGAATGGTTCCTTTAACCAATGTGAAATTTACCTCTTTGTTCCTTTTAATGCTATTTCATCTGATAATAATAATGCTTACTTTCTTTTTGTTATTTATTTGTCTGGAATTTCATTTTCTTTTCCTTTATATTTTCACCCTTTTTTTGTCATTTTATTTTAGCTATTATTTTTCTTCTAGACCCAAGCTAGAGCCTCTGTAATTTAACAGGTGAATTTAATCTCTTCACATGTATTTTTACTATTGAAACATTTGGACTTAAATCTGCCTTATTTTGTGTTTTCTATTTACCTTGATTGCTTTTTGTTTTTTCTGGACCGAAGAAACAGTTTTCTTTTCTCTACTGATTTTATTTTCTCTACTGATAATAAAACAGTTTTATTTTCTCTACTGATTTGAACCTAAACATTTGAAAAGAAGGAAGGAGGCTCAGAGAGATGAAGTGTTTAGTTCAAGGTCACACACTTAAGCATGACTTTAAGTGACTTTGCCAAGAATAAAGCCCAGTTCTAATTGACTTCAAAGTCAACTGTCTCAGATCCTTTCTGGAATGAGGCAGGGTATAAATAAGCAAACTCAAAATCTGGACTCTTTCTAATTTAGATAATGACAGCTAACCTTTATTGAGAGCTGACTATGTGCCAGGCACTCTTCAAAGAGCTTTACCATTTTGTACACCTCACTGTCATGAGTTTGAGCAGAAAGTAAGCACAATGAGTTACGCTGGGCAAGACTGTTCCCTGCCCAGTATTGGAGGCATCCACCTCTGCTACGTGGACATAGCAGTAGAGGTGAGCACTCATCTTCCCAAACACACAAGGTAATCCACCAATCTCCATCTGAGGAGTCATTCATTTTTTCATTTAACCAATATTCATTGAGCACCTACTAGGTACTATGCGTTAGTTTGTGCCCTCTTGGACCTTATATTCTAGTGAGGAAGGCAGATAATAAACAAAAAACAACAACAACAACAAAAAAGAAAATTAAGTTTTCAGATAGTGATAAGTTCTATAAGAAAATAGAGTAGAATACTTTAGAGTGACCAGAGAGTGGGGATACTTTAGATAGGATACTCAGATAAGGCTATCTATAGGAGGAGGTCTGTCTATATCTACAGGCGGCTATAGATAGTACATCTGTGTGTCTCACTGTGTGTCTCACTGTCTATAGTAAGAGGTATTCAGAGAAGGCCTCTCTGAGGAAGGGATATTGGATCTTATAAGCTGAGTAATGAAAAAGAGCAAACCACGTGGCTACAGGGGTAAGCATTCCAAGCAGAGGGAACAGGCCTTGAGGTGGATCTTGGTGTGTTTAAGGTAAACCAAGAAGGCTAAAGGAAAGTATATAGACAGGGAAAGTCGTGGGAGATAAAGTCAGAGAGGTGGTTAGCAGCAAGATTATGCAGGGCCTTGGAGGCCAAAGTTATGAGTTAATTTTATTCTAAGTATGATAGGAAGCCATTGGAGGGTTTTGTTGTTGCTGCTGCCTTTTGTTTTTGTTGTTTTGTTTTGTTTTATTTTGCTTTTAATCATGGAAATTTTCAAATACACAACAAATTAGAGAGAATCATATAATGAACTTCCATATACCCATCACCCAGCTTCAAGAATTCACATATGACCAATCTTGTTTCATATGTGCCCTCCACTCCTCCCGTATACACTGAATTATTAAACATAATCCAGACATCATATCCTTTCATCCATAAATATTTTATATATAGCTCCAAAAGATGAGGACTCTTTATTTTTTAATATAACCACAAACATTGGAGGAATTTATACATGAGAGTGGTGTGGTATGATTTGTATTTAAAAAATCACTTTGGCTACTTGTGGAGAACAGATTATAGGTACTCAAGGGTGGCAGTGAAGAGATCAGTTAGGCTGCTACAGTGGTCCAAGAGACAGATAGTCATGGTCTGGATCACGGGTAGCACTGGAGATGGAGAAAAGTCAGGCTACTGATAGGACGTAATAGTATCTCATGAAGCTATGAAACCTTTTAATTACAAGGTTCTAAGGGAGTTCCTCCTCCAAGACCACAATTGCCTTTGTCAGCATTATCCAAATGCTTTGAGGGAAGAGAATGGTCCCAGGGAACTCTATCCTGAGGTGGCTAAGGATGGTTGCTCCGCAGGTCACCCAAACCATCTGGGCTGAGGTATAAATAAGTATGATGCCCAAATATGTCTCAACTTCATAGTTTCCAAGTATGTGTGGGATGCTGGTCATGACATGGTAGAACACTCCTAGCACTGCTAGGATGGCCAAGATATGATACCTGACTTGGTGGTCTGGGGTCCTACCTACTTGTGAGGCTGCTACAAACTTGCTGAGATCACTGATTCTGAAGGCTTGAGCCAGGACTGAGCCCCCAAGATCACTGCTTGCCAGACCAGCCAACAGCACTGTAGCCACAGAAAGTCCTAGCTGTGGTCAAAGAAGGAAAGGACAAGTGCAAACTAGAGAGGTGGGGTTGAATGTAAGATTTTATCTGGGGATTGAACTAGACCATAAAATAACATGGGACATGGGAGGAGGACCTGAAACAAGTCACAAGTTTGATGCTAAGAAAATCAACAACGGGTTGGGAAGTAGTACACATGCTGGATCAATGAAAGTGATTCAGGGCATGGGCTTCAAATCATTCAGGGATATCAGAGGCCAGTTCCAGCTATGTGGTTTGAGGTTTGGGTGGAGGTGGGGGTGGCTGATACTAGGAATTCTATCAGGCAGGATGAGACACAGACAGATGTTCCTCTACTTGTCTACCCCTTTTGGGGTTACAGATGAAGGTGCATATCTCCTGAGACCTTCAGTTTCCTGAATACCCAGGCCTTTCTGAGCTTAGCCAGAAGAAAAGGGGTGAACAATTGTGGAGTAAGTCTTGTGTGGTCATGATTTCTAGGCCTTGGTTGTCCTAGAGTAGTCTTAGCTTACTATTTTGAAGGGTGGGTAAAGCCTCCTCCATTTTCCCCAGTGATCTCTGTCAATAACAATTCAGAGCACGCATGCGTCTGTCCCTGGCACAGAGTGTCCCCATTTCATATAGATCCAGGCCTGGAAATGAGAAAATGACCTTGTCCCTCCCAGTCCCAGGAGGAGGAAGCTTCCTGAGTTTATGCTCCAAGGATATCTCCCCATTTCAGCTACTGGCAGAGTGGGCTGAACAGCTGCCTGAAAGGCCCACATTAAGTGCTGACAACAGTAGATCAAGGTGAAAGCCACTGCTCTACAGTGGGGAAAACAGGGAATGAGTGACCACAAAAATCAGCAACTTATCCTGGTCCTACTCAGGGCATCTGGGGAAGGAGTTCACATGTAACAGGCCTCTTAGCAGGGCTCATCATGGTGATGATGGTAATGATGATGATGTGATGGTTACCAGTTATTGAGCACTTATTGTATGCTAGACAGTACACTAAGTGCTTTATATTCATTATCTCAATCATCACAGCAACCCTGAGAGGCTCTTATTATTATCCTCATTTTACAGCTAAGGAAACCAAAACTCAGAAAGGTTCTGCAATTTGTCCAACATTACCAGCTGGTAAGTGACTGAGCCCAAATTCAAATACATACAAGCTGACCTCAGAGCCTGAGCTCTTAACCGCTTTGCTATGTTGCCCAAAGAAGGTATCCATTCATAATATAACAAATTTGGGGCAGGGAATCAGTAAGGTCTGCTGGACTAGATCTCCATGGATAAAATTGCATGCCAGTCTGGAATATACTATGGCTTGGATTGACAAGCAAGCCCTGAATATGAAAATGGAGCAGGCATGAAAGTAGGATGGAGGAAAGAGCAGTCGCAGGGGATTCAATTCAGATTTGATGATGCCTGTCCTAACATGTATGCCTGGCTGTGAGTAGTAGATGGTAGGATCACCCAAATACATGCACTCTTTTTAGCTGTAAGAAGGGCCCAAGTAACAGTCCTAGCCATGCTGGAAAACAGTTGTGGCCTCCTGTTCACATGCTAGCCATATCCATTGGGCACCCATTTGATGAGATTTCCCATTTCCAACACCTAAGACATTGTGTAGGAGCCCTGTTAAAACGTTCTAAAAGTGCTCTCCAAGTAAGTGGCATCATTCTAGAGAGGGTTTGGGCAAGACTGTGGAATTCCAAGGCATAGAGACCAACTGGCCCTACCTTGGCTCTTAGTGGCAGATCACCTTTGGTAGGGATTGGTACATTCCCTCTTCAATTCCTCCAGGAACCCAGCATAATCGCCATGCAGGGGAAGGTTTCCTGACTGTGCACATAGAAAAGCCAATGTTTTGTCCTCTCTTGTCAGGCTAGAAATCCTTCAGCTTTGCCCCCACTGTAAAACTCAAGACATTATTAAGCTGCATCACAAATCCAGGAGGGCTTGTCACCCATGTGACTATTCTCATGGAGGTTAGTGTGGCTGTAGATAGGAATAGCCAAG
Organism: Ceratotherium simum simum; assembly: GCF_057802395.1. Lineage (NCBI taxonomy): Eukaryota > Metazoa > Chordata > Mammalia > Perissodactyla > Rhinocerotidae > Ceratotherium > Ceratotherium simum. The sequence goes on along the minus strand of NC_141940.1, from coordinate 74,980,294 downwards.
CTATGTGATTGACAGTCTTCACTCCTCATTTCTACCCTGACATTTCCTATAGATTCTCAAACTAACCTGGTTAGAAGTCCACAATCCACCTTCTACTAGTTAATCCCAGAATATTATCACAATCTCTTTCAGTGAGCTTGGCAGGCACACAAGCCAATTTATCTGCCTCTAAGGTACCTGGAATACTGACCAAGGACACAGCCTTCCAGAACAGTATAACTTCTCAGAAAAATCAAGAAACAGAGAAAAATTATGTCTGCACTGAGATTTTGACTATGCCACACGTTGATGTACCAGGGCCCATATTTCTAATAAGATACCATGGTAGTCATAAATGCTATTTACCATTTATTTCTGGCTTTCCTCCTTCAGGCACATGGTAGAATTGCAATTCCCTCACCCCTTTGAAGTTAGGCATGGCCACGTGACTTGCTTTGGCTAATGAAAAATGAGTAGAATTGACATAGGTTACTTCTTGGTAGAAACTTTAAGGGTCAGTGAGTGATTCAGCTTGTTCCTCTCTCTTCATGCAACAATCATGGAAATGAGTTGAGATAGAGGCTGTGTCAGCTTGAGTCTCTGACGCCTATGATGAGCAGACCCCTCAGTTGACCTGCAATGGACATGTAGCATAAACAAAAAACAAATCTTTATTGTTTTAAGCACTAGTTTGGGGGTTGTTTGTTACCGTAGCATACCTTAACCTATCTTGACTAATACAGACAAGTATTCTCTCTTTCAGAGATGAGAGGCTCAGGAATTCAAGGATACAGATAAGATCTTAGGATTTTGGCTTTTCTGGCCCTCCGCAGTCCTCACTGAGACCTCAGATCTTTGGATAAAGGAAAAGAACAGGAAAATATGATGTTGGCAGAATTACTTAGTCTTAACATGGTGACAATAAGTAACTACTTCCTGTTTTGAATAACCTCACCTTCTTGGGCCAACTCAGAGGTTATTTATGAAGCTGGATCTATGAGACATTTGTGAATATAGGAAGGTGGCAAGTGGAAAATAGCCTTCCAACTATCTTTGAGGACCTTTTCGCTTCAAACCAGACTGGATCACCCATGGAGTATGTGGCCAGCAGCCAATAATGGTGGTCCTCAACACTCTGGTTCTTATTTTCTCCCTTTCATCTATTCTTAATTTTCTATTCTGACTATTTCTCCCATTTCCAGTCTTGCTCTTACTCTTTGGACTTGACTTCCCCGAGTTTTTTGACTCTTGGCATTTACTTGTTGGCTCTTGCCACTCTATGGCACCACAACAATATCTTCCATTACTGGGCACATATTATACACTAAACACTGTGCTAAACATTGCCTCATTTAATTTAATTCTCACAACAGCCCCGAGAAGTAGGTATTATTAGAGTTTCTACTTTATAGATAATAAAAAATGAGGCTCAGAGAGATTGTCAGCTAGTGAATGACAGCTTCAGAGTTCCAATTAATTGTATCCCATGCTTACCTAACATAAAAGCCATGTTTTACCACCTCTACAACCACCCAACTCTGGCCCTTGGAACTTAAACTATAGCAGCTACCCAACCACTGCCTGACTTTCTAAAGGGGCCCATCTCAGCCCTCACTAAAGGATTAGACACCACAGACACTTTGGACAGTTTGAATAATCAGTGTTTCCCTTTGCAACAACTCCTAGATTGACTTCCCCAGCCTGCCTGGATCAAGGGGCAATAGTGAAGCTGGATCACATTTCCATTTACTCTCCAAACCTCACTCCCAAAAGCCCTCAGTCTGGGAAAGCCCAAGTCATCTTGGCAGCATCACCTCTGAGCCAACCCAATTATATGTCTGAAAGGCCAAAAATCCTTTTTATAGGCTTAGGCTTGTCAACAAGCTCCCCAAGCCATCCAGGGAATATTTTGGGGCCTTTGGGCTTGGTGAGATTATAGAGGCTCACAACCCGCCTCTTTGTTTTTCTAGGCTGTTTCTGTGATCTACACCACTGAGGTAGGCTTCCCAGTAGCGACAGGAGCACCATCCTATCACAAGAGGCCCCTGAACACTGGTATAGGGTACTTTCATTCTTGTGCTTTTTTTCTAGGAAGTGACTGTAGCCAGGATAGACTCTACAGGACGGGAAGAAGAGCTGCTCACCAGCAAAGCTGCTTCAGATGCCTACAAGCCTTAACTCAAGGGGGCTCTGGACAATCCCTGATCACGAGGTCAAAACATCACATCCTAGATGAGCTTCTTCTCAGCCCCCATCAGTGCAATTGGTCCTCTTCCTTGGAGGTTTCAGTTTCAGATCACCGCCTGGTTGTGAGTTCCTTCTTCCTGAGACACTGTGGCCCCAAAGACACAGGAAGAGCTATGTGACAAGATAAAGGATCATTACTAGGCGGATGCATACACCATCAGGATAAGGTCCACAGTGTCTCAGAATATCTTCCAAAGACAAGAAGAATGGGATGAGAAATGTGCTGCTCTACCAGGAGACCACAGCCCATCCTATCAGGGGAAGCCTTCAGACATCTCAACCATTATATAGCCCTAGCAGGCCACTGAGGTCCATTCCAGGAACTAGCTATGGCTGCCAGGACTTCTGGTGGCCACAGATCAGGCTTGCACCTTACAGGACATTGACATCCATGAGAGTTTACAAATCCAGGAGGCCATTGAGTCTATTGAAGTCTCATTGAGACCATTGCAAACTTTTCTAACAGGACATGCTCACCTTGTGATCTGTATTGGGCCTAACTTCCCTCCCAGGGCCACAAGGCCGTATGGTGGTGGTAGATGCCCTCACCATGGTGGCATATTTCATCTCTTGCTCCAGATTTTCCTCTATACCAGCGACCGCTGCCTTGTTAAGCAGGAACTTCAATTTTGTCTCTAGAGTTTGTAGGTTTGACAGTCTTCAAAGCTTTCTCTGTCCACATTAGATTATTTATCCCACCACCCACAAACCAGAGAATATATTGAGTCCAACAGCAGGACCATAGAAGGGTACCTCCTGGTCTAGACATTACAACCACCATGAAGGCTCCACCTACCTCCCCACCACAAAGCAAAGCTCTAAGAACTCCTTGTCCCTCTCCACCAAGAGCATGTCCTGGCATTCTAACTACAAGCTTCACTCACAGCTTCCTCAAACCACAGAGTACCATCATAGCCACAGACCACCCAGGAAAACCTAACAGAAATTCTGTGGGATACAGCAGGAAACTATACTAGGCTTATGGCAACAGGCATCAAACACCAGCTAAGGCTTGGCTTGTGGGAGGCAGAATATCCATTTAAAAGATTAATAAATGGTCCTCTATAGCACTGGATATGACTTCTTGAAAAGCATCCATTGTGCAAGTCCCTCATCTGGGCATATCTTCTGGCTCTAGGCTGTGCCTACGACATTTTTGGAGATGGTCCTTTTAATTATGTATAAGGAGTCAGGCTGTGGTAGTCCAAGATAGGGACCAAAGAAAACCTTCCCAAACCCCCTGAAAGGCTTATGCTTTTGTGGAGGCCCTGAGAGAGGCCTTGACCATTCTTAAGAAACCCCGACAAAAACTGGACAGCCACTTACAAAAGAATGAAAGTAGACCATCATCTTTCACCATATACAAAAATTAACCCAAAATAGATCAAAGACCTGAAGGTGAGACCTGAAACTATAAAACTCCTGGAGGAAAATATAGGTAGTACACTACTCGTCATCAGCCATAAAGGGATCGTTTTGAATTTCACGTCTACTCAGACAAGGGAAACAAAACAAAAAATAAACGAGTGGGACTTCATCAGATTAAAGAGCTTCTACAAGGCAAATGAAACCAGGATCAAGATGAGTAAGGAACCCACCAGCTGGGAAAAAATATTTGCAAACCATATATCTGACAAGGGATTAATCTCCATAATGTATAAAGAACTCACACAACTGAATAACAAAAAAAAACAAACAAGCTGATCAAAAAATGGGCAGAGGAAATGAACAGACACGTCTCAAAAATAGATATACAGATGGCCAATAGGCACATGAAAACATGCTCAACATCACTAATCATCAGGGAAATGCAAATCAAAACCCCACTAAGATATCATCTTACACCCGTCAGAATGGCTAAAATCACCAAGACAAAAAGCAACAAATGCTGGAGAGGCTGTGGAGAAATGGGAACCCTAATCCACTGCTGGTGGGAATGCAAACTGGTGCAGCCTCTATGGAAAACAGTATGGAGATTCCTCAAAAAATTAAAAATAGAAATACCTTATGATCCAGCTATCCCACTACTGTGTATCTACCCAACGAACCTGAAATCAACAATCCAAAGAGGCTCATGCACTCCTATGTTCATCGCAGCATTATTCACTATAGCTGAGACATGGAAGCAGCACATGTCCCTCAACTGATGAATGGATAAAGAAGATGTGGTGTATATATACACCATGGAATACTACTCAGCCATCAAAAAAGACAAAATCGTCCCCTTTGCAGCAACATGGATGGACCTGGAGGATAT